>NW_027397068.1:63499631-64028968 GCF_003265705.2 Callorhinus ursinus | reverse complement strand
TTTATTTATTTGACAGAGAGACAGCAAGAGAGGGAACACAAGCAGGGGGAGTGGGAGAGGGAGAAGCAGGCTTCCCGCCAAGCAGGGAGCCCAATGTGGGACTCGATCCCAGGACCCTGGGATCATGACCTGAGCTGGAGGCAGATGCTTAACCAACTGAGCCACCCAGGCGCCCCTGTAGGTCATTCTTGACTTTACTAATAGGTGTTGTCTGTTTTTTTCATTTTCAGTGTTGCTAGAGGTTTGTCAGTTTCATTCATGTTTTCAAGGACCTAGTTCTTTGTTTTATTGTTTACTGACTGAGCCACCCAGGCGCCCCTTATTTATTTTTTTTTTTAAAGTTGTTTGTGTGTTTTTTTAAGTAATGTCTACACCCAACGTGGGGCTTGAACTCACGACCCTGAGATCAAGAGTCTCATGCTCTTCTGTCTGAGCCAGCCAGGTGCCCCAGCCTTCTCCTAAAGGCTGCACAGTACCTCCCTTGAATTTTTTATGTTCGTATTGGATAGTGAATATGTATATTGTAAGATGCTTTTTTGACCATCTAGTTTAAGACTTTTGAATATATAAATATTGGTTAAGCGTAGATGTTAATACCTACTTTAGATAGCACCACTGACAAAGAAATATGTATGGGCAAAACAATGTTAATGAGACAGGGTAAGAATTCTAGTACAAGACCAAGTAAATGTTTACCCTAATGCAGAGCTTCATAAATTTTCTTGCCTTATAAAATTCATGAGTGTCTGTATGTTTTCACAGCACCTCAAGGACCAAAAGAATACCCATCCATTGGTGAAGAAGTTAGGTTCAGACAACTTTGCTGTGTCCTAACAGTGCATGTTGGGCACTGCTCAGTTTCTCAGACTTTGGAGGCAGAGTGGATATTTCACTCTGATTCCTCTTTCACCTTGATTTTTCCCACTATTTCTTTTATCACAGAAACTGCCAGAAACCCAGCTTCACAAAAATATGGCATTATTGAAAGGAATGTAGCAGGGTTTTTTGTTTTTTGTTTTAAAGATTTTACTTATTTATTTGACAGAGAGAGACACGGCGAGAGAGAGAACACAAGCAAGGGGAGCAGGAGAGAGAGAAGCAGGCTTCCCACTGAGCAGGGAGCCTGATGTGGGGCTCGATCCCAGGACCCTGGGATCATGACCTGAGCTGAAGGCAGATGCTTAACGACTGAGCCACCCAGATGCCCAGGAATGTAGCAGTTTTAATGTAGAAACGGAACTACCTGGAGCTGATAATTCTCCCAGTGTTCAACAGATAATGCTGGGTTTCACTTAAAAATGTAAAATATCCTGCAGTGCTCTGTCAGTTTGCCATTGTACCCTGGAGTACTTTAGTACAGAGCTTAGGAATTGTGGCCCTAAAGGTTGCTGTCACAGAGGGTGGGAGGGAATTGCACTGGGGAACTGAGAAGTCTCTTGGAGTGGGGTGGGAACAGTGAAAAGCAAAATTTTAGGAGAATTGATGAGGGCTGGGTAGGTAGTTAAGAGTGAGCCGTAGATGGGACACCTGGGTGGCTCAGTCGGTTAAGCGTCTGACTTTTGGTTTTGGCTCAGGTTACAACCTCGGGGTTGTGAGATGGAGCCCTGCATGGGACTCTGTGCTCAGCGTGGAGTTTGCTTGAGATTCTTTGCCTTTCCTTCTGCTCTTCCCTCAACTCAACGTGTGCACTCTCACTCTCAAATAAATTAATTAAACCTTTAAAAAAAAAAGTGAGCTGTAATCTTTGCTATGTAAACCATCTGTCTTTAACCTTATCTCCTCTAAAGTTTTGAGATAAATACCACACATGCCTGATATTCACCAGTAACCACAGTGAGATGTGTTGATTTTTTTGATCTCACCAATTCGTATGCATAATATTTTTGTTTTTCTTTAACAATTTTGTCATACTTTTTATGTAAAAGTAAAAGTTGAATATGAAACTGTAATAACTCATTCTGATGTTGGTATAGAACAATGACTTAATAGTCTTTGACTCTCTCATTACTTGTACTATTATATTAGCTCTTCGAAAAATATCACTGGAGTCCAGTCTGTGTTTCTGAGTATAATTTTTGAGTCAATCAGAAGCTCTTGTGTTTTTCTCCCGATGTAGAACAAATCACCTGCTGCAGTTACCGACCCAGAGACAAGTAAATTTGATAGTACTGGATATGATAAGGACTTAGTAGAAGCTTTGGAAAGAGATATAATTTCTCAGAATCCCAATGTTCGATGGTAAGTTGTATCATAACAAGATAATTGGGTGTTGATAATGCTTTTAGGAAAAGCAAAGGGAACCATTTCTTTTCAGTAAATGCACTGAAGATCAGTCCTTGGGAATGGAACGAGAGTGCATGCAATATGAACCTAGCACTTGGTTTGGGCTATACCAAATTCTTGTCTGAGATTTTTATTTAATAAAGTAACAAATGATACTAAGTTTCTATTAAATAAAAAAAATCTTCCAAAGATCACAGAAATTTCATCTTCTTTTGGGGACACCCTCTAATGGTGAAGTGGCAGGGATTCTTACACATGTGTATTGTTTGCTTTTGGTTTTTGTTCTTATGTAAGCTCTGTGCTTGAAGTGGGGCTTGAACTCACGACCCCGACCAAGATTAGGAGTTGCAATGCTCTGTTGACTGAGCCAGTCAGGTGCCCCATTGTTGCTTGTTATCTATAGTTTATCCCATGGATGTTGCTTTTATTTTCTATGACTTTGAGCAGTGATTCTCAACTTGATTTATTATATCTAATCGAAGAACTGTAATTATCACTCAGTTCTAAAAGCTCCCTTTCAAAAAAAAATTAAAAAAATAAGAGACCCCTTTTCCCACATTCTGTTAAATATTTTTCATTAAAATCTTAACGATTTTTAGGGGCGCCTGGATGGGTCAGTCGTTAAGCATATGCCTTTGGTTCAGGTCATGATCCCAGAGTCCTGGGATCAAGCCCTGCATCGGGCTCCCTGCTCGGCGGGAAGCCTGCTTCTCCCTCTTCTACTCCCCCTGCTTGTGTTCCCTCTCTCGCTGTGTCTCTCTCTGTCAAATAAATAAAAAAAAAAAAACCTTTAAAAAAAAAATCTTAGTGATTTTTAGGTATGGTTTTGGGGATATTTTAAAGATATTTTTTGGTATTTGGTACACAGTGAACATGTATTTTCATGAAAATGCCACATATACCAGTAATAGTAGTAGCAGTAAGAGTTTTCTTTTTTTTTGCAGTAAGAGTTTTCTAGTGGTTGGTGATGACTTCATAGTAGTCTCTATGATACCCTTTATCCTTGGTGTCTACCTCTTAGTAGGGTTGGGGGCAAGGCAGCAATATTGTAGCCTTGTCTCTGCTTTATGTCCTTTTTTGTACTTTGTTGTTTTTTTTTAATGGGCTCATTGTTTTTAAATCATGGAGTTTATGGGATGAGCATCACAGGGGCAGGAATTTAAATTGAGACGGCATGATAAATACTTGGGTGCCTGTAGACCAGTGGTCTCATTCACCAAGTTGGAAATCATTATTGCCAAGAATTGAAGATTCCAGTTGTGCTCCATGTAGACTGGCTGGTGTGGCAGACCTCATCACAGTGTGCCGGCTCACCGCACCTAGGGAGGGGCTTCGCAGTCTGGCGACAGTGTAAGCCGTGCCACTTTGGTTTGTAAGGGTGACTGCATACAGTTAAATATATCATCTAAGAGGGTACTGATAAAATATCTCCTCTTTCAGGGATGATATTGCTGACTTAGTAGAAGCTAAAAAGTTGCTTAAGGAAGCTGTGGTGTTACCAATGTGGATGCCAGAATTCTTTAAGGGCATTAGGAGACCATGGAAAGTAAGTTCATTGTTGTTAATGGTATTGTCAAAGTGAATGGCAAGTACATTGCTATAGAAAACCAGTATTTATCTTACTCAGGGGAGTGAGAGGAAAGAATTAGGTAAGGAAAATTTTATTTTATTTTATTTTTATTTTAAGGAAAATTCTAAATTAAAAGATATGTTACTCCAAATTTTATTTAGACCAAAAGCTTATTGCAAGGCTCCCAGGATAATAGGTATAGTGTGACCCTTGGAAAGTTGATTTAGAATGAGCTCGTATTTGTAAATAAGAACAAGTTGCCTAATGCAGAACTCCATTTGGTGTATCTGCTACAGAACTTATATCCTCTACTTCTTGCAGTTGTCCTTAAGAAATTGAGACCGACCTGCATCAAATGGGTACTTTTTATTTTTTTTTTAATTTTTTATTGTTATGTTAATCACCATATATTACATCATTAGTTTTTGATGCAGTGTTCCATGATTCATTGTTTGTTCATAACACCCAGTGCACCATGCAAAACGTGCCCTCCTCAATACCCATCACCAGGCTAACCCATCCCCCCACCCCCCTACCCTCTAGAACCCTCAGTTTGTTTTTCAGAGTCCATCATCTCTCATGGTTCGTCTCCCCCTCTGACATACTCCCCTTTTCTTCCTCTCCTGTTATCTTCTTCTTTTCCTTTTTTCTTAAAATATGTTGCGTTATTTGTTTCAGAAGTACAGATCTGTGATTCAACAGTCTTGCACAATTCACAGCGCTCACCGTAGCACATACCCTCCCCAATGTCTATCACCCAGCCATCCCATCCCTCCCACCCCCAACCACTCCAGTAACACTCAGTTTGTTTCCTGAGATTAAGAATTCCTCATATCAGTGAGGTCATGTGATACATGTCTTTCTCTGATTGACTTATTTCACTCAGCATAACACCCTCCAGTTCCATCCACGTCGTTGCAAATGGCAAGATCTCATTCCTTTTGATGGCTGCATAATATTCCATTGTGTATATATACCACATCTTCTTTATCCATTCATCTGTCGATGGGCATCTTGGCTCTTTCCACAGTTTGGCTATTGTGGACATTGCTGCTATAAATATTGGGGTACACGTACCCCTTCGGGTCCCTACATTTGTATCTTTGGGGTAAATACCCAGTAGTGCAATTGCTGGATCGAACGGTAGCTCTAATTTCAACTGTTTGAGGAACCTCCATACTGTTTTCAAATGGGTACTTTTTAAAAAAAGTCGTGAGCTGATCTGAAAAGAGACTGAAAAAAACTTCCTTGGATTTAGAAAATGTGCCAATGGCTAACTCTGTACTTATTAAGTGAGAAGCAAGCTACAAAATTCTGGACATTCTTTGAGTACAACTTTGTAACAAAAAAACTAATTTGTTTGACCGAAAGACTAGCCAGAAATATACCCAAATAATATTGGTACCTGTGTTAGGGTGTGATTATTATAATGTCACTGTTATAACATTGATTTATTTTTCTCATTTCTGAGTTCCAAATTTTTAATAATGTGATTTTCTTTTATAATGAAAAAGTAATTTGGTGATAAAGTATCCTTTTATTTATTTTTTATTTATCTTAATATTATATGAGTTGAAAATTAATTCTTAGTAATGGAATGGAATTCTTGTGAATTAGAACAGTGGCAGGTAAATCTTTCACTTATGTTATTCTTTTCCCTACAGGGAGTGTTGATGGTTGGCCCACCTGGCACAGGAAAGACCCTCCTTGCTAAAGCAGTAGCTACGGAATGCAAGACAACGTTCTTCAACGTGTCTTCGTCAACTCTGACTTCCAAATACAGAGGGGAGTCTGAGAAGCTTGTTCGTCTTCTGTTCGAAATGGTGAATGTTTGAGACCACTCTGATGATGCTCTACCTCTAAGCAGGGAGGAAGTGAGTTGTAACTATCTCCAGTGTGTAGAAAAGCTAGGCAGGATGGCACTGCACCCAGAATGTGAGTCCCATGCCCTCGAAGCACATGAGTAGTTGGAGTTTTTCTGTCTCCTTTCCTCTAGAGGAAGAGCCATCTGTCTTGGTTTATGGGCATGCTCACATTATGGGATCATTCCTAATCTGTTCTGGGAGTTTGAAATTACTATGTTTTTTAAATCAGTAGGCTTATTTATAATATGGTAAATTCAGTGTTGTGACAGTAATGTGGAACAGTGAAAATCAAGTAGTTATGGAATTTAGATCACCTGCAGTCTATTAACTATGCTGAATACCTTGAGTTTAATGATCCAGACTTTGGATTGCTACTCCTTTGCTTGTTACTTTGAGTTCCTTTTTTCCTTCTTCAACTCCCACTAATCTGAGTATCAGTAGAAGGAATCATAATTCAACAAGTTCATACTAGGGTGTTTGGATTAATTTCAACAGATTTTTAGACTTTAGACCCTGGTAAGCTTCACTGATTGTTTCAGTCTTGCCTCATTTAAGAAATAGTGTAGTTATATGTATCAGGACAGAGTTATGCTTGTTATATGGACAGTGACTCTAAAGACTCCATTGTGGACAAAACCTTAGATGACCATGTTAATACGATACTAGATCTTACTTCCTAGACTCAGAATAAAACAAAACAAGCAAATGAAAACCCGTACAATTTCAGGTTATCCATTTTCATTTTCTGTAAAGGTTTCTTCCTGTTTCAATTCCCATTTTCTCCTTCAAGTTTGACAATTCATATGGCAGGATGCAAATTCTAATAGGTTCTTAATAGTTTATCAGTAGTTTATACTGCAGTAGGGGAATCTAGTGGAGAACCTCTTAGATGAGTTTGGAAAATTAGTTTGCCCTTTGCTTCAGGGGAGAAAGAATTCTATTGCCAGGATTCCAGAATATCTAGGCTTTTTAAAAATGTAAAGTAAATAGAACGAATGGCTAAGTATGGAGTCTTTAGGGTCAGGTGACCCTCTGTTGTCACTTTTTTAGCTGGCTAACTGTGGGCAAATTCCTTCCCTGATCCTCAGTTGCTTTCTCTGTAAGAGGATGAGCGTAATACAGGTGATAACCTCTGTAATGTTCAGATGGTGAAACGAGCTGATGCGTGTGAATTGCTTACTACAGAGTCTGACTCACAGGGGCTAATAGATATTAGCTGTTCTGTTTCAGGATTATTTGATATATTTTCTAATGGAGAGTTTATATTCAAGAAAAATGACCATTTTCTTCTGTGCGGGGAAGCCTCTCACAGAGTGCTAATTTACATTATTTTTTATGGTGAGGTTTATGAAGGCATATCAAACGGCTTATTTTTTACCGGCTTCCCTCATGTCAGCCATCTTTAAATACATGCCTGCTTCTCTGGAGTCTGTGACTTTGAGTTGCTTACTACTGAGTAGGGGCTCAGTCACAGGCCAGTTTGGAACTTCTGCCTTTGGAACTTTTGATTAGGGCTCATATTTAAAACTCAATAAAACTGGCTTAATTTTTTTTCCTGTTCCTCATATGGACTCTCCCCAGGAGTGAAGTACAGCGTCTCCCATCTTGTTTTAACTGCTCTGTAGATGACTTGCCTCTCCCCAAGGGCCCAGCCCCATTCCCCAGAATCTCTCAAAGCAAACATGTCTCAAGGCCTGTATTTTCTTTTTTTTTTTTTTTCAAGGGCTGTATTTTAAATAATGCCACTTAAATATAAGTCTGTCGAGGATTTTTCTCATGACATGGTAACAAACACATACCAAAATTTAATGGTATAATTTTTGTTGTATTGTCAAGAATTTTCATTTTCAAGTATCAGAAACCTGATGATAAGTTTAAACCAAAAGAATAATATATTGGGTCATGTAAGTAGGAATTTTCAGAAGTTATGTGCCAGCTTTTTAGACCTAGCAGGATCTAACAATTCAGACGTTTTTGGGGATGTCTCTTTGACCTTTGCCTCTCTGTTTACCTGTGGGTTGGCTTTGATTTTGTGTGGTGGCTGCTATAGCCATCAGTGCCTTAAGCCTTGTTTTTATTGTCTTTATTGGTAATCCCGAGGAAATCAGCCCTCATTGGATATTTCATTTAAAAATAATTAACTGTACAGGCACCTGGGCGACTCAATCAGTTAGGCGTCCGACTCTCCCATTTTTGGCTCAGGTCATGATCTCAGGGTTGTGAGATTGAGCCCCACGCTGGGCTCTGTGCTCAGAGGGGGAGTCTGCTTCTCTACCTCTCTGTCCCCCTCTCTCCCTCTGTCCCTCCCGTCACTCGTGCTCTCTCACTATAAATCTTTAAAAATAAAAAAAATTAACCATGAACTTCTTTAGTTACTGTATTGTCATTGTCAATGACAATGTCAAATGAAAAATGGCAAATTTAAGTAGGATTTCTTAGAAGGAATCTATATGATTTTATTTAAGGTAATGATTCTCTGTAACCAATTTTTTTCTAGAACTGTAGAACACTTACCAATATCTATAAATATTTTCCCACCATTGTTGACCTTATTGTTGTAGCATACATGATAATTCTGTATTTATATCACTCATGAATAAACACATATCACCTTTAAAGTACTGCCATATAATATTTAAGTCTATGGTAAGTTTCCATTAGAAGCTGCCTTGTAGCTGCTCCAGTTTATCTTTTCCCAGTAGTAGGACCAGAGAGAGATGTGGTGTGGCAGGCTCCTGGGCTCTTTTCTAATTGCTGTAGATTATTTTTTAAATGAAATAAAAACCTGGTGTTACATGGTTTCTTTATTTAGGCTCGATTTTACTCTCCAGCCACCATATTTATCGATGAGATAGATTCCATTTGTAGTCGCAGAGGGACTTCTGAAGAGCACGAAGCAAGCAGAAGGGTGAAAGCCGAGCTGCTGGTTCAAATGGATGGTATGCATGTGTCTGTGCATTGACTAAGTTCTACTCCTAGGGCTAAGCGACACAGCTCCTGCCAGCTAGAGAGGGCTGGCAAGTAGGTCCTGGAGATCGACAGTATACTAGGGACACGGACTGTGGGGACATGCCAGAAATAATGGCTGTTCACAGAGCACTCATGGGCATATGCTCGGATTTCTTATGTTCAGCAATGAAACTGAAATAAATGCAAATAAATTTGCCTTAGGGATATGTATGTTTTTGAAAAATTTTAGAAATTGCTATGTAGTTAAGCTGAGCTGGTCTTTTGAATAAATCTATTTTGAGTCCTTTTTTTTGCATATTAAAACTTACTTTTCTTGGGCCACAAATTCATATATGTACCATTTAGCTTTAGAAGTCCTAGGGAAGCTTAACAGTTACACTACTTTGCAATTTAGTGCTAAATATGTGATGATCTTTTAAGTAGTTGAGCTTTATTTTCTATACTCTGACTTCCTGTCTTTTTATATTCTCCTCTCCCTTTTTTTTAGGTGTTGGAGGTGCTTCTGAAAATGATGACCCTTCCAAAATGGTTATGGTTCTGGCAGCTACTAATTTTCCCTGGGATATTGATGAGGCATTAAGACGACGTCTTGAAAAAAGAATCTATATTCCATTACCATCAGGTTATCTGCATTTGAATCTTGTCTGAAAGCTCATGTTAAGTCTTAGGTAGTTTTGCTTAGAGATTTTAAAATTTGGTAGTAATTAATTTTCCTTTAAAGAGACAGATGGAGGATGTCTTTCCTTATATTAACTGATTTGGCTATATCTAGAACCTGAAAGCCTTGGTACCAGAAATATTTTTTTTTAAGATTATTTATTTGAGACAGAGAGTGAGTACACAAGCAGGGGGAGAGGGAGAAGCAGACTCCCCGCCAAGCAGGGATCCCGACGCGGGGCTTGATGCCGGGACCCCGAGACCATGACCCAAGCTGAAGGCAGACACTCAGCTGACTGAGTCACCTGGTACCAGGAAATTTTAAATTTAGAAGGGCTCTTAAATTTTTAAGCAAATGAGCTCTAAGAATTGGAAAGCAACTTCTCATACAAAGTAGACTTGAGAAAAAAATAATGGTATGTTTATGTTGAAGGCTTACATTTTTAAATTTGTTTCCATCATTAGCAAAAGGCAGGGAGGAGCTGTTACGAATAAGTCTACGTGAACTGGAATTGGCTGATGATGTTGACCTTGCAAGCATAGCAGAAAATATGGAAGGTTATTCAGGTGCGGACATTACCAATGTGTGCAGGTATGAATTATTTTGAAAGCATAGGGTTTTGTGGGTATAAACTTCTGTTACGAAGTTTTTGTGCTGAATTAATAAGATGGGTGAAGAATAAAGACCACATTAGAATCTCTAGTCAGCGACACGAGTTTTGGTATGAACTTTATGTGGTAAGGTGCTGGTAAGAACTTGGGTATCTTGCATGTCACTGAACAGTCTGCAGTGCATTTGAAAGCTACAAGTTCAAGAAGCTAATATTAGAACAATTGGTATAATACAGAAAATCAGTAATTGTCTTGGATTAAAAAAATGTTGGGTCTACTTATTCAGTGTACTTTTTATTAAGAAATGTGAAATGGATTGGGCATACTCCAGGAGAGTACAATCTCTTTCAGTACAAGTGTCCTAAATATGATAGGAACAGGAGTAAAAAAGAAAAAAGACAGTCTCTAATCCAGTTGATTCAAGTAGGTTTTGTCCTAAGCTGAGTATTAGTTCATATGTTTATTAGCAAGGTACTCGTTGTGAAGTAAGCATACTACACAGGCTTGTTGTGGGCATCAGTGAGAATGTGTGTGAATGGAAAGCAGCTGCAGGTGGCTGTCCCTCTGCATAGATGGTGCCTGTTATTAAAGATGAAATTTGGTGAAAGGAAAGGTCCTTGAGTGTAAAGTTTCTTCTTTTTAAAAACAAAACAAAAAAAACCAAAAAGACAAAACTAATACAAGGGGAAAGCTGAAACATACTAACTTGATCATTTAGTTTTTCCTACACGTGCAGAAAATAGTTTTTCTCTGGTTCTCTCCTGTCTCTCTGATGTTGTTCAGTCTTCATTTTATTGGACACTTACAGTGATTCAATTGCTAGCTTCTTTATTACACCTTTACTTTTTCTTGGGCTCCCTACTCAGTATCAGTTATTTAAATTGATTAATATCCTTAATTCATCATGGAAGATTTAACTGCTAAGAAACAACTCCAAACAGGCCTTGTGTTCTGATAAAAGATTCTGTGCAGTACTAAGTATGTGTAGTCGGATAATTACAAAATAACACATACTGAAAAGATTTTCTGTTCACGGGTTTTTATTCAATCAAAATAACACTTTGTGTGTTTTAATTTAAAAACTTAGGGATGCATCCTTGATGGCAATGAGAAGGCGTATTGAAGGTTTGACCCCAGAAGAAATCAGAAATCTTTCAAGAGAAGAAATGCACATGCCTACAACTATGGAGGATTTTGAAATGGCTTTAAAAAAGGTCTCTAAGTCCGTTTCTGCTGCAGACATTGAGAGATATGAGAAGTGGATATTTGAGTTTGGATCATGCTAAATTCTCACATGTAAACTGTGAGAACCTGCCTTAAGTGTTTGAGTAATAATTAAATGTAGTATTTCATTGCACTGAGTGCTATTTTTTTTTTTAACTTTGATAATGGTAAGATTTAAAAAAAAGTATGATTCTGAATAAAGGCAATTTTTTAAAGCTGAAAGCAAATCTGTTTTGGGTATTACCTGATTTCTCTCTCTGACCACGCTGTGTTGCAGCACAGGTGCGATCACTTAGCTTGGAAGTGTCTTTGTATGCGCCTCTGAGTACAGCATCTTCCCTTCCACGGTCCAGCTGCCATTCCTTCTAGGGAGTAAGACTGGCTCTAGCTCCTTGGGTGCCAGTGGGTAACTGAAAATTCCTGAACATTTTTACACAAGTAGCCAGCTGATGCACAAACCATGCCCTCGTTGTGCCTTCCTGCTTGGGGTTACAGGAGCTTCCCTCCTCTTCCTGGGAGGGCTTTAAATACCCGTCATTTTATAATGCACTTAAAAAGAAAAAAAATACATATATATACACACTCCTGCTTGACCTTATTCTGCCTACGTATGAGGCTGCACTGTAGGCAAACAGATGCTTGTAAGCCAGTGCTGCTCACTCTGCTCTAATGAATGAAACTCATGAACCCATTCACTCACGGATACAAAGCATAATGAAAATAATAGTGCAACTGTAAGTTAATAAATGAAAGTTAATGGTATAAAATCTTACAGATAAGATGCCCATTTAGGATTTTTTAAAAAATAACTTATTACATCATCCTAACCATAGAAAAGAGCACCATGCCACGGTCCCGGTCTCACTGGTAGGGAGGGAAGGCGGACAGGACCCTGCTGACAGTGAAGGCCACACTCTGCAATGGGCCACATAGCCTCCTGCATGGTTCTCCTCACTAGAGCCTCTGTAGACTCAATGGATGCAATAAGACCCTGTCATTATTTGGAGTTAGAACTGGAGATTTCTAGCATCTTGACAGAGGAAGGACATAAAGTGTTACTAGCTGGGCGACTTGAGGATCAAACTGAATCTCATGCTATTATTCTTCTATAATATGGAGAAAGTGTATTTCACAGGCTGTTATTCCTTATTAAAAACAGCTAGGCAAATGAAACCTCACCCCTTCACTCTACTGTCATCCTTCCCCCATACACACATATCTGTTTAGCCTAACTCTAAGGGGGTTTTACTTTTTCCCCTCCTCCCTGCTTAAGGTGGTTTTAAAAACCAGTCACTACTTTCTTGAATGGTATTTTTAAAATGATGGGTTGCAATAAAAAATTAATAAAATAATAGGAAATATCTACCACTTGGAATAAAGGTATTTTAAGTACTAGATCACATAAAATAGATGTCAGTGTGAGTGATGGTTAAAAAAAGACCAAACACTGTTGAAGGGTAAATAGCACTAAGAACCACGAGAACAAGGGCACGGTCTAATTCCAGGACACTGACGGATGGACTCCTTAACTGATCTGAGCCCTGGTTTCAGCCAGTGTATGTGAAAGGAGCTCTTACATAGAAGCAGTTCTTGCCTGGGAAATGTCTTCATACCAAAACTCTATACTGTTTCCTCAAAAAAAAAAAAGTTTATTTTAGAGTGAAAACATGTCACTACTATTTTTAAATCCTGGTGCATTCAGGTAAGTAGTCTTGGTACAGGATACAATCAAATGATAAACTTCAGTGATTTTATATTGAGTCACATACTTAATATAAAGGCACATTTTACTGAATAAAAAAATATGTTAAATTCTTGAGCTTTTAAATTAGAATTTCATAAAGTGCTTTTCATAAAGTCTCATATATTATAGTAATTAAGTGGATAGAATTTCCCTTACAAGGCACCTTGAAAAGTATTGGCACATGGCATTTTGTCCTGCCTTTTTTTTTTTTTTTGGAAGTTTCTTCATGTCTTCTACTTCATTTAAATTTCCCTTAATTCATCATCTGAATAGCCAGCCCTGTTCTAGAGTAAGGTGAACTTTAACCTGTCACTTAAAGGTCAAGTTTTAGGCAGTTTTAGGAGTTCAGCAATTTCCCTAGTGTATAAACAGATTCTTAGCGAATTAAAGAAAATTCTATTCAAGTGGCAAATTTTAGAGCCAAAAGACTAATTCAGAGTCCATGATTTGAGATGGTGTTTTAAACACATGCTTTATCTTCAAGGTTTTCTGCTCTTTTCTCAGGATTATCCGGAAATAAGTTGATAGCTGTGACAGGTATAACACTTACTTTATCCAATTGAAGAATCCCTCTGAAATAGAAAAATAGAAATTAAATATTTCCTCTGTCTACAGTTTGATAG
This sequence comes from Callorhinus ursinus, assembly GCF_003265705.2. NCBI lineage: Eukaryota > Metazoa > Chordata > Mammalia > Carnivora > Otariidae > Callorhinus > Callorhinus ursinus. The sequence goes on along the minus strand of NW_027397068.1, from coordinate 64,015,420 downwards.
TATGACAAGGCTACCTCAAGGATCTTTAGGCAGTATTTTCCCTTTTGTTACTTAAGTATCTGACCAAGGAGGAGGTCTCTGGATTGGATCCAAGACCTGTTTTGGAAGATCAGTCTCATCCCAATCAAGATGTCAACAGAAGTTCGTTGTTTATAGAACTGACCAAGCTGATTCTAAAAGTTCACAAGGGAGTATAGCAAGAACAGCTGCAACATTTTTTATTTATGTATTTTTTTAAAGATTTTATTTATTTGATAGAGACAGAGGTAGCAAGAGCAGGCACACAAGCAGGGGGAGTGGGAGAGGGAGAAGCAGGCTTCCCGCGGAGCAGGGAGCCCGATGCGGGGCTCGATCCCAGGACCCTGGGACCATGACCTGAGCCGAAGGCAGACGCTCAATGACTGAGCCACCCAGGGGCCCCACGAATAGCTGTAACATTTTTTAAAAAGAACAATGGGGAGAAGAGACAGTTGCCTGGTTTTCTTAAAGCAGTACAGTAATTAAAACCATGCTACTGGGGCGCCTGGGTGGCTCAGTTGGTTGGGCGACTGCCTTCGACTCGGGTCATGATCCTGGAGTCCCGGGATCGGGTCCCGCATCGGGCTCCCTGCTCAGCGGGGAGTCTGGTTCTCCCTCTGACCCTCCCCTCTCTCATGTGCTCTCTCTCTCTCTCTCTCATTCTCGCTCTCTCAAATAAATAAAATCTTTAAAAAAAAAAAAAAAAGAACCATGCTACTGGCACAGCACTAGACAGCAGTGAAGAAGAGTCCAGAAATAACACGAATGTATGTGGGAATTTCATTTATAATAAGGTAATGTTCCGATTCAGGGAAATGAAGAGGTATTTTAATTGCTCTCCATATTTCTGTACTGATGAAATCTTTTACTACCAGAAAGTATCCTTAGTACAACTGCCATTGATAAAAGTATACTGCAAATCTGGTTTTTAATTTTACACTGCGTCTCTTCCCAAAGAGAAGCCTGTAACAAAACATTTGGTAAAACTATAAAAAAAAGTGGTTTCCTAGGCAGATTTACAGAATAAAGTTCAAAAAAGGTCCTGAGCTTCCTGGAAGTCAAAGGAAAGAGGAAGAAACTATTAAGTTCCAGAATTTTCATTTTCAGAAAGAAATGGTAAAATGGGAATTCTTCAGGGGAAACCAAACTAAAAGTGGGAGGGATACTAATATTTCTTTACTCCGCAGGCTCTCTGCTTGCATGATGGCCTTTTAACAAACCCTTTAAGGGAGGAATTAGTTCAATGTTACACATGAAGAAATGGGAGTTTCAAAGACCTTATGACAAGCAAGTGGAAGAGTGAATGTTTGAATTGGGTCTTTTTTCCTATAAATCCTATGGCTTTTCCAACATAGTACAATATAAGCCAAAAACTGTGGCTCACTGTGTGAGATTTACTTCTATCAAGACTACTAAAATGACTATTTAACTTCTTTTTTTTTTCTTCTAAGTAAACTCTACTGCCAACCTGGTGCTCCCACTAATGATCCCAAGATCATGAGCTGCATGTTCCACCAAGTGAGTTGACCAGGTGCCCCCGACTGTTTAACTTGTAAAAATGCTAAGAATAAATTCACTTTTACATTTATAAAATAATTTCTTATGGTTAAAAAAATCAAGGGGCGCCTGGGTGGTTCAGATGGTTAAGCGTCTGCCTTTGGCTCAGGTCATGATGTCTCAGGGTCCTGGGATTGAGCCCCGCATCGGGCTCCCTGCTCAGCGGGGAGTCTGCTCCTCTCTCTCCCTCTGCCCCTCCCTCGGCTCTGCTCTCTCTTGCTCTCTCTCTCAAATAAACAAAATCTTAAAAAACAAACAAACACTAATGTTGGGGCAACCCTCTCAGTCCCCTCCCTCCTCGGGAGCTCTGTACCATCACTTTGCTGTCACTCAACAAACAAAATGCTGTTTCAAAAACAACACTTACTTGTATTCACAAACTGGGAAGAGCACCTTTAAGATGGTTATTACCATAGCTGCTCCTATAATTCCAACCACCATGACATTCAGAAACATAAAGAATACTGGAAAAACACTGCTCCAGAACCTACACAGATCTTTTCTGAATTTTTCCATCCATTGACACATCACCTGAAAAAGGAGTTTTGATTAGACAAGCCAAGTATCATTTGATCTCTAAGAGACTTTAAAAATTATGTTCTAGTTTTGGGTGATGATAAAATTCTGTATCTTGACTGTGATGCTGGTTACATGGGTGCCTACATTTACCAATAACTGTACATTTTAAATGGGTGCATTTTATTTTAAAATGTATCTTGATAAAGTTATTTACAATTTTAAAAATTATGTTCTAATAATACAGGCATAGGAATGTTGCTTTGTTATCCTTTACAATTATTTATACTATTGTCTATAAATTAAGTGAACGTTATTGCTAAATGGTAAGAGGTTCGGCTAGTCTACGCAAAACAGACCAAAGGCAACCATGGGTTTCTAATAGCTGGAGGACAACAGCAGAAGAGAAAGACAAACGTCTGTTTGTGGCTTTTGGCCCAGATGGGGAATTCACTGTGCACAAAACATGCTGTTGTACTCAGAGAGTCAGAGGAGACACTAAGGCGCACAGATGGTGTGGGAGGCCTTGCTCTGAGGGAGGCAGGTAGGCAGGGTGAGGGTGCTGGCGTTCAGGCAGCAAAAAGTGACCAGAGTTTCTCCAGCAACCCCAAATAAGCAATCCCAGCCTTCAGTGGGAACTTAAAAGAAGTCTCTGGAATCCTTTGAGACTAACCACAGACCTTGCTCACTTAAATAGAAATTATTTCAAGAGGCCTAGCTAATACATACAGAGGTATCAAGATACTCAGTCTGAACCCCGAATGTATTTCCAGGCAGTCATATCATGCCCTTAGTAATAGAGGAATACTTAATAGGTGGAAATACACACTTAACGTTTGCACCCAGTTTATTTAATCCTAGTAACAACTGCATGATTTTACCGATTAAAGTGGATGCCCCATTGTACAGATAAAGAAACTGAGGTTAGAGAGACTAAGAACTTGTCCGAGATCACACAACTAGTACGTGGCAGAACCAGAATTCAAACCCACGCGGTCCGACTCCTGAAAGTACACCCTTCACCACGGTGTGCTCGGTCACTGCGAAGATCCCGAGTGCACCGTGCGTGTGTGCACACATGCGAGGTACCAGTCACAGAAGCAATAAACGGGAATATGGGAATGACTCTGGAACTGAAAAGCCCCCCACAAAATTAAATCCAATGACTTGATAATCATTATCTAACTGTATTATTACACGAAACTTGAAAATGGGAAAACCTGAAAACCTCACACTGAAACAGCAACGAGGCCACTATTAACGATGTTTCACACTCCCAATCCTCATGGTTTCCACCTCATCTGGAATGCTATTTTCTTCCACAAATGTTTGTAATATAAAGATAATCCCAAATACCTGATTTACCTTATATGAAGATGGAGGCTCTGCTCTGAGAGGAGTCTCAGGTAGTTTGCCAGGTAAAGCGTCTTCATCTACGGTAGTTTCCACATTCCTGATAAGATACTGGCTGGTGGTCTGCAATGAGCTGACACTTTCTACTGAGAAGTAAGAGCTACGTTACCAAAACGCTAGGTACATGCTGGTGTCTCTCTTACTAGTTCTAATATTACTATGCCAAACACAGGTAGGATACTAAGACTATATTTTGCCAGAGGAGAAAAAAAATTACATTTGATTGTTCATGTTTAAATGCCAGAAAGGAGCCATAAACTCAGTTATAGGAAGCTATGCCAGTTATGATTCTATCATGCAGAAAGCAGAAAGTCAAACTTTCAAAAAGTTCCATGTTTCAATGGAAAAAAATGAATATTTCTTTCTCTAAATGAACCTAAACAATATTCTTATTGTGTATTTGGTTACGATTGCCCAGAGTGAGGGTAGCTATTTACCACAAAATGTCACCAAGCAGTCATCACTGGTCACTTTTTGTTTTGATCACTTTCTATTAAGACTCAAGATAGGGGGGCGCCTGGGTGGCTCAGATGGTTAAGCGTCTGCCTTCGGCTCAGGTCATGGTCCCAGGGTCCTGGGATCGAGTCCTGCATCGGGCTCCCTGCTCCTTGGGAGCCTGCTTCTCCCTCTGCTTCTCTCTCTCCCTCTCCCTCTTTCTCTCATGAATAAATAAATAAAATCTTAAAAAAAAAAAAGACTCAAGATAGGTTCCGGAAGTTCTTAAATGGACATATAAAGTAACAGAGATATTATAAAGCATTTCTGAAAGAAGCCTACTTCCAAACACATTAACTACAGTTAGGAAGCTATCCACTAAAGAAATAATTTCCTTAATACTTTAAGTGACAGTCTTTCAAAGTACCTTTTTTGGAGAGGTTGGGAAGGGTAAATAAAATGTCACTGTCTCGGGAAATAGAATACAGCATGCTTTCCTCCAAAGGCAGGGTATAGTTTGAATGTCTGAGTATTCCCTGGTTCTTAACTAAAATGTCAATTTCAGTGACATCCTTTTGTTGAGCCTATGAAAGAAAAACAATTATTCTTTATTTTAAATAATGGCACAACCCCATAAGAATCTAAAAGTAACTTTTCCTCCTTGTTCTCTTTAACTAAAAAACTTACCCTATTCACAATCACTCTGTATTCCCCACACTTTGAGGCATTTAATTAGCAGCTTTAATCTGACTGTTGTAGCATTCAGTGTTATAAGCTTGCTCTCCATCCCACTTCATTCCCTTCACTCACTCACTCTATTTACTAATGTTTATATTTTAAAGTGATATAAACGTATAAATACAATCAGTTTTTTTTTAAATTAAGAATTCAAATGCTAAACAAATGTTAAAATAAGTAAAAAAATTCTAAATGATTGTATACAGGCAACATAAGGGTACCATTTTTCCTTATCAAGTCAGAAATAAATAACATAATAATACAACACATGCATAATACCCAGCATAAATCTTTAGAGTTTAATTCCCAACCAATAATCATATTATCTTACCTGTTTTCCATCAATCTCTACTACCTCTTCTTGAATGACAATTAGTTGCAAACTGGAACCAGATGTCATAGGCCACTCATGAACTAAAATCCTTACACTGACAATTCCAAAATATTCTTTTTCCTCCACATTTTCCAGATTTTCACTCTTCACTATAAAAAAAAGTAGTGACAGCTTTGAACAAAACAAATGCCACCAAATCTATTACTGAATTTGATTATTTTGATGACATTTACATGGAACAAGACAGTTGTGTAACAATTTCTTTGCCTTTCTTAATCTCGGACTTCACTGAGGTTACAGAATTTATGAAAATAAAGACAACTTGACAAATTTTCACAATGTTTACGGTCATTTGAAAAGGGAAAAATGCTTGATGGTCTTTAGACTACCACACTAGCAACATCATTCCTATTCTTTTAGATACTTTGTCAAGGAGGAATGAACAAGGGCGCCTGGGTGGCTCAGTTGGTTAAGCGACTGCCTTCGGCTCAGGTCATGATCCTGGAGTCCCGGGATCGAGTCCCGCATCGGGCTCCCTGCTCAGCGGGGAGTCTGCTTCTCCCTCTGACCCTCTTCCCTCTCGTGCTCTCTGTCTCTCATTCTCTCTCTCAAATAAATAAATAAAATCTTAAAAAAAAAAAAAGGAGGAATGAACAAGGTCTAACTACCTACGAAGCAGGCCAGAAGACACAGCTAATCCCATGTTATAGTAAAGTTAAGTACATTCATTCATCCATTCACTCATTCACAACATCCAGGGATACAAGGGGCCCAAGCAAGGACACGGAGTTGTTTTCTCAATTCCTTCTCCAGGAAGTGACCTGTTGCAGTTGGAGAGGGCAGGAATGGGGAAGAGGGTGGGGCAGCCCTGTAATTACTCTCCACCAATGGAGGATAGAGCAGGATTAGCTGCTGGCCATACCCCTCTCTAGCGAAGAACCGCCCCCCCAGCCCCTGCCCCCGCAGTGGAGGAGGGGTGTGGCAGCGGCAGCTGATCTACAGAGCCAGCGACTACCCTACCGAGGCAGAAAACACTACATAAAAAGATAAATCAATATAAATCAATGAAACTAGTGCAAAAGGAACATTTAGTTTCTCAAACGTTAGTCCCTCAAATGTTATCGTGTAAGGATTGTTAGCCAAAAAGGAACCCAGATGCATACTCTGCATACAGATCCAGCTGTTTAAATGGATTCTGTGCCTTGATAGGGCTATTTCCCTTTATCTGGAATGTTCTCTACCTCTCACTCGCTCCTCATCCATTTTTAATAAACTCCTACTTAAGTAGTTCTAGCTACTGTACCCCTGTATCGCTGAGTTCATGCCTTTTTTTAAGCACTAACTTTCTTACAGTGTTGCTCTTCGTTTATAAGCCTTCTGGGGGAACTTGCTGCTCTTCTCCCTCTGGTCTGCCTAAGCTCCCTCCCATCCTCTACGGCTCCTAACTGTAAACCTTCCCATCTTCTGTGGTCCAGCTCAGAAGTTTTCCCCAGTTGCCCACTGGTCTTGCTCACAGACCAGTAGGCTCCTCGTCAGCTTATCTGTCTGTCCAAAGGCTGGTGCACTAGGCCACAAGAGATTCAATGGATGAGAAAACGCAGTCATATAAAGACATCAAAGCAGTGACTCTTCAGCCCCCAAATCTGGCAGCCCTGCTATAGAATAAAATAAAATAAAAAACAAAAAAGCCCTTGATATTCTGACTTTCCCGACTGCGGTAGGCAGCTTTCAAAAATGGCTCTCCATGACCCTTGACTCCGGCAATTCATGTCCTTGTGTGATTCCCTCCCACTAAGTGTGGGCTGGACCTCGTGACTTATTCCTAACAAACAGAATAAAGTAAAAGTGATGGAAAGTCACTTCTGTGATTAGATTATAAAGGCTGTGCCTTCCGTCTTGTGCGTATTCGCTCCTACCGGCAGTCTCCCTTGTCCTCTCACTGATACAGCCGGCTGCCATGTTGTGAGACGCCCTACAGAGGTCCATGTGGCCAGCGAATGAGGGAGGCCTGCGGTCAACCTCTGGCGAGGAATGGAGGCCTCAGTCCAACAGTTCACAAGAACTAAATCCTGTCAACAACCATGACTGAGGTGGGAAAGCAGATCTTCCCCAGCTAAGCCAAGCTCAGGTTCTTGACCTACAGGAGCCATGAGATAATACTATTGTCAGCTACTAAGTTTAGAATTAAACTGTTACATAGCAACAACTAACTAATACACCTACCAGAGAAGAAGTTTTTAAAAGAATTAAGAAGAAGAAGACTTTATGTTGTTGTTGTATTTGTTTTGAAGGTTGTTGTAACTGATAGGATGGGCATTTACTTCAGCTGTCAAAGAAACTCAATGCAACAACTGGGATGACCAGCAAGGTGACTGTAATACAGTAATACAGAGGGCAGCCAGGTCACAATCGGTGGCAAATTCCTAATGAATATGCCATCAATGGAATTATTACTTAAACCAATAACAGCACTTCTTTTCCTAGCTATGAACAATTAGCTTGTTGTATACCAACCTTCTCACCGAGAGCCACTAGAAAAGATGTAAAAAAAGAAACACACACATATACACTCAAAACCCACATCTGTCTAGAGGCAACAGAGAGCTAAAAAGTCAGCCAGCGCCCTCACAAGGCATTTACTGATTCCCAAGCTGAACAGGTAGAGAAGCTGGAAAGCTCAATAGAAAGTAATGCCTCAGAGGCAGAGAAGCTAAACAGAGCTAAATGGGCAGACTCTGGCAGTCCCACATAGAGGGGCATAAAATAAAGATTATGGCTACAAAGGTATCTAGGACTTGTGACAAGATCCTAGAGAGAAGGGAAGAATAGAAGCCAACATTCTATGCAATCCTCCCGCAGCCCCCCGGGGAAACATGTGCTGATTAGTTAGGTCAGGCTGGGCTGAGAAACTGAGCCTATACTTAAGACACTAAGAAGAAGTTAAGCAGAACCTCTGGCAGGCTCATGACAGTGGGGAGTGTGGGGCCCACAAAAGGAGGGGCCCTCATAAACACCCCAAGTTTTCATTTGGGACCTATGATGAGCTACATCTGAGGAATAACAGTTAATAAGAAATAGACTAAGCCTCACAAAGATGAGAATCCAGCCTTCAATCAGCCCAATCCTTGATTTAAAAATTAAGGTATTCTGCCCCTTATTATCATGACTGCTAGGGGTTAAAGTAAAGTAAATCCTCTTTGGAGTAAGATAATATTATCCAGAGACTTTATAACTTTTCATACACAATTTCAAAAATAATATATTGAAGGAGAAGAATCAAAACAAAACAGACCAGAGGGGCTCAAAAAATTACACTGGGCAGACATGAACTTTAAATTTACTGAAAGTAATAGGTTCAAGAAAAATAGATGATGGGGCACCTGCATGGCTCAGTCAGTTGAGTGTCTGACTTTGGCTCAGGTAATGATCTCAGGGTCCTGGGATCGAGCCCCACGTCAGGCTCCCCACTCAGTAGGGAGTCTGCTTCTCCCTCTGCCCTGTCCCCTGCTCATGCTCTCTCTCAAATAAATAAAATCTAAAAAAAGAAAAAAAAAATAGGGGTGCCTGGGTGATGCAGTCTGTTGGGCATCTGACTCTTGGTTTTGGCTCAGGTGGTGATCTCATGGTCGTGGGACCAAGCACCCCAGTGTTGGGCTCAAGCACAGCGCAGAGTCTGCTTGAGATGCTCTCCCTCTCCCCTCTGCCCCCACCCCGTTCATGCTGTCTCTCTCTAAAGTAAATAAATCTTAAAAAAAAGAAAACAGATGATAAAATGGAGGATTTCACCAGATAAGTGTAAGCTATTAAAATCAAAATTAAGAATATAAAATTAAAAAAAAAAAAGAGCTGGGCCAGTGTCCAGGGCCTCAGCAGAAGATGGAAAAATAAAGAAAAAAGAAGGGCACCTGGGTGGCTGCCTTCAGCGCGGGTCATGGTCCCGGGAGCCTGGGACCGAGCCCCGCGTCGGGCCCCCTGCTCGGCGGGGAGCTTGCTTCTCCCTCTCCCACTCCCCCTGCTTGTGTTCCCTCTCTTGCTGTCTCTCTCTCTCTCTGTCAAATAAACAAATAAAATCTTAAAAAAAAAAAGAATAGGAAAATAATATAAAAACCAACAAGACAGAGGGGAATGATGAAAGAAAAAATAACCCAGAAGAGTGCCAAAAGGAGAAGAAAAAGGGACACGGAATGGCAGGGGGGGACACAAATAGGAAACAAATGATTCAGATTAAAGATTTAAATCCAAATATATTAGTATTACATTAACATAAATAAATCAAAATCCAAAATGAAAGATTGACAGACTGATTTAAAATAAGACCCACCAGTATATGCTGCTTATAACAGATTCACCTTAATTATAAGGACCCAGAAAGATTGAAAGAACATGGAAAGATACCACACAACAATCCACCTCTCTCCCACTTGCCTGGCCAAAAAGCAATTACTATTAAAATAATATAGATAAAGCTGACTTTAAGGCAAAAATATCACTAGAGATAAAGAAGGCCATATTATAATGATTAAAAAGTCAATCTACAAAGAAGACATAATAGGTCAAATCTGTATGAACTTGGTAATATTGTGTCAAAATATAGAAAGCAAAAATTGACAAAGCCGGGAGAACAGACAAATCTACATAGATTTTTTTTTTTTTTTTAAGATTTTATTTACTTGACAGAGAGAGACACAACGAGAGAGGGAACACAAGCAGGGGGAGTGGGAGAGGGAGAAGCAGGCTTCCCGTGGAGCAGGGAGCCCGATGTGGGGCTCGATCCCAGGACCCCGGGATCATGACCCGAGCTGAAGGCAGACGCTTAATGACTGAGCCACCCAGGCGCCCCTACATAGATTTTTTAACATACCATTCTCAATAACTGATAGAACAAGCAAACAAACAAAAAAATCAGTACTTCTCTAACAGACTGAACAATATGATTAACAAAAAATTTTACCTGACATATATAGAACATCATATCCAAGTAATTATATGATGTACTTTCTTTTCAAGGACACATGGACATCACCATTTCTTAAAACTGACCATCTGCTAAGCCACAAAGCAAGTCTCTAAGTTCAGGGGTTAAAATTACACACAGTGTACCTCTGATGATAGAGGTGGAAACAGTAAAAACAAAAGTTCCAAAATGTTTGGAAATTAAGTACCTTAACTTCTAAATGACCCATAGGACAAGAGACTATCACTACAAATAACTGGAAAACACTGTGAACTGAATGACAATGAAAGTACGTAACAAATCAAGCACAAAATACAATTGTTTAGAGAAAAATTTACTGCCTTCGATGCATGTTAGAAGAATACTATACGTATTTCTCATATTCTTTATTTCCTCCAAATACTGTGATACAACATAACATATAACATATTTGCTTGTCTTTAAACTCAAGATTTTAAAAGGTTAAAAAAATGTTATCTGGACATAAGGGTAGAAGAAACAGAAAACTAGAGAATTAGAGCAACAATTTATTTTTCTATTTTCTTACAACTGTAATAAGCACTCCTCCAAGATTTTGTCTCGTACTTGTAAGTCTCCACTTATTACCTCTCTGTACATTCTTACATTGATATCAACCTACCAGAAATGCAGCTCCAGTCAATGACAATCTCATGAGAAAGAAACATGAATATGCCAGAAATAACCAATATAAAGTAGGATTTGAATTTTAAACACATTAGTGTTATTATACATTCCAGTAATGATGTATATTATTAATTTAAAATGGAAATACATCACATCAAAGAACCGTGTTTCATGAGTTTAGTATTACTAAAAAAAGAACAATTATGGAAATAATTTAGTAGTACTCACCTATCAAAGTCTGACAGCTTATTCGGGTTACACCACTATTTACAGGGAAGTCATTTACATATACCTGTCCATTCTCATAGGTTATGTTAAGAACAACCTTAAAATAAAGCAGCATATACATTAATTCCAATGGTTTATAAATGATGACAAATTCTTCATGTCAAAAATACATTACCTAACTAAATTAGATGTGCAGGGAAAAATAACATAGGCTGCCTACTACTTAGCTAAGTGATATATTAAAACATAATCAAAAGGAGACAAACCTGTTCTTTAGATACTTCCCCATCACCTTTCAGAGTAGTTACATTAATTCTGATGCTGTCCTGCAAAACATATATCAAGTGGATAGGTAATGCATTTCACAAAGTAAAAACAGCTCAGTTTTTTTCTTTTCCCCTCAACTATATTTATTGTATAACTGCTTATAACATCTAAAGAACATTTTTTTAAAAGCCGGCATTTTTATTTTTACAGCCTTTTTTATGTCCTTACTCACAATTCCAACTTTTCATAATCTGTATTTCTTCCACTTAATTATGAAATATGTCACATTTTCGAGCATATAATATGCAAATGCAGAGTTTAAAAAAAAAAATAACACTCATGTACCTACTACCTAGGTTAAAAACTCGAGTATCATATACACCTCAGAAGTCCCCGGCATGACCCTCTCTGCCCCGTTCCCCTCCCTCCCCTCAGAAGGAATCCCTATATTGTCTTCCACGTGAATCATTTCTTGCTTTTCTTTATAGTTTTACTGTGCTTGTCTCTCTCTAAACAATATGTTTAGTTGTATCTGTTTCTAAGCTTTATGTAATACGTACAATTTTGTATGTATTCTTCTGGAACTTCTTTTATTTAAAACTGTTGATGCCTGCAGCTGAAGACATTTATTTACGGTGCTGTATAAAAGCCCATCAAATGATTACCAATTTACTTATGTGTTACACTATCAATGGACATTTGAGTGGTTTCCAACTTTTTTGTTTTCATAAACAAAACTGCTCTAACCCTTCTGCTTTTTTTTTTTTTTTAATTTTTCTATTTTTTCCTAGTAACCTCTACACCCAGTGTAAGGCTCGAACTCAAGAGCTGCATGTTCCTCCAGTTGAGCCAGCCAGGCATCCCTGCTCTAAACCCTTCTTCTTAAATATGTCCCGTAGTGTCTGTGGACAAGTATGTACTGTGCACAATCCGTTTTAGTGCTTCTCAAGGTATGCTCAAAAGCAGTTACTCAAATATTTAAGTTTATTAATGACCTGCTTCTAAAGAGAAGAAAGCACAATTTTAAGAAGTATTCACCAATACTCACAGGAATTACAATTTGTCATTTGTAAAGCAAATCCTTCCCTAAGTTTATTCACAGTTAGACACTGTTATCCTAGAATAAAAAAAAATATTTTTTTCCTGGGGGGTATTCTTAACTTAGAAAATAGGAAAATTATTCATAATCAATATAATATACAAGTGTATCTCTTGGCACCGTGACTATCTCTAATACTTTATATATTTCCAACAAATGAGAGAATAAGACTGAAGTGATTTTATGAGGTTGAAGTGATTCTACTCAAGGAACAGGACCTTAAGCATGGAAAGCCTATACCATACATTTGGGACACTTGCCAACTTACATGGGGGCCTACGAAGCTTCAGAATCAGCCTGGTCCATCCTGATCTAGAACTAAGCATAGGCTAGAACCAATACACTCATCTCTAGAACAAACTAACATTCAGTAAGTCATCAAACTGGTGGTTATATTTTTTTGTGTTCTAATTCCAGCCAAGAATTCCTCTTCTCAAACTAGAGGATCTGTTAACTATACACTCTATTGTTCTTCTAACAGCCAGAGATAACCCTCCAATGATCGTATTCTAAGAAACCTTTCCATAGCTTCTGCCTTTCAGTAGTATTACTGCTAGTAATTTACTGCACTTACATATATCACTTGCCTAGTAAAATCTGGGGTTTGTAAAAGACAATTAACAGATACTATCCTGCTGTATTTTGCAGGAACCAAATTCAATTAAATTTTTTGCTCTTTCGAAATGGTTTCATTTCAGAGGAGACCCTAATCCCTTACTGCCTCCTGGGCCCAAGTTCAGAGATAGGTCATATTTCTTGCTCTTCCTGAGAACCTCCAACTGAACTGGAAGTTCAAGATTGTGAGCCAGGACGACGGATACTTAAAGAGTGGGTGGTAGAACTGAAGTTTCTACCCACCCATTTTCAATTCTTCCTCTAACTCCTTCACTCACAAGATGCCCAGCTGGTTCACATGGCTTCCTAAGGACAAAGGTAATAGATATTGCATTTAAAATAAATGAATTAAGTCTCAGGGAAATATATGAAATAAATATTTACACATATAATATGTGTCCTCTGGATGCCTCTCTTTGGTGACCAAGTCATTTTAATATTAGAAGAATGTACTATAGGGCGCCTGGGTGGCTCAGTTGGTTGGGCGACTGCCTTCGGCTCAGGTCATGATCCTGGAGTCCCGGGATCGGGTCCCGCATCGGGCTCCCTGCTCAGCAGGGAGTCTGCTTCTCCCTCTGACCCTCTTCCCTCTTGTGCTCTCTCTTTCTCTCTCTCTCAAATAAACAAAATCTTTAAAAAAAAAAAAAAAGAAGAATGTACTATAAAAATTTGCATTATTTTACAATCTGGGTAACCTCGACTTCTAACAACTGCACATGTAAACAAAACAGAAAAATGTCTATAATCCAGTAGATCTGCATCACTGAGAGAATTTTCCTGACTTTCAGTTTTCTTACATTCACATCAGGTTAGATACAAAAATGAACAGATGAACAGATATGTGATAAAGCATAAAGAAAGTACAGTAAAATATTAATGGTGGTCTAAGTTCGCACTATTCAATATGGTATCCAATAACCACATGTGGTTATTTACATTTAAATTAAAGTTAAATAAATAAAAGTTTAAAAACTCAGTTCCTCAGTCTCCCTAGTCAGCCACATTTCAAGCACTCACTAACCATGGTAGTCCAGTGGCTACCGTAATGGACAGAGCAAACACCATCACTACACCAAAGTCTACTAGATGGCACTCATCTAACGTGGTGACCACCATAACATTCTTTCAAATGTTCTGTACATTTGAAAATTTTCAAAACAGGGGTGCTTGGGTGGCTCAGTCAGTTAAGTGTCCAACTGCTGATCTCAGCTAAGGTCTTGATCTCAGGGTCTTGAGTTCAAGTCCCGCATTGGGGCTTAAACATTAAAAAAAAAAAAAAAGGAAAAGAAAGGACAATTTTAAAAATAAAACATTGAACAATTTAGATCAAGAGGCTTCAGCTTCCCATATAAACATTTCCAAGGAATGAGAGTCTCCCTCTCCCTGCTCAGCATTCTTTCATCTGTGAAATTCTGAGTTTAGATCTGGACTTTCCAAAAGTGGAAGGAGGGCATAAAAAGGGAGAACTGAAATGATGAGCTCACTAAGCTCCCAGTAAAAATGCATTTTTCTCAGACTATAGGACAGACTTAAGAATCCTTGGAGGGACACCTGGGTGGCTCAGTCAGTTAAGCGTCTGCCTTTGGCTCAGGTCATGATCCCAGGGTCCTGGGATCAAGTCCCACATCGGGCTCCCTGCTCAGCGGGGAGCCTGCTTCTCCCTCTGCCTGCCACTCCCCCTGCTTGTGCTCTTTCTGTCTCTCTCTCTCTCTGACAAATAAATAAATAAAATCTTAAAAAAAAAAAAATCCTTGGATTCACAAGTGATTATGATGAATCTTTAAAATTTGGAAAACAATGGAGTTCCAGAACTTTAAGAATCATTTCATTTTTATTTGGTCTGTTGGCGCTCACCAATCACATTCATATTTTTGACCAGTTGCACTGTGGTCCATACACAATTTCAGATACAAGTTGTTCTTATGGCTTGCATTGTTGTGCCTTCTTGAAATGTCCCAGCAGAATTAAAGTGAGATATTCTCGTTATTTTTGTTCTCAGAGAGAGTAATGTCATTAAAAGTAAAAAAAATAAAATAAAAAGATTTTTTAAAGTGGTATTTATGGTGTAAGTCACCCCTGAATTTACAGTATTCAAGTCTTGACCAGTAAGAAAAAGTATACTTATATTGTTTCTTTTCATTCTGGGAAAACTCCTCTTTTAAAATCTTCAAACTTTTCCCAACCATACATTCAATCGATGAACGGCAAATACTGGTTTAGTTAAGCATGACTCCCCGGCAAAAGCGAGAAGAACCAAACACCCTCTAGTACAAGGGCGCAGTGGTTATCCAACTTTAGCTAGCTTCAGAATCACCTGGAGGGCTTGGGGACACAAATTACTGGGCCCCACCCCCAGGGCATCGGATTTGTGCGTTTCCAGCCGGTTCCCAGGGGACGCTGGTGAGGCTGGTCCCCGCCACGCTTAAAGATCCACTCCTCCTAACAACCACCAAAGAAAGGGACGACGTCAACGTTAAGTGTCGGGTCTCCAGCCCTTCTCCTTCTCCCGCCCCGACGACCCGGCGTTGGCGCACCTCCGAGCCCTGCACGCTCGGGGGAAGGCAGTGCTTCCCGCCGCCGCGGGAGCAGACAGGTGGCCTGGAATCGCTCTTGTTCTTCACCCAGCCACTTCCACATTTCCCGAACACTGCCTGGCCCCAGTGCCGGCTCTATCCCAGGAAGGCGCCATTACAAAAGGCTGAGAGCACTTGTGATCGCGTACTTTCGACGGCAAAACCCCCTCCGGCTGGCAACAGTTGGGACTGCCGTAAGAATCCCTAAGTTTTGCCGCACTAGGCTTAACCACATATTCAGTAACCCTTTTCGCTCTCTCGCCGCCTTCTCCCAGGCTGCCCCCATTTCCTTGGATGCTTCACCCCACTCCTCTCTTGGGCACCCGGACCCCCGCCCCTGGCCCGCCGGCCGGTGGCAAGAAGCGTCGATGCGGACGCCAAAGTCCCACGGCTCCGGCCCGGGCCTCCCCGGAGGGTCCGTGCAAAGGAGCGGCCGAGCCGCGCCCGCCTTGCCCTACCTTCGGGGCTTGGGGCGGCAATGGCAGCTCATTGGTAACCGTCATCAGCCACCCGGCGGCCGGCAGCGCTGCGAGCAGGAGCAGCCGGAGGGCAAACGGCGCCGGTGGAGAGCCCTCCATTTTGGACAGGCCAGCGGCGGCAGACAGCCGGGAGCTGAAAACCGAGCCAGCCCGAGGGGCGGGGCCAGGGGCGGGGGCGAGGCTACCGAGGGGTGGGACCCTGGGGGACGGGGCGGGGCGGAGGCGAGACGGGCCCGGGAAGGAGCCGGTGGCAGCGGACGGCTGGGGCTCCGGGGAAAGCGGGTTGCGCATGCGCGCAATGTTGGGGGGCGGAGTCAAGCTGGGGAAGGTCCGATTTGGTCATTAGCCTGGCGGTCTGGATTGGAGAGAAGTACCAACCCGAAGGAGTGAAAATGTTTTCATTGACATTATTTTTTAAAATTAGAATATACACTAACGAGACTAGTATGTATACGTATGAACATAGCTATATCTATGTGTCCACATATTTTATATATGTATAAAATGAAAATAATGGTAATACCGCAGAAAACTATACATTATAACCAATATGTCACGTTTAGAGGGGGAATGTTATTAAATCGGTAGTTCTCACCCATGACTGCGCATGGGAATTGCCTGAGCAGTTTTAAAAATTACTGACTCTGGGGTTCTTACCGGACACCCGAGTGCCTGATTTAGTCTGGGCTGCTGTTCTGGCATCGATGGTTCCCCAAGTGATTTACTGTGCCAGGGTTGAGGATCAACCACGCATCAAATGTTCAACATTCAGCGGATCACAGTGAGACGCCATGGGAACAACACTCAACAGGAAACCACTCCACTTGGGCTCTGGGGGCGCTTCTAGTCAGTTCATTAATCTACAAAATGAAGATGGCGGGCTTTTCTTACCCCTTTCATGTTTAAAAAAATATATATTTTATGAAACTAAAGCAGAGAATGCCAAGAAATTCAGGCATTTCAGATTAATAGGATTGAATGTTGATTGAGAACTTGGAGACATTGCCATTCAAGGCAGAATAAGAAACATTTAACCTTTTTTAAAAATAAAACTTTGGACATGGAAAGAACACAGGTCTCTCTCTTAGCCCTTCTTTATCAACCCCTCTCCCCGTGGATACTTTTCTAGCTAGGGTAATTACAAAATATGTGTAGGGTATACTACAAAATCATTCAACTAACTCCTGGCCTACTGTGAGATATGCAACAACATTATTAACTTGCAAGTGGTTTCTGCAGTGAAGTCCCACCCACTCTTGGGTTCCAACTACAACCACCTGGTTTTTCACTCTATTTCAGACTTCTGGGATTAAAAACGAATCTGGAGATCAGAAGACATGACATGTGGATCTGCATAATTTGAATTAGTAATATATGTATAAGATTTTAAAGTACATTTATATGAAAAAGTAGACGGAAAGTGAAGTAGCCTGTTTCTTTTTTTTTTTAAGATTTTTTTTTTAATTCATGAGAGACAGAGGGAAGAAGGGAGAGAGAGAGAGAGAAAGAAGCAGAGGGAGAAGCAGGCACCCAAAGAGCAGGGAGCCCGATGCGGGACTTGATCCCAGGACCCTGGGATCATGACCTGAGCCAAAGGCAGACGCTTAACCATCTGAACCACCCAGGCACCCATGAAGTAGCCTGTTTCCCAACAGATCCCTCCCCATAGTCTGACTATCCATTATCCTTCCACTTGTTTTGTCTCCATAGCTAGCTCTGAGCTCCAGGAAGGCTGTGGACAAAAACCAGTAAAGAAGCTTGCTAGAGTTGGGGTTTGTTGGAAGTTTTGGAACACACCAACAGGCAATTCTCTGCCACACCAACTAAGTGTCCTACAATTTAATTCAGTTCTGATATTATCTACCTAGAGATTGCATCAGATCCCACAGGATAAGGGCTCAGTCCCTGGAGACAGCCCCCGCCTACTCTCACCCACACACACTTCAGATGCCAATTGCAAGCCCAGGTTATTACCTGTGCTTTTGACCAATCAGCTACAGAGCAGAGGTTCCAATGACTCCCCTCCTTGGATTGGATTAATTTGCTATAGCGACTCATAGAACTCAAGGAAACACTTACTTATATTTGCCAGTTTGTTAAAGGATATAATAAAAGAACAGCCAGATGGAAAGAGATGCATAGGGTAAGGTAAGTGGGAAGGGGCAGAGCTTCCATGCCCTCCCCAGGCACACCATATTCCTAGCACCTCCCCCTGTTCACCAACCTTAAAGCTCTCTGAACGCTGTATTTATGGGATTTTAAAGGAGGCATCATCAATCTTTAACTCCATTTTCAGCCCTTGTCCCATTTCAAGAGTATGAGGGGCAGGGCTGAAAATTCTAAGCTTCTAGTCACATCTTGGTCTTTCCCGTGACCAGCCCTCATCCAGGAGCCAGCCAGAAGCCCACCCAGAGTTACCACAGTAGAGCAAAAGACACGCTTATCTTCCAGGAAATCACAAGGGTTTCAGAAGCTCTGTGTCAGAGACAGAGTCAAAGAGCAATATTATGGGTGCCTGACTGGTTCAGTTGGTAGAGCATGTGACTCTCGATCTTGGGGTTGTGAGTTCAAGCCCCATATTGGGCCTAGAACTTACTTTTAAAAAAAAACAGAGGGGGCGCCTGGGTGGCTCAGTCAGTTAAGTGTCTGCCTTTGGCTCAGGTCATCAGCCCAGGGTCCTGGGATGGAGCCCGTTGGGCTCTCTGCTCCGCGGGAAGCCTGCTTCTCCCTCTCGCACTCCCCCTGCTTATGTTCCCTCTCTAGTTGTGTCTCTCTCTGTCAAATAAATAAAATCTTTAAAAAATAAATAAATAAAATAAAAATTAAAAAAAGAGAGAGAGAGAGAGACCAATCTTAGAACAAGAGATCCTCCTAGTGTTCTTATCTCTTAGGAAATTACAGGGTTTCAGGAGCTCCATGCTAGGAGCTGGGGGCAGGGACCAATATATATTTTCTATTGATTCACAGCATGTCTTTTATATGCAAAACAACCAATCCAGAGCCCATATTCTGAATTCCTTCCTCCACCAGGCTTTTATGGTCCGGGAGGCAATATTCCTCCTTCCTAATCATCCCAGGACCAGGTACCAGACAACTAGAGACAGCCTATAATATACCCCAGAGCCCACTGGTATTATTCAAACTAGCCAATTCTAAGCCTGTTTATCCTACCTTGTCTCACCTTCCCCGCATGGAAACCACAATAAGGACTCCTGCCTATAGTTTCCTCTTGGCTCCTTCCACCTCCTGACCAACCCTGATACTTTTCTATTTGGCCCTGCATGGCATGTTGTGCCCCCCCACCCCATCCCTTTGGGAACTGTGAGTAACAAACTATCTTTTCAGTGGCAATCATCTCCTGACCTGTTGGCTTCACCATACATGAATAATAATAAAACCTACATTTTAAAACACCATACTAATATCTACTGAAAATGTCAATGCTAAAATAATCACAACAAAGAAAAGGCGGTTGAAGTTCTTTTTTTTTTTTTAAGATTTTATTTATTTATTTGAGAAAGAGAGAATGAGAGACAGAGAGCATGAGAGGGAAGAGGGTCAGAGTTGGAGAAGCCGACTCACCGCTGAGCGGGGAGCCCGATGTGGGACCCGATCCCGGGACTCCAGGATCATGACCTGAGCCGAAGGCAGTCGCTCAACCAACTGAGCCACCCAGGCGCCCAAGGCAGTTGAAGTTCTTGACAAGGCAGATGAAGAAGCTGGTAAAGATTGCTTCTAAAGAGGGCAAAATGTCCTGCTTTCTAGCCAGCCAGAAATGTTTTCTAGCCCCTGGACTGTCACTGTCCCAGATATCTTACTATAAATGTTATGACAACAGTGACTACGATGAATCTCAGTTCACCAAACTGAGATTCCTCTGGGTGTGAGGAGAAAAAGCAGGAAAAGGAACAGATAAAGAAAATCATGCTGGGCTTGTCAAGCACATAAATGCTTCTGCACCATATTTGATCATAAATATGTGTTTTTGTTGTTCATACATTTAGTCATTTAAAATGAGGATTTTACTTTTGGCAATTTTAGTAAGGCTACAGACATTTGAATGTGATTGTTCAGATTAGTATATGAAATGATGTCAACAGAGAAATTGGTCATAGTGGTTGGTGATGTTGATATTCGGAAGGCAATACAAATTTACTAATCTTTTCTCTAGACTAAATCTACTTCAGTAGTTACATTTGGTAGACTTGTGAAGGTTGTATCTCATTTCTTTTCACCTATATATCTACTATATAAACCACTTAAGTATTTATACCATTAGAATTCAAAGTGTAATACGATGCTGACAAGCATAAATTATGTAACATCATGAAATAATATTTTTCCCATGAAGGTAGAATATTTGATATTTAGTGATATATCAGTGTGTATATATATTTAGTATAGCATAATTTAAAGATATAGCAAATTACACACTGAAGAATAAATAAGGTATTCTATCTTGGGCTTAAGATATCACACCTGGGCCTCGAGTTTGCAAAAGAGTCTGGCCATATCATTTATGGTGATTAGTGTATCAATTTATACGTTAAATCATTCCTCATATTTATTATGTCAATTTCTAATTCTGTTTGAATAGTCCAAATTTGTCTTAAAAATTATTTAACTTTTCCAAATCCTCTCTTTTTCTTGATCTATTTCTTTTAAGCATACACAGAAAATTTTTTTTCTATTTAAATTCAATTAATTGGGGTGCCTGGGTGGCTCAGTCAGTTAAGTTTCTGCCTTGGGCTCACGTCATGATCCCAGGGTCCTGGGATCAAGCCCTGTATCATTAGGCTCCCTGCTCAGAGGGGAGCCTGCTTCTCCCTCTCCCTTTGCCTCTTCCCCAGCTTGAGCTTCCTCACTTGCTCTTGGTCAAATAAATAAATAAAATCTTAAATAAATAAATTCAAGTAACTTTAGTGTATTACTAGTTTCAGAGGTAGAGTTCAGTGATTCATCAGTCTTATATAATATCCAGTGCTTATTACATCACATGCCCTCCTTAATGTCCATCACCCAGTTACCCCATCCTCCCACCCTCCCTTCCAGCAACTCTCAGTTTGCTTTCTATGATTAAGAGTCTCTCATGGTTTGTCTCTGTCTCTGATTTCATCTTGTTTTATTTTCCCTCCCTTCTGCTATGGTCCTCTGTTTTGTTTCTTAAATTCCACATTATCAGTGAGATCATATGATAATTGTTTTTCTCTGATTGACCTATTTTGCTTAGCATAATACCCTCTAGTTGCATCCACGTTGTTGCAAACAACAAGATCATTTTTCCGTGAGGGCTGAGTAATATTCCATTATAAATGTGTATACACACAAACACACACACACACACCACATCTTCTTTATCCATTCATCTGGGCTCCTTCCATAGTTTGGCTATTGTGGACATAGCTGCTATAAACATTGGGGTGTAGGTGCCCCTTCCAATCACTACTTTTGCATACATAGAATCTTACCAAATATTATTCTGTAATTTCTAGTCTTACTATTAAAATTATATTGGGAAAAGATTAGTATATGTGCTGCCTAAGTGAGCACTATATTGGGAAAAGATTAGATGAGTTTTATACAGTGTCCAAAATAGCTGTACCACTTTATATTCCCATCAACAATCCCATTGTTACTTTGTATTTCTTTAATTAATTGCCAATATCCATTAATTCACTCAACTAATATATATTCACCCATTATGTGGCAGGCTGTTATAGGCACTAGGGATACAGCAATAAACAAAACTGGCAAGATTGGCTATAGCCTTCTAGAGCGTATATTTTAGTAATATAAAAATAATTTATATTTATCATAAACAAATTCATAAATAGCGTGTTAGATAATAAAGAGAGCCACGGGGAAAAAGCTTTATGGAGAAAAATGAAAGTGTATGTATGTGGGTTTAATTTTAATTATGGTCGTCAGGGAAAGCTTCACTGAGAGGTGACAAGTGAGCAAGAGGCCTAAAGGAGAGCCATGAAAATATCTGGAGGAAGAGGGTTGTAACCGGAGTGGGCAGCCAGCCCAAAGGCCCAGAGGCAGAAGTGCGGCCAACAGTGTTCAAAGAATAGCAAAAGTCTAGTGTGGCTTCAAAGTAAGAGAGAAAACAGGTAGATATGGCAGCAGAGAGAGTATCATGTAAGGCCTTGCAGACCATTATAAAAACGTTGGCTTTTGGTGAGATGTGAAGTAATTGGAAGCTCTAACTGTACAAAATGGTGTAAGAGTGACTGATCTGTTTGGTCAGATTTAGGGGGATAAACTGCATGAAAACCCTCAACAGAGGCCAAAAATCGTTTTATAAGTCTTCAAATTGGAATATTTTTGATAAACCAGTAAAGATTTGGGGCTGAAGCCTACTGTCTTTTAGCTTGTTGCACTGAGGACCTGTCACTGTTAGCAGAGCTTCTGTCCTAGGCACGATTAGCCAGGGAAGAAATCCTTGTTAATCACCTTTCTGGGTAACTGTACATTTGAGGCCTAAAGGTTTTGACTCAGGACGACGAAAAACACTGATTAGGAAATCCAGAGTAGTCGTCCCAAGAACGTGGGAGAAGCTGGCGCCGTGGTCGCTCTCGACGCTCCCCGAGGAGCAGAGAAGAAAGGGCTGCTCGAAGGTCCGCCCTGTTCTTGAGAAGGACACAAAAGGGACACAAAACCCTTTACAAAAGTCCTTTTGAGCGACGGGCTCCCGCGCCAGTCGCCCAAGAAGAACCAGGATTTTCAAAAAAGGCCGCGTCGGAGGCGGGGGGGGGGGGGGGGGAGGGGGGGGCGGGGTGGTGGTGGCCGCGATGGGAGGGGCGTCGCCGAAGGGATGACGTAAAAAGGCGTCGCGCCGAGAGTGACGCGTGGCGTAGATTACGACGGACTGCGCCTGTCACACCCGCGGCTTGTTGCGGAGGAGGAGCGGGCGCCATGGCGGTTCTGCTGGAGACCACTTTGGGCGACGTCGTCATCGATCTGTACACTGAGGAGCGGCCGCGCGGTGAGAACCGGGCCCCGCTCACGTCTCGCCAGGGCCACGATCTCCTTTCCCCACTGTCCCTTCGCTGCCCGGTCCCCTTGACTGGGTTCGAGCTTCTGGGCTGCTGGTGCCCACGACTGGGCTGTTTTATTAGCGGGCCGTGATTCGAAAAGTTTTTGTGAGGAGCAGCCTCTCTCCTGTATCTGGGGCTGGCCAATCGGGTGGTGGGTGCTTGTGGCATTAAATGCCTGTGGGGTGTGTGTGTGTGTGTGTGTGTGTGTGTGTGATGCAGGCTGCATATACCATACCCATAGCTTTTGTGGCTTTACTGCGCTTTACTCGTGAGAGGAACACAATTTGTATTCCTTGGTGTGTAATCAGTAAGTCCTAATGGAAGCGGGAAGGATGTGTTTGGAGCAGTGAGTGTGAGCGTCCCGCCTGGGTGGAGGAAGGGCTGTCCAGAGATGTGCACGGAGCCCTAGCAAACACTCACTTATCGCCTGCTGTGCAAGACTGCCAGGCTCTGGGATAGGCGTCTTGTCCTTGAGGGTCTAATTTTCCACTGGGAGAAATAGACGTGGGAGCCCCTTTAAGTGTTGTAGGTCTTACAACCCATTGTAAGTGGTGTAGTTGAAGAATGTGTAAGTTGCTATGGAAACCAGTGGAGGGAGTAATTCTTCCCGGTTGGGGGCGGGGAGAAGCGAAGCAAGCCAAGAAAGTAGACCACTTGAACTAGCTCTTTCAAAGATGAGTGGGAATGAGGGTGTTTTGTTTTGTTTTGTTTTTTTTGCTTGGAATTTTCTGGAAACAGCAAGTAGTTTGGCATGGCTTGAAGGAATGATACGTGTCGTGGAATGGCAGACTACGAGTCTGGTCCTATAGGTTATATTGGTTAGATTAGATGTGAATAGTCTTGTGTGCTCTACTGATGGCTAGGGTCTTTGAAGGTTTTAAAAGCAGGATTGAGGCATGGCAAATTTGTTTTAGGAAGATAACAGGCAACAGTGTGGAGACTGTATCAGAATTGGGAGAAACTAGAGGCCACAGAGATTAGTTACAGTCAGGAAGGATCCTGTCCCCTTGGAATGCAGAGTCTATCAAAGAAGATGAAACAGTACATACAGTAAGTGTCTTTCTGCCATATTACACTCTGTCTCACACTGAGTTGTTCCCCCCCCAACACTGCATGCTTAATCATACATCCATACCTTTCGCATACTGTTGCCTCTACTCCAGTGTTTCTCTCTACTCTTGTCCTTTTGGTAAACTTCCTGCTTATCGTTCAAACCTTGGATCAAGCATGATTTCTTCTGTGAAACTCTCCCTTGTCCCTAAGAGGAATTAGATCTGTTTCTTCTGCTCTGAGATCTTTTTAAACAGCATGTGACACATTTTGTTACATCGTTCACCTGTTGTCCTGGAATTGTTTGCAAAGGCTTAGTTGCCTTCCTTGTCTGTCCTAAGCACCTGGTGCAATGCCTGCCACTTTGCACACACTAAAGGCTCATTACAGTGACTGATGTATATATATATACGTTACGTATAATGTATACGTACGTGTTTATTAGTTAGGATTCTCAGTGCAGATGATAGAAACTCAAACTGGCTTAAAGAAAATAATTGAGGGCGCCTGGGTGGCTCAGTTGGTTAAGCGACTGCTTTCGGCTCAGGTCATGATCCTGGAGTCTCAGGATCGAGTCCCGCATCAGGCTCCCTGCTCAGCAGGGAGTCTGCTTCTCCCTCTGACCCTTCCCCCTCTCATGTGCTCTCTCTCTCTCTCTCTCTCTCTCATTCTCTCTCTCAAATAAATAAGTAAATAAAATCTTTAAAAATAAAAGAAAATAATTGATTGCCTCCTGTTACTGAGGTAAGCTTGGCTTTAAGGATGGTGGGATCCAGAAATTCAAAGGATGTTATAGGGAATTGTATTTTTCATCTCTTGGTTTTGCTTTCCTTTGAATTTGTTTGACACTCTCTTCATGTGGGACAGCACCTCGCAAATGAATGGGTCCCTTTCCCCAGGGTTGTAAAGAACTAAAGGGGAGGTAGGGTTATCCTACCTAGTTAACACAGACAGAATAGACAAATAGCAATTCTGCAAAGATAGTTTGGAAGACTAAAAACATAAACCTACCCCATTTGTATGTATTTGTAAGCCTGTGATCAGATACTTACTTACATGTATAACTACTTATCGCTTTATAGTAAATATATCCAGACTTAGTTTTCTTCCTCTTTCCCTCCCCCCTCCCTTCCTTCTATTTCTTTCCTTTTTTTCCTTTTTATTATAGAAAACTTATATGCAGAAGGAGAGTCATGAAAATGAGCCTTCATGTGCCAATGACCAGTTAACGAATGGTTGTCAACACATAACCAATATCATTTCATTTATACTGGATTTTTTGTAATAAATTCATTACATGGGACTTATTTAATCTGCAGTTACTTCAATTTGTATTTCTAAAAAGTGATTAAAAAATAACCACAAATCATTATCACATCTGAGAAAATTGGCAATAATTTTTTGGTATCATTCATATTTTCCTTTTGTCTCATAAGTGTTTTAAAAATATTTGGTAATTTAAGGATGCAAACAAGGTTCGTTATATTGGCTGATATAGCTCTTAAATATAGCTTCTCCCCCTTGCCTTATTTATTTATTTAAAATTTTATTTATTTATTTATTTGACAGAGACAGCAAAAGAGGGAACATAAGCAGGGGGAGTGGGAGAGGGAAAAGCAGGCTTCCTGCTGAGCAGGGAGCCTGATGCGATGCGGGGGGGGCTCCATCCCAGGGCCCTGGGATCATGACCTGAGCCCAAGGCAGAAGCTTAATGACTGAGCCACCCAGGAGCCCCTCCCTTTGCCTTTTTAAAAAAAAAAATTTGTTTATTTGAATTTAGGTGACACACAATGTCACCTTAGTTTCAGGTGCAAGACAGTGATTCACCTTCTCTATACATTATGCTATGTTCACAACCCCCCCCTGCCTATTTTTAAAGACTTTAGTTTTTTAGAGCAATTTAAGGTTCATAGCAAAACTGAGGGGGAGATATATAGAGAGATTTCCCGTAGACCCCTATCGCCACGAATGTGCAGCCTCTCCCATTTTCAGTATTCCCCACCAGAGTCTACCTTTGTTGTATATCTGTACCATTTGTACTATGTAACACTGTACACTTGTTATTACAGTGGTACATTTGATGAACCTACATCGACAGCTCATAATCCATAGTTTACATTGAGGTACACTCTTGGTGTTGTACATTCTGTGGGTTTGGACAAATGTATAATACATAAATCCACCATTACAGTATCGTACAGAAAAATCATGCATCATGCCCTAAAAATCTTCTGTGCTCTGCCTATTTATTTGCACCCCTCTCCTCAATTCCTGGCAACCAGTGATCTTTTACTGTATCCATAGATTTGTTTTTTCCAGAATGTTATATGGATGGAGTCATACAGTATGTAAGCTTTACAGATTGGTTTCTTTCAATTTGTTATATGCATTTAAGGTTCCTCCATGTCTTTTCATGGCTTGATAGCTCATTTCTTTTTAGTAGCAAATAATAATATTCCATTGTCTGGATGTACCGCATATTATTTATTCAGTCACCTGCTGAAGGACATCTTGGTTGTTTCCATATTTTGGCAATTGTGAACAAACCTGCTATAAACATGTGTGTGCAGGTTTTTGTGTGAACATACATTTTCATCTCCTTTGAGTAAATACAAGAGGTGTGATTGCTAGATTGTATGGTAAGAATGTGTTCAGTTTTGTAAGAAACTGCCAAGGTCCATACATTATATTGGTTGATATCTTTTAATCTACAGGTTCTTCCCCACCCCAACCCCCCATTTTTCCCTTAACTTTTTTTTTTTGAGAGTTTACTTATTTATTTATTTGAGAGAAAGGAGAGAATATGAGCGGGGGAGGAGCAGAGGGAGAGAGAGGGACAAGCGGACTCTGCATGGAGCTATCTCAGAGCTTGACCCCAGGACCCTGAGATCATGACCTGACTTGAAATAAAGAGTCTGAGGCTTAACTGACTGAGCCACCCAGGCGCCTCTACCTTAACAAATTTTTGAGAAGGAATCTGAGTCATTTGTTTTATAGAATTTCCCTCATTTTGGATTTGACTGATTTTATCCTTGTTGTATCTTTAAATATATTTTTATCTCTTCTGTTTCTCATAAATTGTCACTTAGATCTAGAGCCTTGATAAGGTACAGGTTTAATGTTTTTGGCAAGAATATTTTCATATAAGGTGGTCTGCACTTCAGCTGCATCACATTCAGGAAGTACTTGATGTCTGGTTGGTTCTTCCTGCGAAGTTAAAATTGGTCGGTGGGTTCAGGCGTGTCTACCTGGTGTATCTGTTATAGTGTCCCCATTAGCTTTTCATCTAAAGATCACTACCTAGATCCATTATTTTTGTTTTCTAGTTAAAGGACTACTCTTTTATATTTAACAGTAATCCCAGAAATGTATTTTTCTAGGAAAACAATCAAAATCCTGATATTCAAGACCTTTCAATACCTTGGCTGCATCTTACCCCTCTGGTCTATTTACCCTCTATTACTTTGTATTACCAGAGTGTTACAGAGCTTAGACTGGTCTTTTGGACCCTTCAAAAAACATTTATACTTGCACATCCAGACTTATTCATACTGTCTTCCCAGTTTGAAATGTTTACTCTCTACTCTTTGCCTGTCTAGTTCTTGTATTTTTTTTTTTAAAGATTTTATTTATTTATTTGACAGAGACACAGCGAGAGAGGAACACAAGCAGGGGGAGTGGGAGAGGGAGAAGCAGGCTTCCGGCAGAGCAGGGAGCCCAATGCAGGTCTTGATTCCAGGACCCTGGGATCATGACTCGAGCTGAAGGCAGACGCTTAACAACTGAGCCGCCCAGGCGCCCCTGTCTAGTTCTTGTAATGCCCACCTTAAGCCTCTATGAGGTCTTCTAATTTCCCTGGCCAGAAACAATCTCCCTTTTGAACTTTGTGGCTTTTTTAAAACCACTTTTTACCATTTTACTATATAGGTGGCACAGATGGTATTATTAGATGTATCCAGTATTGTAATTATTTTGCTCGGATGTAAGGACCCTGGACAGCCTCATAGGTCTTTCTGTCTGGTTTCTAGCTTAGTGTTCTGAGAGTTTGTTAGTGTACAACTAGACTATGGACTTGTTGAGGAGAGGGACTATGGTTTAATGGCATTTGTGATAGCAGTGCCAAGCACCTAGAAGATACTCCATAAATATTTACTGAATAAATGAGTGTATTTATATGAGAAAGCTGGTACGTGATAAGTATATGGATTTTTGTGGAGAGCTATTTAGTCATCATTAAAGAAATTGGTCTCAGATATTTGATTTTATCTAATTTATATAATTTGTACCCATTTCCAGATACTCTGATAGATTCTTTTCCACCATAGTATCCTCTTTGGGTTTTTTTTCTCTTGCAAAACTAATCCATTAGTTAATGGTTGCCTATCCCAAATAAGTGTCAGTTTCCTGCAGTAGCTCAGATGCCCAAGAAGTCCTAAGAAAAAGAGAATAAAAAGATAATTTAAAATATATTGCCTTTTTCTAGACTTACTGCCTTTTTTATGATTTAGGATATTTGACCATTGGGGGGTGTTTGTATGGTAATTTAGAAATGAAATTATGCCAACTAAGCATTTACTTGCTTAAAAATGTTTTTGTGAGCCACTATGATAAATTTAGTATTTACTTTTCTTTCAGCCTGCTTGAATTTCCTGAAGTTGTGCAAAATAAAGTATTACAATTATTGTCTTATTCACAATGTACAGGTGAGTTGGTGGATATAAGTCATGTCCTTTATTATTGGAATGATCTAGCAAACTCTGTGAATTAACAAAGTATCCTATTTATTATAGAGGGATTTTATCATACAAACTGGTGATCCTACAGGGACTGGCCGTGGAGGAGAGTCTGTTTTTGGGTGAGTTCTTTTATTTTTAAGTGAGAAAAATAAAATCGCCTCTTAACAGTGTTATCTAACATATTTCAATCTGCATTTTAAAATACAATTCAAATACAGATTTTTTTTCCAAGTTCCCTAAATGTCTATAGCAAAAAAAAAAAAAAAAAGACTATTTTGAATCGTAGTGGCATTTCTATAAACGGTAATCCTATTTGTTACTAGTACTTTGTATTTCATGTTGAGAGTACTTATATTTTATAACTTTATTATATGAATTTACAGTCAACTGTATGGTGATCAAGCAAGCTTTTTTGAGGCTGAAAAAGTACCAAGAATTAAGCACAAGAAGAAAGGCACTGTGTCCATGGTGAACAATGGCAGTGATCAACATGGATCTCAGGTTAGGAAATGAGTAAGAAGATGAGTTTTGTTTTATTTTTTATTTTTATTTACTTTTTTTGTACAGAACATTTTTTTAAAGATTTTATTTATTTATTTGAGAGAGTGAGAGCAGGGGGAGGAGGAGAGGGACAAGCAGACTCCCTGCTGAGCAGGGAGCCCAGTACAAGGCTCAATCCCAGGACCCTGGGATCATGACGTGAGCTGAAGGCAGATGCTTAACTGACTGCACCACCCAGGTGCCCCAAGATGAGTTTTGTTTTAAAATGAAGGACTGGAAAGAGCCACAAGTTATCTTTTTAAGCTATCCAATAAGAAGAGAATTTCAAAGATAATTGTTAGAAGAAAAATATTATACTATATTTTTTCTATATGAAAAAATTATTTTGGGGGGATGCCTGGCTGGCTCAGTCAGTAGAGCATGTGACTCCTCAGGGTTGTGAGTTTGAGCCCCATGTTGGGTGCAGAGTTTACTTAAAAATAAAATATTAAAAAAAATTACTTTGTTCTTTTTAAAAATTTATTTATTTATTTATTTATTTATTTTAGAGAGAGAGAGAAGGGGGGGGTCAGAGGGAGAGAGAGAAAATCTTAAGCAGACTCCACCCAAGCGCAGAGCCTGACACAGGGCTCAATCTCACAACCTTGAGATCATGACCTGAGCTGAAATCAGGAGTCAGATGCTTAACCAACTGAGCCACCCAGTCGCTTGTACTTTTTCCTTTTAAATGTAAGGCATGTCCAGTGTGAGGAGTTCAGAAGATACAAAAACGTATAACATTATCCACAATCCTACTATCCATGGATCATCACTGTTCACATTGTGGTCTGTTTCCTTTTGGTATTTATTACTTCAAAACAGATCATGTTGAGAACCTTTCATTCATTGTCTGATCCTCACAACAACCCATTTTGGGGTAGATGCTTTTTTTCTACTCACAATTCACATGTGAAGAAACTGAGCTTTGGTTTGCCCAAGTATTTTAAACAACCAGGGAAGCATCTGTATGTGTATTGATATTTTATGGATAAGCTTGTACTTTTTAATTAGTACTAGTAACAAGTGGGTAAGAATCCATGCAGTGAATGTAGAGTATTGCGTTTGTGTATTTTTGTCAGTTTGTAACTGATTTCAGTTTGAATTATAGGTATATATTTATATTTTTCTGTGTCTTTCTATTCAGTTTCTTATTACTACAGGAGATAATCTAGATTACCTTGATGGTGTTCATACAGTGTTTGGTGAGGTGACAGAAGGCATGGACATAATTAAGAAAATTAATGAGACCTTTGTTGACAAGGATTTTGTGCCATATCAAGATATCAGGTGTGGTTGCTATCTCAGTGTACTAGAATGTTTTAATACTGTGATGTTTGTGGAGATGGCAAGCATAGAACTGGTTTTTGGATAATTCCAAAATGTGAATTAATATGAGACTATACGAATCCATAAAGTAAAAAAGACCTT
Source organism: Callorhinus ursinus (assembly GCF_003265705.2). NCBI lineage: Eukaryota > Metazoa > Chordata > Mammalia > Carnivora > Otariidae > Callorhinus > Callorhinus ursinus. The sequence continues at coordinate 63,984,755 of NW_027397068.1, read as the reverse complement.
TTGTATTTTTATACTTCTTTTTTTTTCTAAAGATTTTATTTATTTGAGAGAGAGAGAGAATGAGAGAGAGAACATGAGAGGGGGGAGGGTCAGAGGGAGAAGCAGACTCCCTGCTGAACAGGGAGCCCAATGTGGGACCGGGGACTCCAGGATCATGATCTGAGCCGAGGGCAGTCACTTAACCAACTGAGCCACCCAGGCGCCCTTGTATTTTTATACTTCTACTAATTATTTATAATTGCTTATGTTGGGAGGAATTATTTATTTTTTTATTTTTTTAAAGATTTTATTTATTTATTTGAGAGAGAGAATGAGAGAGAGAGCACATGAGAGGGGGGAGGGTCAGAGGGAGAAGCAGACTCCCTGCTGAGCAGGGACCCCGACGCGGGACTTGATCCTGGAACTCCAGGATCATGACCTGAGCCGAAGGCAGCCGCCCAACCAACTGAGCCACCCAGGTGCCCCTGTTGGGAGGAATTATTAATCCTTAATTTAGGTTTAGTTTTTTTTTTTTTTTTAAGATATTTATTTATTTGACGGAGAGAGACACAGCGAAAGAGGGAACACAAGCAGGGGGGCAGTGGGAGAGGGAGCAGCAGGCTTCCCGCGGAGCAGGGAGCCCAGTGCGGGGCTCAGTCCCAGGACCCTGGGATCATGACCCGAGCCGAAGGCAGACGCTTAACGACTGAGCCACCCAGGCGCCCCTCCTTAATTTAGTTTTTAAAAAAATGCATATTATTGAGAAATTTGGCAAAAGTACTAAGATTTAGACATATTAATATTAGACATATTATTTTAGAGTAATGCAGAGTAGTAAATCTAATATCAAACAATGAAAAACAGTAACACTGTGAAAGTATACTCTCATAATGTATACTTGTGCATTAAAATTTAAGTGCCTATGATTTTTGGGCATTAGAGATACTTAAGACATTTGTTATAATCTTTATAAAAAGTAAAACATGAATTCTGAAATAATGTAAATGAAACCTTTGACTTGGATTTATTTTGTAAGGATAAATCATACAGTGATTTTAGATGATCCGTTTGATGACCCTCCTGATTTATTAATTCCTGATCGATCACCAGAACCTACGAGGGAACAGCTAGATGTAAGTAGAGTCCTCTTGTGATTGAATGTACATGCATATTAATGCTTTGCATAGATTTTGCTTTTTAGTTTATTAAAACTTATTTCTTCAAAATGACTATCTTTCTTGATCAATTCTACTAGGACAAGTTTAACCTTCTTTTTCTCTTCCACAGAGATACTCATTTTCTAGCTATCTTTTGATTTCCCTAATTTCCTTTCTTCAATTTCTGTTCCACTAGAAGAGCCTTAGCTCTGGAAGCTTATGTGAATACCTTGCGAAAATGTTTTTCTTGTCTCCTAACTCTAGGAGTGTGGCTGTAAGGCTAGGGTAAACTATCATCTTGTAAGGGAGCTTTTCAACTGGGAACCCTCTGGAGCCATGCTAGAACCTAGAAATTTTTGTGAAATAATGTAGACTCTTCCTTCATATTTTTTAAGGTATAAGTTTCTGTTTATGAGGCTTTCTCAAAGCTGAATTGATCTTCATAGTTGGGATTTGGTGCTTAATTTTTAAGGTCATTTATTTTCTGCATTCAGCACTGAGTTGAATACCAGATAGTTTTGATTTAATAATAAATTAGAAGCTTAGTCTGGCTCATATTATCAAATTAATTTAAATCAATTTTCAGAGGCTTGTAAGTTTCAGTTTTTATTCTAACACATTTGATGGAACCAAGGACAAAGCATCACATATCCCATATTTCTCAGATTTTTCAGTTCTTTCACTATATGTTTAAGTAACTTCTGCCTTACAGAGTGGTCGAATAGGAGCAGATGAAGAAATTGATGATTTCAAAGGAAGATCAGCTGAAGAAGTAGAAGAAATAAAGGCAGAAAAAGAGGCCAAAACTCAGGCTATTCTATTAGAAATGGTAAGATGATTATCTTTGTTCAGATAGTTGTTCTGCAATTTATTTAATATACAGCTCGTTGTGAGTTTATTTTTTGGTTCTTTCTTTTTCTTTTTTTTTTAGGTTGGGAGAGGGCGGGACGTGGGGGGGCGAGGGAGAGAGAGAATCTCAAGCAGGTTCCACACCCAGCACAGAGCCCAATGTGGGGCTCGATCCCACAACCCTGACATAATGACCTGAGCTGAAATTAAGGGTTGGATGCTCATCCAGCTGAGCCACCCAGGCACCCCTATTTTTGGCTCTTTGATAGTCAAAGTATTAAAAATTTAGCTAAGAGTTCTTTTCTGGATTAAATTTTGTATGACATAATACATGAAAGTAAACAAATTTGGTTCCAAAATCAATATAGTGCCAAGTGCCTTTTTAAAAAATGAGGAGTGGATATACAATTTACAAATATTCATTGAATTTCAATTGTTTATCTTCATCTCATTTTTGAAGAGTGTTTATTGGATCGAATTTTATTTGTATTAAAGAACAATTCTTTGTTGAAAAGACTTGTTGTAAAGTGTTGAGGTTAGGTAGTTACAGGATATAAGGAACCTGGGTAGAAGTTGAGTACTGTAAAACATACTCGTTTGTATTACTAACAGTATGAAGTCATTTGGGGAACAGTTCTTTAGTACTGATGAATTGACCTACTGGACATTTTTTCCATTCGTTAATTTTTTGTGGAATAGGCATATCTGTCACATAGTAGATCATCAATAAATATTTGAATGGATAATTCAGTTTTTATTATTATCATTGTTTTATATAGTAGAGTTTTCAAATTCATCTTTTTCAAAATTCATATTTACATCACCAGTCTGGAGGAACAAATATTAAAGACTATAATTCAAGAAAACTTTACTGAATTAAAAAAAATTTGAAAATCTACACTGTGTAGCTGAGACTATTGGCCCAGAACAACCAACAGCATGACAAATTCTAAGAAAGCTACTGAACTTAAAAGAAAAATCTTTTTCTTTTTTAAGATTTATTTATTTATTTTAGAGAGAATGCAGTGGGGAGGGGCAGAGGGAGAGGGAGAGAGTGTAAAGCAGACTCTACCCTGAGTGGGGAGTCTGATGTGGGGCTCAGTCTCACAACCCTGAGATCATGACCTGAGCAGAAAGCCAAGAGTCAAATGCTTAACCAACTGTTCCACCCAGGCACCCCAAAAGAAAAATCTTTTGAGCAACTGGGCAACAAAAATAACTTATAAGGGAAAGAATATTAGATTATCATCAGAGGTTTTTTGTTTGTTTTTGTTTTTAAAGATTTTATTTGTTTATTTGAGAGAGCACAAGCAGGGGGAGTGGCAGGCAGAAGGAGAAGCAGGCTCCCTGCTGAGCAAGGACCCTGATGCAGGGCTTGATCCCAGGACCCTGGGATCATGACCTGACCTGAAGGCAGACACTTAACTGACTGAGCCATGCAGGCGTCCCTAAGATTTTATTTTTAAGTAATCTCTACACCCAGTGTAGGGCTCAAACTTAGAACTCCAAGATCAAGAATCACATGTCCCACTGACTGAGCCAGCCAGGTGCCCCCCCAATAGTATTTTATTTATTTATTTATTTATTTTTAAAGATTTATTTATTTATTTATTTGAGAGAGAGAGAGAGAGAGAGCACATGAGACGGGGGAGGGTCAGAGGGAGAAGCAGACTCCCCGCTGAGCCGGGAGCCTGATGCGGGACTCGATCCCAGGACTCCAGGATCATGACCTGAGCTGAAGGCAGTCGCTTAACCAACTGAGCCACCCAGGCGCCCCCCCCATAGTATTTTAAAGTTACTTTTGACTAAGTAGTGTAGCAAGTTCTTTTTTAACTCATTAACCTTTTTTTTTCTTCTGTGCTTCCTTTAGATGTGGTATTATAGGTGCTTTTCAGAATTTTTCCCTGATTTGCTCTTCCCCTTACATACTGTGATACTGTTTATTAGACACAGATTATTGTCTTTTCTAAAAAAAAATTTTTTTAAAGTAAGCTTTACGCCCAACATGGGACTTGAACTCACGACCCTGAGATCAAGGGTTGCATGTTCTCCTGATTGAGCCAGCCAGGCACCCTGGATTATTGTCTTTTGATAGGCTTCAGAAACACTGAGCAGATCTTACTGGCTCTGTTCCTTATTACTGTTTCTGATTTTAAAAAAAAGCTTTTTAAGTGTGTTTATCCAAGAGGAGACACTTTACATGATAATGTTATCAGAAATTATCTCTGAGAGTTTTTGAATATATGTATAAAGGAATATTGTTTTCCTATCTAAAGGTCCATGGGAAATACAGTTTTCCCACAGTGAAACCAATTCCATCATCATGTTTTTCTCCCAGAGTCACCCTCACTGGTTCTTCAGTAGGAAGTGGGATTTCCTGCTCAGTGCAGTAGTTGTCTGTGAAGTTGACTTCAGTTTGGCTAAAGCAGAAGATGACAGGATAAGAGTAAAAAGCTAGAAACACTGTCCAGGAATTGTTGCTGTTTCATATTGAACAACAGTGTGGAAAGAATGGGGCATTACTAATTGAGAAGGCTAGAGTCAGGATGATAATATTTTTCAAAAGTTTATTAAAAAAACAAGCAAAACTAAAACTATATTTCTGGGGATACATACTTAACGTGGGAAAACTGAAGATATAGGGGAATGGCCAAAAAGGAAAACCAAAAAGCAGGACATTTGGTATTCTGGTGAGAAAGGCAGAGTCATGGGAACGGGGGACATTTTAGTTCTTTAGCTAGTTGTTGGCATCGTGGGTGTTTTTTATTTTCATGCTTCATAACTTAGATATACTTTATATAAATTCTTTTTTTAATATATCAAATACTTGAAAAAAGAAAAACGAGATAAAATTGGGACTTTGAAGCCAGATAGATCTGTGTTTAACTCCCAGCTGTTGTTTGCCTCCGTGTGGCCTTAAGTTAGTTATTTAACGTTTTTGAATTTTATTTTATTCATTTTTAAAATGGAAACCACATGTTTTTTTTAAGAATTATTAGTTGGGTGCCTGGGTGGCTCAGTCGTTAAGCATCTGCCTTCAGCTCAGGTCATGATCCCAGGGTCCTGGGATCGAGTTCCACGTCAGGCTCCCTGCTCAGTGGGGAGTCTGCTTCTCCCTCTGCCTGTCCCTCTGCCTACTTGTGCTCTCTCTATCTCTCTGTCAAATAAATAAAATCTTCAAAAAAAAAAAAAAAGAATTAGTAGTGTATATGAAGTGCCAGGCGTGGTGCTCATACAAAGTCAGAGGTAGACAAGTATTAGCTATTAATATTACTACCAGGAACGTTGTGATTTCTTTTTTTTTTTTTTTTAAGATTTTATTTATTTATTTGACAGAGACACAGCGAGAGAGGGAACACAGCAGGGGGAGTGGGAGAGGGAGAAGCAGGTTTCCCGCAGAGCATGGAGCCCGATGTGGGGCTCGATCCCAGGACCCTGGGATCATGACCTGAGCCTAAGGCAGACACTTAACGACTGAGCCACCCAGGCGCCCCTAGGAACACAGTAATTTCAAACTTTGAAATCTTACTTAGATTTCTTTTCCTAAGCCTGTACTGGATTTCTAATGTAAATTTAGTTGTTTAGAGAAATCAGCATTTTGGGCTAGATAGGGTATTTAGAATAGAAACAACAAAGGAATTGATTTAAATTTTTGTTTACTTATAATTTAGGTGGGAGACCTACCTGATGCAGATATTAAGCCTCCAGAAAATGTGCTGTTTGTGTGTAAATTGAATCCAGTGACCACTGATGAAGATCTGGAGATAATATTCTCAAGATTTGGGCCAATAAGAAGGTAAACTCTAGAATTAGTGAAAGATTTTATTTTTTTTTTATTATTTTTTTTTTTTTAAAGATTTTATTTATTTATTTGAGAGAGAGAGAGAATGAGAGATAGGAAGCATGAGAGGGAAGAGGGTCAGAGGGAGAAGCAGACTCCCTGCTGAGCAGGGAGCCCGATGTGGGACTCGATCCCAGGACTCCAGGATCATGACCTGAGCTGAAGGCAGTCGCTTAACCAACTGAGCCACCCAGGCGCCCTAGAATTAGTGAAAGATTTTAGAAAAACTAGGTATTGGTGGTTTTCTAATGACATTTTTTTGATGAATCTGTGAACTCTGGAATTTTGTAGTGGTGAATTTTACAGATGAGTCTTTTGTACAGTAGGGAAGAAAAGTATATGTGTGTGTATGTGTGCATACAAATATGTACACACAAATATATATATATACATGATTGAATGATTGTCCCACTTCCAGCACACACATTTTTGCTTTAAAGCAAGAAGTGAATGGAACAGGTTCCTCGTTTCATGTTTTTAAAATGAGACTTATAGGGCGCCTGGGTGGCTCAGTCGGTTAAGCATCTGCCTTCAGCTCAGGTCATGATCCCGGGGCCCTGGGATGGAGCCCCACGTCGGGCTCTCTGCTTAGCGGGAGCCTGCTTCTTCCTCTCCCTACTGTTCCCCCTGCTTGTACTCTCTCAAATAAATAAATAAAATTTAAAAAAATAAAAAATAAAATAAAAGACTTATGTGAGGAAATGGACAAGCTGCATGGTTTCAACTCCCATCTTATTGGTCCTTTCACTTGTCAAGATGGATTAGTTCTATATAACAGCTATACTTACGGGGTAAAATTTGAGCTTGGTTTATATTAAAATTCAAAAACTACAAAGCATAAACTTACTAAATGTGTATATATGTATGAATATACATACATTATTTTACAGTAACATGAGATAATTCTGTAATTCATCTACATTTGGACCAGAAGTGAATTATGACTTAAAAGAATTTTTTAGCAGTAGTTTACTTTTGGCACAGGGAGGTAAATAGTTTATCTTACACTTTCTTCAGTGCATTAGAAATTTAGGACTATAGGCCAAGATTGGGCATTTAGAGTAGAATTGAGATAATTTTGTTACTACACTGGTGAACTACTTTTTTTTAATTGTTATTGAAGAAATTTGGAGGAGTAGAGTTCCACGAGTTTAACTTTGATTTTTTTATGAGAGGTTTTTTTTTTTTTTTTTTAAGATTTTATTTATTTATTTGTCAGAGAGAGAGAGCACAAGCAGGGGAAGCAGCAGGCAGAGGGAGAAGCAGGCACCCCTCTGAGCAAGGAGCCGGATGTGGGACTCTCTTCCAGTACCTTGAGATCATGACCTGAGCCAAAGGCAGACGCTTAACGCTTAACTGACTGTGCCACCCAGGCGCCCCATAAGAGGTTTTTTTTTTTTAAGATTATTTATTTATTTATGTGAGAGAGAATGAGAGAGAGAGACAGAGACAGAGGGAGAAGCAGACTCCCCGCTGAGCAGGGAGACTGACTCAGGGTGTGATCCCAGGAGTCTGGGATCATGACCTGAGCCAAAGGCAGACACTTAACTGACTGAGCACCCAGGTGCCCCTTAACTTTGACTTTTAATAACTGGCTTATTTTGTTCTTCACTTTTGAAGAGTAAGAGTGAATGCTTTTTCTTTAAAGTCACTTTTCCAAACTTTCTTTCAGTTGTGAAGTTATTCGGGATTGGAAGACAGGAGAATCCCTCTGTTATGCTTTTATTGAATTTGAAAAGGTAGGTCATAGTATACGTATTTTAAGTTTATATTTATTTTGTTCTTATATAGTGTTAAAATGTGAAAAATTATAGAACTTTCTAGTCTCTGAAATTAGAAAATTAATTTACCCTTTCTCTAGGTACCCAAGAAAAATAATTTTATTATATTCAAATGGAGGGTAAATTCAACATCTGTTGTTGTTAATATGTGTACCTTTACTTTAGGGTCAGGTGCAGTCTGAGTTTATGTATCTTTAAAACTTTAAAGTTTTAGGTGAAATCCTTCACATTGTATAAATGATTTTTCAGCATTGTTTATGTAGATCTGTAATTGAGTAATAGAGAACTGGACTGGATGTAAAGTTCTAGATATTAACCCGAACTCTGTCACTGACCACCTATTGTATGGTATTTGTCAGTTTGTTTAGGACTCTTATTCCTAGGCATTAGCCTCCTTATAAATACAACTTGAATATTGGATTAGATAGTATCTTCTAGACCTATAATAATAATGATGATAGCTTATGTCACTCAGATAACTTTCTTTAAGCCAGGCATTATACTACTTGACCTGCATTTTACCCTCACAACTCTGTGAGATAGATAGGTACTTTCCTCCTTTTCCAAATAAGTAAACTGAGACATATAGTGGTTGTGTGACTTGATTAAAATTATGCCCCTAGTGAATGTCATAGCTGGGATTTGAATTTAGAAAAATCTGACACTGCTCCTATTGCTTTTAGCTGCTATGTGAGGCTGTGTCATTTCTATGCAGCTTTGGACTGATGTGTGTCCACTAGTAGCTCCTTCCAAGTGACAGTTATCCTTCCAAGTGAGTTATTCCAGAGCATTTATCGAATACCTTCTATATTTTAGGCACTGCGATAGCAGAAAAAACCAGAATTCCAGAGGCCCTCCCTATCACTGCTACTTGTAACATTATAGACCTGTTTTGTCTAATTTTAAACTTGATATAAATGTAAACACAGTGTGTGTTTTTTGTGTCCATCATCTTTTGCTTAAGTGTTGTATTTGTAAGATTTATATGTTACTTCATATGTGGTAACATGTTAACTTTTTTCATTAATTTCCATTGACGTGGTATTTCATTATGTGTATATGGATTTTTGTTGCCATATAGTATTTTATTATGTGTATATAAAACAATTTAGATTTCCATTCAGCTTGGTCCTTGTAGTTTTGAGCTATTATGAATGGTTCTACTGTAAGGCATTTCTTTCGTATGTTTTGGTGTACATATGTATGCATTTCTGTTGGGTATGTACCTATGAGTGAATTGCTGGGTCATAGGGTAGTTGTGGCTATAGTAGATTATTTTAATCATTTTTCCAGAGTGGTTGTATTTTTTTTTCCCTTAAGTGGTTATATTTTCGCTTTCACTAGCGATGTGTGAGAGTCCCTGTCAGTTCTTGGTATGGTCAGTCTTTAAAATTTTTATCCATTCTGGTGAGTGTGTAGTGGTATCTTATGGTTTTATTTTGCATTTCCTTGGTTGCGCCCCCTTTCATATGTTTATTGCATTGGATGTCTTTTTTTTGTTTTTTTTAATGAAGTAACTGTTCAAGACTTGCCCACTTTTTGATTGCATGTTTGGCTGCCTTTTTCTTGATTTGTAAGAATTCTTTACATTTTCTGGATACAAGCTTATTTTTTGGTTATATGTGTTGCGAGTATCTTTTCTATAGATTTGCCTTTTCCCCATTTTTAATGGTGTCTTTTGATAAGCAGAAATTTCTGATTTTTAGTTCAATTTGTCAATATTTTTTTCTTTTTTTTTTTAAAGATTATTTATTTATTTATTCATGAGAGACAGAGAGAGAGAGAGAGGCAGAGGGAGAAGCAGGCTCCCAAGGAGCAGGGAGCCTGACGTGGGACTCGATCCCAGGACCCTGGGATCATGACTTGAGCCGAAGGCAGATGCTTAACCATCTGAGCCACCCCCGCGCCCCTCATCAATATTTTTCTTATGGCTGGTTTTAAAAAACTTTGTCTACCCCCACAGTCATGAAAAATCCTCCAATGCTGGGGTGCCTGGGTGGCTCAGTTGGTTAAGCGACTGCTTTCGGCTCAGGTCATGATCCTGGAGTCCCGGGACCGAGTCCCACATCGGGCTCCCTGCTCAGCAGGGAGTCTGCTTCTCCCTCTGGCCCTCTTCCCTCTCGTGCTCTCTGTCTCTCATTCTCTCTCTCTCAAATAAATAAATAAAATCTTTAAAAAAAAAAAATCCTCCAATGCTACCTTTAGAAGGTTTGCTGTGAAAAATCTTTCCTATTTAGATCTGTAATTTGATTTTTGTGTATTATGTGTATCATGTTAAATTTCGTTTTTCTTACATTGGATAGCAAGGGGACTCAGCCTAGTTTATTGAAAAGGTTGTCCTATCCACACAGCTTGGCAGTGCCATCTTTGTCATAAGTCAGGTGCCTACATAAGTGTAAAGTATCTGAGAACTTTCTCTTTAGGGAAAGGGCACAGTGATGCAGTTATGCCTGCCCAAGTATAATCATTACAGATTCATCAAACATACATTGATTGTTGGGGCATCTGGCTGGCTCAGTCAGTAGAACATGCACCTCTTGGGTCATGAGTTTGAGCCCCATGTTGGATGTAGAGCTTTAAAAAAAAGAGCAAAACACTGATTGCCTATCATGTGCGAGATGATGTTCTAAATGATGTAGATACAAAGATGAATAAAGCTTTATATCTTTATGGAGTTTATAATCCATTTAATTCTTGACATACATGGTAAATAAATAAATTATAACTAGTTTTTGTTTTTTTATCTTCTTCTCTGAATTGTCTCTAGTAAGTTGTGAGCACGCCAGAGAATATGTTTCCAGGAATATAGGAGATAATTGATCAATGCTGGGTTGACATGCATCACTTCTAGTCTTCAGATGTCGGAAATGGAGAATAGGGGGTTTGTGAAGTTGCTGACAGGAAGAATCCTTATGTAACACCGACCTTGGTATCTCAGGCCCACAGTCCATTATCCACACCCCTGGGGGTAGCTATGTTTCTGATTTCAGGCTTTTTCAGAACTTAGAAAGGTGTGGACTGTGTAATACTCCTCTGGGTCAGCACTCCATAATCATTCACAAAATATTTCTGCACTGAAACAAATGCATATTCATACTAAGTGGAACAAATCAAGGCCACGGTCTTCTGTTAGGTGAAGTTTTGTTGCCAAATGGATTTTATGTTATTTTTTTAAAGATTTTATTTATTTGACAGAGAGAGAGACAGCCAGAGAGGGAACACAAGCAGGGGGAGCAGGAGAGGGAGAAGCAGGCCTCCTGCCGAGCAGGGAGCCTGATGTGGGGCTCCATCTCAGGACCCTGGAATCATGACCTGCGCCGAAGGCAGCCGCTTAACGACTGAGCCTCCCAGGCTCCCCTGTCAAATGGATTTTAACACCAAATTTATAAAAACAGCTTTCAACTTTCAGAATATTTTTGGGTTTCGAATGGAAGGGTTTGTAGATGGACTTGTACAGCACAATTTGCAAGTGTATGTATGTCCACTACAGTCACACTGCCTCGGCTCAAATCCTGGCTCTCACCTTTGCCAGCTGACCTTTGGCAACTTCTGTACCTTTCTAAACGGATGTTTTCTCTTTGAGAAAATGGAGATAATAATAGGTAGTACTTCATATGCTTGTTATCAGAGTTAACTGAGCTCATAGATGCAGAGCATGCAACAGCATCTGGTGTGTGATAGGCACTCAAATATTAGTGTTAGTAACAACAGACTTGCTGTGTTTTCAGTATTTGTTCTAGCGCAGAAATTTTTTCCATAAAGATTTATGCTTGAGTTTTTGTAATTATTATCAGGAAGAAGATTGTGAGAAGGCGTTCTTCAAAATGGACAATGTCCTTATAGACGACAGAAGAATACATGTGGATTTTAGCCAGTCTGTTGCAAAGGTTAAGTGGAAAGGAAAAGGTATGTTGGTTCAGCTTCCTTTGTTTCTGTTCACTGTGCATGCGTGTGCGTGCGTGCGTGTGCATTGTGTGCGTGTGTGTGTGTGCACGTGTGTGCCTGTACCTCCTTTGCCTTAGTGTTGTTCATTAGGAGAAATGTTTATTGATGGAACTTCTGCCATTTATGGTTTCACGTAGGTGCTAGCAAGAATCTAACATACAGGGGAGTGTGTGTGTGTGTATATGTGTATTTAAGCTGATGGTGAATATATTTACTATTTTTGTGTTATAAATTACTTATAATTACCCACTGCAAACATGGCATATTTGCAAAGTAATGATTTTGATGGTTGTGATGGCTTGGGTCTTCTAGGTGCAAAACTCTTAAGTTTTTTTGAAGTTTGTTTGTTTTAGTTATCACATGGTAGAAAATTGAAAAGGTGGTGTTTAAAAACTCTCCCTTCCCTCATCTATCCATTTCCCTTCCCAGAGGTAACCACTCTTACCTGTTTCTTGTATTATTTTCCACATACATTCTTTGAACATACATACATATGTGTTTATGTTAGAATTTCCTCTTATTTCATGTTTTTATTCCCATGTAGGTTTTATGTATATTTGTTAGCTTTCTCTTTTAAAAAAGGAAGTATATATATTTTATACATACAGTTTTCATCTTGGGAGTAGAGGGGCTGCATAGGATGCTTTTTCCTGGCCCTGCCACCGAGGACCAGTCAAGATATAACAGTAGGTCCTGTTTTTCTGAAGGGATTGTTGATTTCATTTCTGGCACTTGGGGAGGGAATATAGGTGACTTAGGCTTGGTGTTGTTGCCAGCCCTCCCCTTTCACACCCTTTAGTGAACTTCTGTGTACATTCCTGCTGTCCTGCTATCTGCTTGGTGCTCTGGAGATCTTGGTCAGTGTCTCTTCTGACAGATCAGAGATCTTTAAAGCCTCACTTCTTTACAACTTCTAAGCCTCTCAGATCTCAGACTCCAGTCTCAAGCCCTCAATTTCCTTTGGACCTAATTTTCTCATGGACTTAATGGCTCTAGTTAAATACTGCATTATTTCCCAGTGAAATGTATTCACTGTGTCATTTAGGATTTGAAAGTTTGATGTTGTAATTACTCACATATATCGTTAGGTGGCAGCATATAGCTACTTAGCAAAACGGATTTGAAATAGTAATGGAGAATGAATTACTCTTCTTTTGTTTTCTTCTCAGCCTTTTTCTGTCTGCCAACGTATATGCCATTTATAAAATAGCTGATGTATTATACCTCTTAAAATTAATTTTTGTTCTTTAATAAGTTAGGGGAGGTTTTTTACTAAGTCTTTTTTTTTTTTTTTTTTTTTAATAAATAGGTGGGAAATACACCAAGAGTGATTTCAAGGAATATGAAAAGGAACAAGATAAACCATCTAATTTAGTTTTGAAAGATAAAGTAAAGCCCAAGCAGGAGTATCCTTTACAATAACCAATTAGTCAATATGTATAGACCATCCACTCTGTGTAGAATACTGTGTGATATGTTATAAAAAGTCACAGTCTGTAGAAGACAAGGTTCCTGAATCCAGTGGTTTGTGAAGACATCGTTTAGTTTATTGTGATCCTGTTTCAACGTCTTACATAAACTTTTCTTTTTTGGTATGTTCTCTAATGTACGAATAAGGTTAGGGTTGAAAAAAATCTCTAGCCTAATTCTTTTCCCTCCTTACTCTTAGGTTAAGGTTAACACTTATTCTGAAATCTTCAGGTAAGATTTGTATTTTGGATACAATTGTAATGTTTTAAATTCCTCATACTCAGAAATTTTCTTCGTGTAGCTACGCTAAATTCTTGGTGTTAACCTTCCTCATAATGTTTAACTTCTTTGGATGGCAAATATGTAGATTAACAAAATCCTGTTGTTCTCTTACATGATTAGGTTGCTTCTTTCTGCTTAGTACATTGTCAGTCTAGCAACAAATATTTATTGGGCTCCTATTTGTATGTAAGAGTTAGCTTTTATATGATTAAAAAGAAATCCATTGACTTGACCATTTTAATTTAGGTTCTTCCAAGTTTTAGTTGAGACAAGTAAAAATCAGTGAAACATACTGTTTACATTATGTCATTTTAATTTGTTCATTGATATTCTCATTATAAATCTATCACTCTTCACATTGCGAAAGTTATTTCTTTTGTGATTCTTTCTGGTAAATGGTTTCTTTGTTTCCTAATTTCTGTTGGTGTTTTAGGGATTCTCTTTCCCACACCTGTCTTAGACATTTCTTTTCCAAGTATTCATCAGGGAAAGATGAATATCAGGTTGACTTGTTATACACTCATTTGAAAAACTGTGTTGACTGTCTACAGTGCATAAAGCATTGTAAGGTGTAAGAGGCATGACAGGAGGATAAAGTCTGATATGTGCTGACACGAGGAGGCGGCTTTCACACGCAAGCATACCAAACAGTAAGCTAAGATGTAGTCTAAAAAGATGTACGTAAGGGGGGATATGATTGAAATATTAAAATCATAAAAGGTATGGGTGGGATACACTTGAGATTTATTTAACAAATCTTTGAAATTAAATTTAGGCTAACCACTAGTAGCTGCAGCTGGCAGAAGGGAAGTGTGTAGGGCAGATAAAAGGAAGTGCAGACATAGAGTGTAAAGTACAAGGAGGTGTCTTTCATCTTTTTCCTCATAGAGATAAATAGTTCAGGCTGAAAAGGAAGAATATGTAGTATTAAAATGTTCTAAATTCAAGATGATAGATTACTAAAAGCTAAGAAAAGAAACCAGGCATGTTTGAGAATAAATCTGTAGCCCAGTTACTATCCAATAGAAGTTTCCACAGTGATGGAAACTATCTCCACCATCCAGTGTAGCTACCAACCACATGTGTTTTTTGAGCATGTGAAATGGACTGAGGAACTGAATTTTAAAGTTTGCTTAATTTTAATTAATTTAAACAACCACATGTGGCTAGTATTGAACAGTGTCAGCTTTCAGTCTTTTGAAATTGATGGAGAAGACAGACATGACCTGATGCAAACCATTGTTAATCATTCTCAAACAGAATATTAAACAAGGAAAAAGGAAATTCTTGAGTCTGACCCAGTAAGATAGTCTTTCTTGGTAATTGATTTCATTTTAGCAAGGCCTTTATAATCTCAGGTACAATAATAGAGTGACAGAACATGTGTTTATAATATGTAAGATATATATATATATATATATGTATATATATATATATATATTTTTTTTTACACCCACCTTGTATATTATGTATTATGTGACTTTTTTACTATGGCAGGGAAAGGAGATTCAGAGGACAATCTAATAATCAGATAAGTTTAGTGGGTTTTTTTTAATATATAATTAGATAAGCTTTAAGTTAAAAAGGCATGGTGGAGATACACTTTTATGGATCTTGAGAAAAAGAGAAATTATTGTAAATTAGACTACTAATAAGATTAAAAATAGAACAAAAGGAAAGGCAAGTTTAATTTGGCCAGGGTAGACCTTGGGGAATAAATTGGGGAAAGGAAGTCAGAGAGATCACAAATCTATGGTTAATTCAAAGGACTTCGGAAAGATTTGACACATGCAGGTGTTGCCTATAGTAGTGAGTAGAAGATAGTGGGTAAACGAGGGAGAAGAGATGTGACAAGTGTCTTGGCGATATGGTAAATAATCAACAAGTACTTACTTGGCGTCTGTTACACAGCCAGCTTAGCAGTGAAACATAGCCCCTGCCCTCATAGACCTTACATTTTATTGTTGGAGGGGGGATGAACAGACATTAAATAATTACCAGGAATCAAATATAAATATGTCTAGAGTGTTGCAAAGAAGTACATTTGTGGGATATGGGGCTTGTAGAGGTGAGGAATCAGGGAGGACCCTCAGGTAACACTAAGAGAAGTGACATTAAAGCTCACCTTGAATATGGGGGAAGAGCTATGATGGGAGGCTGTTTTCTCTGACTTGATCCATCATTTAAGAAATCTAGTTTATGTTATGCCTAGCACAATCCAAGTACAGCCATTCACGCACACACATAATTGAAACAGAAATGCCATAGTATTTTTATTAGGTGCCATATATTCTGTTTTCCATTCTACATTATTACAAAATGCTGGCTGTGACACACTAAATGGGTTTTGGACGGAGGGAGCTGCATGTGTAAAGCAACACAGTAAGTGAAGTCCTGGGCAAGGGCTGTTGAATTCGTACCTGCAAAAGGAGAGGCTCCAGAAGCTACTCTGGAAACAGTGTGACGTAGTGTAAAGGAGAAAAGAAGTTAGAGATAATGGAGTAGGAATAGGATATGGTACAGGCTGACTGGCCATCTTTAGCCATCTTGTGAAAAGCCAAGAGGATGCAGCATTTTCCTGTTTAATGTTATGTAGAAGTGAGATGTCCCTGAGGAAGGCATAGAGCTGCGGTGTCGTGAAAACAGACCTGACGCTCTAGTCCTGGGGGAAGTGTGTCCACCATTCCTCTAGTTGCACACGCCTCTAAAACAGCTCTGCCTTTTGGGCTTCCTCCTAAGCTTTTTTTTTGAAAACCACTATTCTGGCCCTTGTCAGCCTTCCTCAAACACTATTTTAGAATTTGAGATTATTTTCAACAGGGTGTAACGGTTTTATATTTTCTCTTATTCTAAGACATGATAGTATATTAGAGAAAATACATCTCTCTGAATTAAAACACATTATCGTAATTTTCATACCACATTTATGTGAAATTAAGGTTCACTCACGTCTGTAAATATTGAGTCACTGTGTTGTACACTTGAAACTAATACAATATTGTATGTCAACTACACTTCAACTAAGAAAAAAAGATCCACTCACAATTTACCATCTAGACAAATGATACCATTTCTCGTTGTTTCCTTCAAATCTTGATCTTTTATGATTTGTAAAGTTATGATTACCATATGGTATGAACAATTTTTATTTCAAGCTTTTTCCACTTTTAATTTTTCATAAACACTTTTCTGTTTTTTTCATAGCATTTACTTATCATTGCTAATAACTTTCTTTGTATATCCTGTTGAAGTTCTACAGTATATTTAAGAATGTCCTTATTACTAGGCTTTTGTTACTCTCGGTTTCTGTTACAAAAAATAATTGTTATATATACCTTTGTTCATTTAACTTATTTTAATCTTTTATAAATTCTTCAATTTAAATGTGGCGGCTGTTGCGAGGCATTGCTAAATTTCCTCCTGTAGGATTGAACTAATTAGTACTTCAACAGAGGAGTCACAGGAATGTGTCTTCCATCTCCTGTAGCTCCTCTGGCATTGGGGTTTGTCATATCTTAATTTTTTCCAGTGAAACTTACCTCATTTTGTAAGTTTAAGTTTTTTTTCATTACTGACAAATAGGTTTCCTTATTTTTTATGGCTACTTAAGTTTTCATTTGTGGATTTAGCTTTTTTTGCCCTCCATGTTTTTTGCCCACTCACTTGCCAGTTGTTAATTGTTTATTTAAGGTCAGGGTTCTTTCCGTTTTTCCTGAAAGAAAATACGAAGTAGTTATGTTTTAGAAAAAGACTCTTATGCTTGTGAGGTGCTTTTTGCTTTAAAAAATTTTTAGCCTCATGGCCACCTCTGTTTACCAGATTCTTATGTTTTGATGTATTATCAGTGTCAGTTCTCACATCTGTCCTTAACTAGCTGCTGCAGTGCAAAATATGATCTTGTACTAGAGGAGCAAGCAGAAGATTCAAAATCAAGTCACTCACACACAAGTAAAAAACACAAGAAGAAAACTCGTCACTGCTCTGAAGAACAAGAAGATGAGGACTACATGCCGATCAGAAATACTAATCAGGTACTTGTAAGGTCCAGCCTTAGCTGTAGAGAGAGAATTATTTTATCCCTCTGTAAATTACTTCTAAGTGACATAATGTAGGGGGAAAGGGTATAGTTCTGAAAGGGTGGCCATGTTCCTAACTAGAACATAGAATGGTTTCACTGGGGTGATGGACTGTAGTTTTTGAGAATATAGATCACAAATGATAAAAGATTGTTTTCAAAGTAACTTAGTATATCATTCAGTTCCATATTGTGAAACGAGTGATTTCTGAACCTGTGGACACTTACTTAACTCCCATCAGGAGCAAGTGTGGTTGTGCTGAAAAAGTGCTCATGTGTCATTTTAACTGATCACCAGGTGTTATGGATAGTACTTATAGCTCTTGAAGTTTTTTTTTTAATTTATTTTTTATTATTTATATATTTTTTAAAGATTTTTATTTATTTATTTGAAAGAGAGAGCATGAGCAGGGGGAGGGGGAGAAGCAGACTCCCCTGCTGAGCAGGGAGCCCGATGCAGGGCTTGATCCCAGGACACTGGGATCATGACCTGAGCCAAAGTCAGTCACTTGACCGACTGAGCCACTCAGGCTCCCGGCTCTTGAAGTTTTAAGACCTGTGAAACATTTATGGGGAGGGGGAGGGGCAGAGAGATAAGCCGACCCCCTGCTGAGCTCAGAGCCTGACAGGGGGCTTAACCCCAGGACCCTGGGATCATGACCAGAGCTGAAGGCAGACGCTTAACTTGACGGAGCCACCCAGGTGCCCTGCCACCAACATTTCTTGAATCTTGATTCTTCTCTAGACACTTAAATCTCCATCCCCATCTCCCACTCCTACCCAAACTTCAGGGACACAAAATGACAGGTAATCTTTGCCCTCAGAGAATTTAGGATCTAGGGAGGGATGAACATATAAGGAAGAAAGGGACGATGTAAGACATGTAACTTAATTAAGACAGCATTGGACATGGAGTCAAAAGATCACTGTTTGAGCCGAAGCATGCTATATAATTTTTGATAAGGCACTAAATCCCCTTTATCTTAAGTTTCTTCATATAGATTTTGTGCATCTTTTTTATCCTGCTGTTTGATTACTTTAAAACTTCACAATAGAAAATATTTTTCTTTTTTGGCATGGAGTAAAAGCCATCAAGTAGTTTTTGGGGGGAATGTTGTTAGAACTTTTTAAAATAATTTTAAATCAGTTGGCAATTATAAAATTATTATATTATTCTTTTTTAAATTCCTGTGTTTTAAATCAGAATAGTTTCTGTGGTAAGGCCATTCACTGGATTCATATTTTAATTAATTTGTTTCTTTTCAATGTTTAGAGATTGCTTTAAATAATTTTTTGTGTGTTTTGTAGTTTTAAAAATTTCTTGTATGCTTTCAAAGTAAAATCTGCGAAGTGGTATGTGTGGAGAACCTAGATTCTTCCCCCCACCTTTCACTTCTGCCCCCACGGCAGCCCCTCGGTGTGTTTCATGGGTTGTTCTTCATTTTTAAAAAATTTCAGCAGATAATGTATTTTATATACAATATTTTTAGTTTCCTCTGTTCTAGATAGCATGTATTCCTGCTCCTCGCTGTCATCTTGAGGACCTCTCTTTTTCCATAGCCTTTTTGCTATTTAAAGAGTGCCCTCATTCATGCCCTGCCCTCAGCGTTTAAGTCACACCTTTCCTCTGTTACTCAGTTCTCCCAACTAAGATGCACATGAATCAGTGACAGCTAGTGGTGTCTGTGTGAGTACAATGTGAGGTGGATACGATTTTCCCCATTTCACAACCGAGAAAGTGAAAACTGAAGAGTTTAAGTGACTTGCCCTGGTTTTACAGAGCTGATAAGTAGCAGAGCCACAGTATAAATCCGGACTTGTTCTCCTAGCCGCTCTGCTGCTGCTCTGACCTGGAGTATATTGCTGGCAGTTTTCTATTGCTAGTCTAATAAAATTGGTCCCCTAGTGTGATATTCCAGTGTGATCTACCTGGCACAGCTCCCTTTTAATTTCTGTACTGTATTAGTTTGGCCTGAGACCACCCCAGTCTTTTGAAATGGTGGCTGTGTCACATTTCTATGAATATTTAGCATGTTTTTTGACATGCTGGAACTCGTTGATCCCCGCCCCCTGCGTCACTCCCGACCACTGTCCGTGTTTTTTTAGCCGCAGCTTCCTGTCCTGCACTTGCACATGGACTCGTCAGTGAGTTTAGGCCTGACGTGCAGTATGTTGGTCTATTTGCAATAATCAGAGGTCCAGAAAACCAAAATCTGGCTGCATTTTAAGTCTCTGATTCCCCCTTTTGTGCATCTTTTTTATCCTGCTGTTTGATTACTTTAAAACTTTACAATAGAAAATATTTTTCTTTTTTGGCATGGAGTAAAAGCCATCAAGTAGTTTTTTGGGGGAATGTCGTTAGAACTTTTAAAATAATTTTAAATCAGTTGGCAATTATAAAATTTTTAGGTTCCAACTAATAATCTCCTAACTTATTTCTCCCCTCAAAGCAAATGTTTTTTGATTTTGCACTTTGATTTAATAATACAAGTATACTAATTTTCTTTCCAATAAAATAGCATCTGTATTTAACAGTTTAGTGGGCCCAATTTTTTGTTTTTTTTTCTGATTTTTATCCTTTTGATTTCAGTCTCAAGATTATAATCATTAAAGGGAATTTTCAGTACTAGGTTATTCTCAGGTATAGCTCAGATTTTCCTATTTGTTGATATTTTGCTTGGTGGGCCTAGTTTCCTAAGAATATTTTAACTTATTTCTTCAAGTTCTTTGTTTTTTATTGAGTGACAGCCTTACTGTTCAATTTGAAAATTTCTCTGTTTAAATTTTCCACCTCATGTCTTTATTCCAGAGATGGTTACTATGTTGTTGAGGCTTGGGTTTTACTGGGGTTCCAGGAAGTGAGCTTTCGGCTGTGGGTTGCCTGGCTGAGAAGTATGCATCCTGGTTGTCAGTCCTCCTCTGTGGCTTTTGTAGGTGTTTATTATTCTTATAATTGGGGACTCTTATTTTTGCTGTCATTTTGATCAGTTAATGTTATTTTAGTGATTTAGATTTAACTAAATCTTTGATTTAGTCCTAGAGACCTGAGCAAGGATAGCTTTTAGTTTAGATTTTTTTGGACTGCTTTACATGAAATCATTGGATAGGTTCAGGTGATTGCTTTAAATTGTCCACTTAAAAAATAAATAAATTGGCCATTTTATGGTGTTTTTTCTTTTTTTTTTATTAAGATTTTATTTATTCATTTGTGAGAGAGACAGAGAGATAACAAGCAGAGGGAGAGGGAGAAGCAGACTCCCTGCTGAGCAAGGAGCCCGATGTGGGACTCGACCCCAGGACCCTGGGATCATGACCTGAGCTGAAGGCAGACGCTCAACCATCTGAGCCACCCAGGCGCCCTATGGTGTTTTTTCTTTCCTTTTTAGCCACATACTAGTTTAGTTATTTTGTCTTATGGCTTAAGTGTATAAAATGATAGAATTTTTTTAAAGTCTGTATTGGAAAGGACTTACAGCTCATCTAATTTATTCCCTTCCCCTTAGATGTAAAGATCCTGACCCCACAGGCCTGTGGCCCTTTATAGTTTAATGAGAGAGCTAGAACTTTAACATTATATTGATTCAGGTATGGGTTTTTTTCATTATTCTGTACCACTTCCTTTGCAATTTTATATGTCAAGTTACTGATCAGTTAAAAAATTATCTCCACCCTGTATAGATCTCTTGAGTCTCACTTTCCTTATTTTCTAGAATGAGGGTAATATTGTACTCCAAAAGCACCTAGCACTGTGCTAGCACATACTTAAAGGATTAGTTCTAATATGGCTTCATCCAGCCATCTGACCTTTTCCTCTTCATGCACATGGTGGTGATTCTTCCTTGCTTTTCAGTTTTCACTTCTACTCCGTGCATTAGCCTTCTTGCAGCCAATCCACAGCCAAACCCACTCATTCTTTGAGGTTAATATCAAGTCCTAACTTCTCTATGAAACCTTCCCTGGTAAATCTAACCTCAAGATTATTTCTTGTTTGACATATCTCGTAAATGGCAAAGACCATTTGAACCTAGAGCTGCCCAACTTTAAAGCTTGTATAGCTTTGAAAAATACTCCAAGTAGGAGAGGTTTTAAGGTTTCAGTCATTTCAGATTTTCAGCTTCATCAAGTTTTTCAAAGAATTAAATACTGTATAATCTTTTATCTCCTTCTCTCTTATTTTAAACACTCAAAGCACTTAAGTGCCTTTTTGTATAATTACTAAAGATTTTATACTTATACATCAGTTAGCAGTCTCTCCATTTTAAAAGTTTGTTGTCCCAACCAATACAGGAATTAAGTATACAGACAGAATAGTACATAGATATTTACATTTTGTTTATGTTACAGGAAGCACAAAAAATTCTTTTATCTAGGGCTGTCATATATTGCTAGAAAGTAGTAGTTAAAGAGTTAAACCAAGTACTCACTTTCTACCTCTGGGACTCTTACAGAGTGAGAATAACTATTGGGATTGTGCAGGAAATCATGCAACAGTTTATAAAGTTGTATTCCACAAACACTGATTAGAACAATCATGTTAGATCTATTTTCACATGCTGCAATCTCCAGGCCAGGTGTAATGTACAGTATCTAGACAATATATGGAATAATTATGAATCCTTTGCTTAAAACCCAGTCCTTAACCATGGGTATTCATCACTCTAGATTTGAAACCTTGACATTTACATCTATTATAATAATGTCTGTGGTGATAGAGTTGGGACCCTTGGGAACTCAATCCTTAGGATTTTGCTTTCCTCTGAGAGAAATCTTTTAAGGAAGTTGAATTTTATGAACTGTCTCTTGAAAGAGCATTGGCTCTGGTCTCTTTAGATTTTGGCCACTTGCTGAGATACTCATTTTATTTTACTTTATTTTTTTAAGTAGACTCCATGCCCAGTGTGGAGCCCAAGGCGGGGCTTGAACTCATGACCCTGAGATCAAGACCTGAGCTGAGATCAAGAGTCAGATGCTCAACCAACTGAGCCACCCAGGTGCCCCTAAGATACTCATTTTAATTAGGGATAGAACACAAACAGAAATAGAATTGTTTTAACTAGCCCCCTTCATAGAGGAAAATTACTACTGTTACTGAAAAATTAGTAAGAATAGAATTTAGGGTCACCGGGTGGCTCACCTGCTTAAGATTCTCTCCGTCTGCCCCCCTCCTTCTCTCTGTCTCTGTCTCTCTCACCCCCTCCCCCAAAAAAGAATTTAATGTATCTACTCTGGTGGCCCATTATTTCTTAACTCATTTTTAAAGAAATATGTAAATAAATGATTTTATTTATTTATTATTTTTTAAAGATTTCCTTATTAGAGAAAGTGCATGCACATGCAGGGGGAGGGGCAGAGGGAATCTCAAGCAGACACCCCTCTGAGTGTAGAGCCTGACACGGGTCTCCGTCTCATGACCCATGAGATCATGACTTGAGTCAAAACCAAGAGTCGGATGCTTAACCGACTGAGCCACCCAGGTGCCCCAATAAATGATTTTAATAAAAAACATATATCAGCTTAATATAAACAAGGAAAATATATTTGAAGATTTGAAGAGGAGTTGTTATAAAATAAACACTTTAAAAATAAGCACTCAGACTAAAGTATGCAGTATCTGTTTTATCGACTTGTCTAAAACCTCTTCTGGCTATGTTATTTAAATGTCTTTCTTTATAGGGTTTTTATGGGAATTTTAGTAATTCCATTGCAGATCAATTGGGGAGCAGAGAAGGGAGGGGTAGAAAGGTGACCAGCCACAGCCAGAATTCTTGGTATTGTGATTTTCTCTAAACAGTTGTTCTAATTTCAGTTGCGTGGATTTCAGTTCTTTATTTTTGGTTCTGATCCTTCAGTTCAGCTGAAGTAGTAGTTACAAAGCAATGAGATTGATAAGAAAAATGATTAAGTCTTTTTCTGAATTATTTTTGCTTTCTAATTTATGAGATTCTTGGGATTAGTGGTGGTGGACTTTCTGAGTTTTAATTGACAGTACCTATAAAATGATTATTTTATGGATTCACTTGTAGCTGTCTCTCCATGCCTTTGACAGGATATCTACAGGGAGATGGGATTTGGTCACTATGAAGAAGAAGAAAGCTGTTGGGAGAAACAGAAGAGTGACAAGAGAGACCGACCTCAGAACCGAAGTCGTAGCCGATCTCGAGAAAGGGACGGCCACTACAGTAATAGTCACAAATCCAAGTATCAGACCGACCCCTACGAAAGAGAACGGAATAAAAAGAGAGACCGAAGCAGGAGTCCCAAGAAATCCAAAGATAAAGAAAAATCTAAGTACAGATGAACAATGAAGAACCAGACATGGGTGGCTAATGTATTTACTGTTGTCTAACTTAGAGCATCAGCTGTTCAGATTTTGTGTCAAAGCCGTTAAAGACTCTGCTTGTTATTTTTTTTTCACACTAGGGTTATGGCCCTTTTCAGTTGATACTGATTGTATAGGGCACAGAAAGACAATAAAAAACTGAACATTTTCTTTGTATACTTTTTTACACTAATTTTATTGTTATACATAAACAGTAGTCTTCATTTTTAAAGTCTTTCACATTTTCCACTCTTCTTTTTTTTAAATGGAAGTATTTCATACTTACAAAAATTCACAAACATGTATATATAAGGTATAAAGAATAGTAAATATTTGTGTGCCCATGAGCCAGCTTAAGAAATAGAATATCTCCTACATTTTAGAAACTCTCTTTATGCTCTCTCCTCAAGTGATGATGATTCTGAATTTTGTATTTGTCATTCTCTTGCTTGTTATAATTTTACACCAATGTATGTATTCTGAAATGAAATGTTAAATTTTGTATGTTTTTGAATTTTATATAAATGGCATAATGTATGTTTACATCTGTGACTTGCTTTTTTCAACTTAGTATTTTTAGAGAATCATTCATTTTTATTGCTTTGTAGTATTGTATGAATAGACTGCAATTTACCCATTCTTCTGTTAATGGCCATTTGGAGTTGTTGGTTTGTTTTTGTTTTTGCTATTGCAAACAGTGCTGCTATGAACATTCTGTATCTAGGAGTGATATTACTTGCTCACATGGTATGAATATTTTCATCTTTACAAGATAATGCCAAATTATATTCTGCAGTGGCTGAACCAGTTTATACCCCGACCAACTCTATGTGAGTTACCTTTGTATTACATCATCTCAAACACTTCTTAGTTTCATACTTTTAAATTTTGCCAATGTAGTGGATGCTTAGTGGTACCTTCTTGTGGTTTCCAGCAAGAAGACTACTATTATTCTTATATTTGTTCTTCTATATGTAACTTGTTCTTTTTCTCTGGCTGCTTTTCCTGTTTTCTCTTTATCACTGCTGTTGTGCAATTTGATTATGATGTGCTTGGTGTAGTTTTTTTTCACGTTTCTTTTGCTGGGGCTGTTTACCTACAGGTTTATGGTTTTCACCAAATTTGGAAAAGCTATGGGTATTATTTATTCGGTTTTTTTCTGTCCCTCCCCTCCTCTCACTGTCCTAGGACTCCAGTGACTTGTTTGTTAGGCCGTCTGATGTTGTCATACATTATACTGATGCTCCATTTGGGTGAAGTCTTTTTCTCCTGTTCCATACTGAGTAGTTTCCATGGCTGTGTCCTCAAGTTCATTAATCTTTTCTCCTGAAGTATCTAATCTGTTAATCCCATCCAGTGTATTTTTCACCTCAGATGTAATTTTTTAATTTTAGAAGTTCCATTTGGGTCTTTTTTTTATCCCCCATGCTTTTCCTTAACAGGCTCATGCTTTCCTCCATTTTTTTTTTTTTTAAACACCTGGAGTACATTAATAATAGCTGTGCTAATGTACTTGATCATTCTGTCATCTGTATCATTTCTGGTCTATTTCTATTGATTGATTTTTTCCCCACCCATTATTGAGTTGTAATTTACTTTCCACTGGTAATTTTTGGATTTTACATTGCTGTGTACTAGAGTTCTTGTGTTCCTTTAAATATATTGAGCTTTTTCTGGAACATAATTAAGTTACTTGGAAACAGTCTGATCCTTTTATAGCTTGCCTTTTAAGTATAATGAGGTAGGACCAGAAGAGCTTTTAGGGCTAATTTGGCCCACTACTGAGGTAATACCCTCTGAATAATCTCCCCTTTGCTTAGTCTCTTAGGAGATCTCTCCTCTCTGGCTATTGGGAACAAGAACAATTTTGAGCCCTATATGAACTCCCAGGTTCTGCTGCCTGCTCTTTTCTGGTGGTTCTTTCCCACCTTCGGGTAGTTTCCTCGTGCGCATACACCGATTAGTATTCAGCTGAAGACTCAGGCAAACCCTCTGTAGGTCTGGAACTCTCCCGCTGTAGTTCCCTCCTCTTTCCAGTACTCTGCCCTACAAACTGCATCTTGGCTCTGCCAACTGTCTACCCCCAGAGACTCCCAGGCTTTTCAGAATCACACCCCTGTCATAGTGCTACAGTGCAGAAGTCGCACAGTTAGCTCAGGCAATTGTCGCTTTCTTGTTGGTTTTCCTTCTCAAGAATCACTGGCCTGCGCTGGCTCCTGTCCAGCGTCTGAAAAACTTCGCAGCAGATCTTCTGTGCAGGTCTTTAGTTGTTCAAAACGGGGAGGGAAAGTCCTGGTCCTGTCATCTCATTTTGGCCTGAGTGGAAATATCGCTATTTAAATTTGCATTTCCTAAATGCTAACAAGGTTGAGCATTTCTTGGTATGTATTTTTTTTTGTAAAGATTTTATTTATTAATTTGACAGAGAGAGACACAGCGAGAGCGGGAACACAAGCAGGGGGAGCGGGAGAGGGAGAAGCAGGCTTCCCGCGGAGCAGGGAGCCCGATGCGGGGCTCGATCCCAGGACCCTGGGACCATGACCTGAGCCGAAGGCAGACGCTTAATGACTGAGCCACCCGGGCGCCCCTTTTTGTATGTATTATATTCGTTCCCAGTTGCTCTCTGTGAAGTTTTACATGTCTTTTGCCCATTTTATGTGAAGTTTCTGTCTTTTTCTTACAGAATTCTTTAAGGAGTTTTTCTTATGGACTGTGGATACTAATCCATTATTACGATTAGATGTAAACATTTTCTCTCAGTTTGTGGCTTATTTTTTCACCTTTTTATTGATGCCCTTGGAAGAGCACAAGTTATGAATGTCTCCTCAACTTTGTAATATGAAAAGTTTCATAATACATAAAAACACAAAAATAACATCCGTATAACTTGCATCCAGATTTAACAGTCAATAACACTTTGTTGTTGAACAGTTTGTAAGTAAATTGAAAACATCATGACCTTTCACTTTTCAGTATTTCACCATGCATTTCTTAAAAAGCAAGTGTCCTGTATAACCACAATATTATTATCACACTTGAGAAAATTAACAGTAAGGGTGCGTGGCTGGCTCAGTCGATAGAGCATGCGACTCGATCTCAGGGTCATGAGTTGCAGCCCCACATTGGGTATAGAGATTACTTAAAAAAGAAAAGTAACAATAGTCCCATAATATATAACACATAGTCTATATTTGAATTTCCCTGATTGTCTCAAGAATACCATTTTTAGCTGTTGATTTGTTTTTAAACCCAAACTCAAGGTTCATGCATTGCATGTTCTTGTCATTTTTATTTTCTTAATCTAGAAGAGTTTCTTACCCATCCATCCCACCTCTTTTTTTTTAATGACATTGACTTTTTGAAGAGTTCAGGCCAGAATATTTCATAGAATGTTTCAGATTCTGGCAGTTATTTGATGGTATCTTCATGATGTCTTCTAGCTCTTCTGTTTCCTATAAACTGGAAGTTAGGTCTAAATGTTTGATTAGAATTAGGTTATATATTTTAGGCAGAAATTTTTAAGTTGAATGTCAAATTTATTAGCCTTTCTCTGTGTTTTGTGCTTTTTGTATTTTGTTTAAGAAATCCTTAATAAAGACATTCTCCTATATTCTAAAAGTTGTAAGTAAAGCTTTGGGTTTTTTTTTTTTAATTAAAAAAATTATTTGGAAATGGAAGAATGGTTTGGCACGAGTCAATCTATCATTGTAATTAAATGCATTAACAGAATAAAGAAAATAACATATATTTAGAAAAGATATTTGATAAAATTCAATACTCATGATTTTTAAGAAACAGTAGTAAAGTTTTGTTTTTTACATTTAAATCTTTAATCTACATTGTATGTGTGTATGTATATGGTGTGATACAATGAAAAAAAATACTTTTTTTAAAAAACGTGGATACAACCAGTTGTCCAAAGCCCCTTAGTAAATGGTTCATCTATTCCCTGTTGATCTACCCTCCCACTTCTGTCATACACATTTCCATATATAAGTGGATTTTGTTTCATGGGCTCTCTATTCCATCGGTTTAGTGTTTATCCCACTACCAGTACCAAACATATACATTTCTGTGACTATAGAAAGTCTCTAAGCAAGTCCCCTCACCTGTTTTATTAGTAATGCCTATGCCCTTTGTTTTGTGCAATTTTGGAATCAACTTACCTGGTTTCCCAAAGAATTCTGTTGGGATTTTAATTGCACTTGCATTCAAACAATAGGAATTTTCGTGGAAAAAACATCATAATATTGGATCTTCCTATTCATAAAAATAGCATAGCCCTCCAGTTCTTGAACCTTTTAGAATTTTCCTTATGAAATTTTTGTTAGATTTACTCCTAGCTTCCGTAACTTTTATGAATAAGATTCTATTCTATTGTTCTATTATAAATTATATAGTATTTTTTTTTTGAAGATTTTATTTATTTATTTATTTGACAGAGAGAGCACAAGCAAGGGAGCGGCAGGCAGAGGGCGAGGGAGAAGCACGCTCCCGTGGAGCAGGAAGCTGGATACCGGGCTCCATCCCAGGACCCTGGGATTCATGACCTGAGCCAAAGGCAGACACCCGCCTGAGCCACCCAGGCGCCCCTAAATAGTATCTTTTAAACATACGATTTTGTTTCCTGACCTATGAGGTCACACATTTCTTTCAACTTTTGATTTTGAGATAATTTGAGGTTTACAGAAACATTGCAAAAATGAAAATACGGAACGCTTTGCTAATTTTCATGTCATCTTGTGCAGGGTTCGTGCCAATCTCTGTTCCAGTTACAGTGTATGTGCTACTGAAGTGAGTACACAAGTTGTTTCTGATCACTGCCCTTAATATCCAGCCATTTTACAAAAGTCTTTTATTTAGAATTGGTCTCTAGGGTTTTTTGGGGTCTTTTATGTGGACGATAATGTTATTTGCAAATACATTTTTTTCTTTCCTCTTTCCCATTTTTATTTTATTTTTTTAAGATTTTATTTATTTATTTGAGAAAGAGAGAATGAGAGATAGAGAGCACGAGAGGGAAGAGGGTCCGAGGGAGAAGCAGACTCCCCGCTGAGCAGGGAGCCCAATGCGGGACTCGATCCCGGGACTCCAGGATCATGACCTGAGCCGAAGGCAGTCGCTTAACCAACTGAGCCACCCAGGCGCCCCTAAACTTCTAATTTTCAAGATCATTATAGATTCACATGAAGTTGTAAGAAATAAGCAGAGAGATCTTATGGTACCCTTTATCCAGTTTCTCTGAATGGTAACATTTTGTAAGGTAATAGTACAATGTCACAGCCAGAATATTGACACTAATACAGTAAAGATACAGAACATGCCCAACACAAGGAACCCTCATGTTGCCCTTTTATAGGCATACCCACTTCCTTACCTCCTATTCCGTCCTTTGCCTCTAACAACCACTATCCTGTTCTCCATTCCTATAACTTGGTCATTTCAAGTATTTTATATAAATGAAATTATGTAGCCTTTTGGGGTTGGCTTTTTTCCACCACTCAGTGTAATTCTTTGAAGATTCTTCCAGGTTGTTGAATATATTGGTATTTCATCCATTTTTATGGTTGACTAGTATTCCACAGTATGGATGTACCACAGTTTAGCCATTCACCCATTGAAGGACATCTAGGTTGTTCATGGTTTTGGACTACGATAAATAAAGCTGCTGTTGATTTTTGTTTAAACATAAGTCTTTATTTCTCTTGGGTAAAAGCCTAAGAGTGCAGTTGCTGGGTCATATGATAATTGCATGTTTAGATTTTTAAGAAACCACTAAACTGTTTTCCAGAGTGGTCATAAATTTTACATTCCCACCAGCAACACATGAGTGATCCAGGTTCTCACATCCTTGTCAGTATTCGGCATTTTTCTTATGTTTATTTTAGCTATTCTGAGAGATGTACAGTTATATCTAATTGTGGTTTTAATTCTGTTACCCTGATTGCTAATGATGTTGGATATCTTTTCATGTACTCATTTTTCCATCTTTGTCTCCTGGTGAAATGTCTCTTCACGTCCTTTGCCTGTTTCTAATTGTTTTTTTTTTTCTTTTTTACTTTTCAGTTTTGAGATTTTTTTTTTAAGATTTTTAAATTTATTTGAGAGAGAGTGAGCACAAGCAGGCAGAGGGACAGAGGGAGAGGGAGAAATGGACTCACTGCTGAGCAGGGAGCCTGACGCGGGTCTTGATCCCAGGACTCTGGATCATGAACTGAGCTAAAGGCAGAGGATTAACTGACAGAGCCCCCCAGGTGCCCTTGAGAGTTCTTTACATGTTCTAGATATTATTTCTTTGTTGGCTATGTTTGCAAATATTTTCATCCAGTGTGCAGCTTGTCTTTTCATCCTCCTACAGGGTCTTTGCAGGGCAAAAGATTTGAATTTTATTTAAGTTTAGTGTATCAGTTTTTCCTTTTATGCACTGTGCTTTTTGGTGTCAAGAGTAAGAACTCTTTGTCTAGCCCTAGATCCTGAGGTTTTCTTCTTACTTTTTTTTTAAGGTTTTATTTATTTATTTGAGGGAGAGAGAATGAGAGAGAGCACATGAGAGGGGTTAGGGTCAGAGGGAGCAGCAGACTCCCTGCCGAGCAGGGAGCCCAATGCGGGACTTGATCCTGGGACTCCAGGATCATGACCTGAGCCGAAGGCAGTCGCTTAACCAACTGAGCCACCCAGGCGCCCTATTCTTACTTTCTTTTCTAAAAGTTTCAGAGTTTTACATTTAAGTTTGTGATCCATTTTGAGTTAATCCACTTGCTGTAGCACCATTTGTTGAAAAGTCTCTGGCTGCTATTTTAAGGGTTTTTCTTTGTCTTTGGTGTGCCAGAGTTTCACTATGATATGTCTAGATACAGATTTAGCTTTCTTGGTATATCATTTGTCTCATGATTATTATGCCTTGTTGTATATTATGTCTGACGGCTTCAGATTTTTCATTATTCTGGAAATTTCACTGCCATTTTCTCTTCAAGTATTGCCTCTCCCCTGTTCATTCTGTTCTTTCCTTTTGTAACTCCAGTCAGTTTTGTTAGGTCTCCTTCTTCTGTTCTCTGTATCTTCACTTTCATAATTTCCATATGGTGCATTCTGAATAATTTCTTCACGTCTGTTTTCTAGGGCACCCATTATTTCTTCATATAAGCCAAATCTTCTATTTAACCCATCCACTGATTATTTTTCCATTCACTGAATTTTTAATTTCAGTGATTCGTTTTTAGAAGTCCTGTTTGATTCTTTTTCAAGTTCCTAGGGTTATTTTTTATTTCCTTTTTTCTTTGATCACTTACTTCCACTCTGTTTTATTTTCATGGTTACTTTATATTGTGTTTTTGACAATTCCAATCTTAATTTCTTGAGAATTTTAATCTTTAGGTTTTTTTTTTTTCTGTTAACTCTTGTACATAGTGGCTTCCTTTGCGTTTTCATTTTTTTTTTTAATCGGGAATACATAATTTGGGACTCCTAAGTTACCTAAATTGAGAATGCTTTTCTCCAAAGAGGATTTATATTTGCTTTTTAGGCAAATGACATGACCTGGAGCCACTTTGATTTCTTGGCTTATAGTTTCCACATGCATGCATAGTGTAGACCCTAGTGAGAGTTAACAAAATATCAGGGAAAACAGTCTGTTTTAAGGTCTATTTCTATCTATTTCTATGCAGAGCTGGGAAGATGCCTGCACATGTTCTTTTCTAGCTTAGACTTTCTCCAGTAGTGAGCCCTTCTAGTCCCTGGCTTTAGTTTCCCAATTCTCAGGGCCCAAAGCCTGGTCTTTGTTGGCATCTCTCATCCCTGTGGCCTGAGGCCTTTACCCCCCTCAAGCTCTGCATGAAGGCTGGTAGTTCGCTTACCACTTTGTTAATATACTTTTGGGTCTTGAGGAAACCCCTAACTGTCTTCCAGTCTCATTAGGGTATTTAAAGTATGACTGCTATAATTTATCTGGCATGTGGGTGTTTTACAGGGACTGATATGGGGGGGAGGCTGGTATTGGGGGGGTGTCACAATTCATAACATCCAGTCTACCATACTGCTAAGAGCAGATGTCTCTCCAACTATTGTTCATAATTCTTAACCATCAATAGAAAAAATTATAATGTCATTACATAAGAAACTATCACCCTGAATATAGGAAAATAAATGTTATCCATTCTAGAAGATTCTGGAATGTCTGAAAGAATGAACAAGAGAAAAATAATGGTTGAATATGATAGGAATAGTAAGAAGAAATAACCTACTGACACCTAAAACTTGAATTCAGTAGGTTTAGTGGGAAAAATAAAAGCAGTACAAATTTCTGAATCAAGCATTTCAAGGAAAAATTATCCTTAATTGTAAAAGCCAGTATTTTAGGTGTGAAAGACTAGGTTTTTTTGTTTTTGTTTTAATTTAGAAGGAGAGTGCTGGGGGAAGGGCAGAGGGAGAAAGAGAATCTCAAGCAGACTCCCCGCTGAGCCTGATGTGGGGCCAATCTCATCTCATAACCCTGAGATCATGACCTGAGCCTAAATCAAGAGTCAGATGCTTAACTGACCGAACCACCCAGGCGCCTCAAAGGATTGTAGTTTTAACAAAAATGTATGTATAGAAGCACAGAGTTCTATTAATCAGAAGGTGGTTTTAATAGCGGTGACCTCTCATCACAGTGTCCATCAAGTATCCTTGATGGCGCTGCATTCCTACTACTACCATCTATGGTAAAGTGACCATGTGTCCTGTGTCTTCTGTTTTGCTTCTCGAGGTTTTCGGTGAACTCAAAACCAGGCTCCAGTAACACGTCTTAGTCGCTTTTGTTAAAACCAGAGAAAAAAGCTGAACAAGATATAGTAAATTGTTTTCTATTAACAGGAAAAATAAGGTTTTTTTTAAGTTATTTTAAGGCTAAAATTGCTCACTCATTATAACTTTGCTGTGAAGTTTCAGGTTGATCTGTCTTATCTATTGAATTTTCAAAGGTTTTGATCAGAACGAGCAAAAGCTAAAAGTAGAGAAGCCATAAGTAGGCACAGCAAAAGAAACTGCAAATAAGCTTCTACTTTCACAAGTGTCTTTAAATAAATTGGTTGTTTTTTAGTTACTGAAAGATATATTTCATATCTATGTTTTCCATTCATCATAAAAAATTTTTAATCGCAAGTTTGACATCTCTTCCCCATCTAGACTGAGTCACAAAGAATGCATAATAGATAGTAAAATCGAAATCACAGAAGTCTTACCTTTCAGAGGCTGTTGCTATGAAACTATTTTGATGGGAAATTTTAGAGAAGCTTGTGCTTCCTGTTGTTAAATGATAGAATATGGAGATCCCCTTAATTTTCAAAATTGTCTTTTTTTTTAAAGCAAGTAATCTCAGTTATTGTGACTGGAACAATCTTCATTCTTACCCTATCTTGCCCTACACAGGACTGCCCATTAGGTTTAATTTTGCGTTTGCCTTCTCTCTCTGCCTTGTGCATTGAATGGGCAGGTGGGCAGGGCTTTTGAGAGATGTTTCCTGTGCAGTTAAAGGCTGTATGACTATTATTTATTTTGCCTAGAACACTAGGAAGCTCGAGACACACAAGGGACTGCAGATAGGGTAAGCTACTTTGTACGAGAGAGCAGTTATTATACGAAAAGAGAAGTTAGGTGCTGCTTTGTTGTCGTGAATCTAGAACAAGACCACAGTGACCACTGGCTCCTGAAAAAGAGGAAAGTTTTGTTTTGTTTCCTCCAAAGGCAGTTTGGTCTGGCCGCGAGAGCTTGAGGTTCCGTGCCAGAAAACTTGAGAGCAAAGGCAAGCCGTGAGGGGAGAGCGACGTGACAGTGTGGCTAAGGCAGAGGACTGTGGAGGGTACCGAGCATGCAAAGGGAGGAGGAAACCAGGAAAGGAGTGTGCTGAGTGCAAAACTGAGATGCTGGGCTTTGATTTGCCAGACAGTGGAAAATTAGAACTTGTTCCTGAGAAGGGCAGTGGCGCTGGGATCGTTGAGGAAAGTTACTCTGGGAGCCATGGATAAGATCGTCATCGGGGTTTGGCACCAAATCCCTCAGATGGCATCGTGTACAATTCCTTCAACCTCCACTGAACACACAGTCCCAATCCAGATTCACATCAAAGTAGGCTTCCCGGAGGAGGTGATGTAGAAGCCAGAACCTGCCTTTGATATCCACTTGGTGCAGCGCCGGAACGTGGAACGGGCATCATAAGAAAAAAAAATGCGTCAAAGTCACACCATCTTTCCTACATAACCACTCATTTGGCATTACAGGAAATAACTCAGATATCCTTGGAATGGTCACAGATGGACAGACTTTTAATCAAACATCGTTGTGGTGCAGGGTCGGGATGGAGACTGCCGGTTGGCCGGGTCTCACCTCGTACTGTGTGGGTGGGATGCGTGGCAGAGGCTAGCCCGGGGCCAGCCTGAGAACAGGCACCTCACCTAATTCATCTTTTCCCATCTGGCCAGCAGGAGAGTGCCTCATGTCGAGTGGGAAACCAGCCTCACAAATTCTGCAATCTCAGCAGATGGCAGTAAATGTATTTTTAACTTTATCATAAGTGTTGTTTCATAATAATGCTGATAATTATCTACTACTCATTCTCTGAAAACAAACCAAAGACATACATCTGTGGCCTTTTCTCCCAGCATATGCTTATGGGAAATAATGTGATGGGCCTCATGGTAAAGCTCACTAATCTTCGGGTCTGTCCTAGGTGGGCCGGCGCAGGTGATGCTATACCATGGGAGGACAGCTGCTCCTTGGCCTGGCAGCCGGCCCTCAGGCGCGAGGACTCACCCAATTGCTCCTCTACCCGTCTTCCCATAAGGTACCAGTAGGCTTAGCTCAGTAAATGGTGGCCATAACTAAGAACTCGGAAAGAAAGGTGGTTTGGGGATTGAGGAGTATGTTCATTTCCTAGAGCTGCCATTACAAATTACCAAAAACTGGGCAGCTTAAAACAATAGATCCATTCTCACAGTTCTGGAGGCTAGAAGTCCAAAACCACTGTGTTGGCAGGCCCGTGCTCCCTCGCCTCTTCCTAGCTTCCAGGGGTGTCCCTCGGCTTGCAGCTACATCACTCCAGTCTCTGCTTCTCTTCCTCGGGCCTTCCCCGGGGCTCCTCTGTGTCCCCGCATCCGACTCTCCCTGTTCTTTCTCTAATTAACACACTGGACTTAGGGCCCACCCGAACCCAGCCTAACAACTTTCTTGATTACATCTGTGCAGGCCCTATTTCCAAATCAAGTCATATTCACATATATTGGAGCTTAGGACTTGAGCGTATCTTTTGGGGGGCACAATTCACCCCACTGTAAGGGGTGAGGTATTTGCAAAGTTCAAGAAAAGCCTCTGCAGCACCTTGGTCAGAAGCCAGCAAAGATGCTGTTGCGAGAAAACCAGGCTGAGCCCCAGAGCCCAAGTTTCTGGACACGGAACGTTGCAAGTGCTCAAATGTGACCACTTACCCACCCACGAGCATTAGCCCAGGAGAAGGTGCCTTAGTTTACCACGTGTACCACCACTCATTCTTCGTCCTCAGCCTAGGCTCCTCCACCTGGTTCTCACAAACCTCATGTCTTTTGATCCATGGTCTGTCTTTCTTACCATGGAGAGAGGGGTGGACCATCTCATATCCCCCTCAGAGCTTTTGGGAGAGAAGCCCAGACTCCAGAAAAGGCGGGCTCTCCAGAGTCACCTGACATCCATGGGAACTATGTGTCACAGCGGCTCTAGGGCCATTTTCCAGAATGCCAACTTATTTAGGTTATAGAGATACAATCTCGCTCTCTAAGTAGAGAACGTCTCCAGGACCAAACACAGACACATCTGAGCCCAGGTTAGCGAACCAGGCAGTAAACAACAGGGCAGGGAATTCAGCAGCCCCGGATGGAGAAGGAATAAAGGAAGTTTGCGAGTGTCCCGGCAGATCGTTGCTTTTAGGGCTCTAGTTTGAACCTGGAGCACTCTGAGACCCATCCGTTTTCCCAACCTGGTGGCTTCATTATGGCCCAGAAACGAAAATTATTTTGCTTAAAGAAGCAACAAAACAGCGTGGGTGAAAGAACATATTCATTAATGATTCAGTTAATTTAATTTAATTTAATTTTTTAAAGATTTTATTTATTAGAGGGAGAGAGAGCAGGGGGAAGGGGAGGCAGAGGGAGAAGCAGACTCCCCGCTGAGCAGGGAGCCTGATGTGGGGGCTCGATCCCGGGACCCTGGGATCTTGACCTGAGCTAAAGGCAGACACTTGATCCACTGAGCCATCTAGGTGCCCCATTTAATTTTATTTTTAAAATTAAAATGCTCCTTGAAAATGTTTTTCCTGAGCTGAGCTATTTCACTTCGAGGCTGAGTACCAGCCATCTGGATCTTGTCAAGCTTCCTTGTGCCTCTGAGCCTAGGCCTAGATTTGCCCTCTACCTGGAATGTCCCAGAGAACCCAGACTTCTGGAAACTCCAGCCTGTTGTCTCAAATCAGCTGAGCCTTATTTCCTCCACGAAGCCTCCCTGCCTCTTCACAGGGTGGGAATTTCCTCTTCGATGCACCCCCTAGTCCAGTGGTTCTCAGTCAGGGGCCATTTTGCCCCCACGGGGACACTTGACAACGTTTGGGAACATTCATAGTTGTCACAATGTGATGATGGGTTGTCCTACTGCTTGCTAGTGAGTACAGGTCAGAGAAGGTGCTGAACATCCTCCAGTGCACAGGACGGTCCCTGTACGGCAAAGAACTTTCCAGCCCCAAACGTCAATAGCACCAAGATTGAGAAAGCCTGCTCTGGTCTAACGTTTACCCTGTGACCATAACTCTTCGATCACAGTCTTGCCTCCGCTCACTCAGGGGCAGAAACTCCGTTCAGTTGGTGCCGATGTTCTCAGCCTGGTGCACGGCGTGAAATGAAACTGGAATGTACTTAACAGTCTTTATTGCCTTGATCCCTGCAGTTAAGATCACATCTCAGGTGGAACTCAGAGGAGTGATGCATAGATATTATTTAATAAACTAAAATTGTTTTAAACGCACAATTGTTTTAAACACAATTAAATTAGATTTAAAAAGCTAAGCCCATACAGCAATGACAACTGCTTCCCCACTTTGCTTCGGTGTCTACTGTGGGCACACCGATTCCTACTGAGGACGCAGAGCGGTGTTTCTCTTGTCTCTGTAGCTCCCTGACAGTGTTTCAGTTTATCCTGGGTGCTAGACTCTGCCATCATCACTTCTAGAAATCCTATCCTCATTAAAGTTTGTGCTCAAGGGGCGCCTGGGTGGCTCAGTCGGTTAAGCGTCTGCCTTCTGCTCAGGTCATGATCCCAGGGTCCTGGGATTGAGCCCTGCGTCGGGCTCCCTACTCAGCAAGGAGCCTGCTTCGCCCTCTCCCTCTGCATGCGAGTCTGCCCACTTGTGATCTCTCTCTCTGTCTCTGTCAAATAAATAAATAAAATCATAAAGTTTGTGCTCAAAATAGTAACAGCCATCCATTGAGCAATTAATACATGCCAAGTACTGTGCTAAGCACTTTTCATGCATGGATTAATTGAATTCTCATATCCCACGAGATAGATCTGATTACTATCCCCATTTTACAGATGAGGGAAATGAGGCACAGAGAGATTAAACTATTTATTCAGGTTTCCACAGCTAATAGGTGGCAGGGTGGTCCGACTCTGAGTTTATGACGCCAAACTATGATAATAAGCTTAGATCCTTTCTCATATCACTCATCAGAACACATTCCAGATCAGGATTCAAGACCTGACCATAAAAAACAAAACATTATCACTTTAGAGAAAATACAGGAAAACATATTTACAATTTCAGGATAGGGGAGGATTTCTTAAACAACATTCAAAAGGCACAAACGATGAAGGAAAAGCCAATGATTTTGGCGACACGAAAGTCAAACCGTTTGCAGAGTATCATAAACAAAGCTAAAAGGCAAGCGCTTAGGCTGGGCGCGGACAGTGGCAGCAACCCCGAAAGGTCAAGGCTTAGCCTGAGTAGGATGTGAAGGTGAACGGCAATGAGTAAGAGGGAGGCTCCAGGAGAGCAGAGTGGGCCGTGGAGGGAAGAACAGGAAAACTGCATGGCCAGTAAACACGAAGCGGTCCCCGAGTTCGCTGGCAATGCGGGAAATGCAAGTTAAAATAACCACAAGAAACGACATAGCATTTCTCACACATCGGATTGGCAGAAAGCAGAAGGTCTCACCCGCGGGGCTGCTGGCGAGGAGACCCGACGGGAGGTGAAGCGTCCGCGGGAAGCCGCCGTGTGCCATCCAGCGGCGCCTTTGCACGCCCAGGCCACGCCCCTTTGCACGTCCAGCCCCCCCCCCCCTCCCCCCCCCCCCCCCCCCCCCCCCCCCCGCTGCAAATTTCCTCCGCGCTGGCTTAGCTCCCTGAGAAAACAGGATAGAAGCGAGACTGTTCTCAGGGCTCCCTGAGGCTGTAGAGAGAGGGGAGGCAGCCAGGCCGCGGGGGCCTGGCGCGGGTGCGCAGGGCCCGCTGACACGCGGCGGCGCCCAGCTCGTGTCTGCACGCTCGTGCGCTCCTCCCGGGGAAGGGTCTGTCCCCACACTCAGAATCCCCTGTCTCAACACCTCAGGGCCACTTCCTAAAAGCGCCGACCTCCGGCTCCCCGCCAGGGTTCGAGCGGGCAAAAGCAGCCTCGGGGCAGCTGCAAGGCCCGGTCAAGCCGGGGGAGGAGGGAAGCTGCGGGCCGGGCAGGCTGCCCTTCTCAGTGCGTTCCCGGCTTCCCGGAGACGTCCCCGCCAGCCCACTCGCCGCGGCCGCCTCCTCCGACATCTCTCGTGGGCAGAGGCCGGCTTGGGGTCAGTGATATCCTAACGAAGATGGTTACCTCTGGCAGACCTTATTTCTCATTCAGTCGGGAATAAGTGGCTTCATCCTTTTGGCTCCTCCGAGTTATGGCAACTAAGTCATTTTAGCTGTAGGGGAATCGGCCAAGGTTTCTCTGGATCGGATACTCTAAGCACCCCCCCCCCCCGCCCCATACGGTGGTCCTTTTCTTGGACAGAGGAGTCACAATTTTTCTCGTCTAAATAATGTCTCCAAGATTTCAGACATAGAATTCTGGGGCCTCTGCCAAGTTCTTACCTGATTAGTTGAGCAGGTTCAAAAGTCTTTCTTGCACAGCTCTTTGGTGCTAGCCACTGTGGTCCCTCTCCCCTGCACGGTGCTACTCCCTTGGGGTGGAACACAAATCCAGATCCTTGTTTCATTGCCCAGGCTGACTGGTGCTAAATGCACAGCAGGGTGGCGCTCAGCATGATCTGCAGAGAATTCCCTCCCTGGTTGGTGGCTCCCCAGGGCCCCTGGGCTTCTTCAGAACTTGAAAATATTGTCTGACGTGTTACTCGGCATAAGGAGTTAGATTTCTCCTAAAAGTTCATAGCAGGAAAATGTTTCTTTCGTTGGGAAAGCCTGCATGCTTTATTCGGGATCTGGGAGCTGAGAGGCCACGTGTGGGCCTGGGTACTTGGGAGAGAGTACTTGGGGAGCTCTGTGGGCCTGGGTTTCAGTCCTGACCCAACTTCAACCACTTACTGAGTGAACTGGGGCAGTTGAGTTACCCTTTCTCACCTCAATGATTCTGTCTCAAAAGCGGGAATAATGACTCCGAGGCCCTCAAGCTGTTGTGGGGATAGGACACTCTGATGGAAGGCACCCAATATGTTGGAAGCGCTAAACCAACCATAGCTGTTCTTAGAAAACCCGTCATGCCAGGAAACTCAAGGCTGGAACCAGTGCCCAGAGGAAGTGACTTTTTAAATCTAGGTTCTGATACCACGTTCGTTTTTGTTCTAATCATTTCTTTTAAGTCATCTCTATACTCAACGTGGGGCTCGATCCTACAACCCTGAGATCAAGAGTCATGCGCTCTGCTGGCTGAGCCAGCCAGGCACCCCCTGTTCTAATCATTTCTAATTGTACTTTTGTTGTAATGATGCCATTCCGTCTGTGTTTCAGTATTCTAGACTGCCTCACACCATCTGTGAGAGACAGGTGGGGGATAAACAAAGAGTAGTAGGGGCGCCTGGGTGACTCAAAGGGTTAAGCGTCTGCCTTCGGCTCAGGTCATGATCCCAAGGTCTTGGGATCGAGTCCTGAGCCGGGCTCCCTGCTCTCCCTCTGTCCCTCCCACTGCTCACTCTCTGTCTGTCTGTCTGTCTGTCTCTCAGATAAATAAATAAAATCTTTAAAAAAAAAAAAAAGAAAAAGAAAAAAAGGAGCGGCAAATTCCAGTCAACTTGTGCCATTCCTGAACTCTCAGATTCTAAACCCAGCCTGACCAGCTGGCTCACTGGGTGTCTTTGGGCAAGTCACTTTAGAGACCTGTCATTGTTGGGAGGTGGGCACTTGTGGTGTGTGTTCTCTGCTCTCATTCTGACTCCATCGCGCCTCCCGCGATGCAGGAAACAGACACAGTTCAGGGTGTGCTGCCCGTGGCCACCGGCTGCAGATGCCCTGGTCTGGTGGGCCTCAGGTCAGGCTCCCCCTGGCTCGGCGAGAGGGGCTGCCGCGCCCCCCCCTTTGTAGGGCTGCAGTGAGGACACTCCTCATGCTGTTGACCTGTCCTCGGTCCACAGACCGAGGCCTGTGCCTCTAGCCCGAAGGCTTCTGTGACTCGTTCGGGACTCTGATAGAAGGGCCAGGGTCCTCGTCTGCGCCCAGGTGCCTGGACACCCCTAGCTGGTAGGCGTTCCTATTCTCTCCCGGCCCCTCTTTGCTCCCGCAGGCTTTAGTTTTGTCTGTGAAGTTGGGAGCACCGACCCTCCTCGGGAGCACCTTGGAGCAGATGCTCTTCTCAGCTGAAGGCCTGAGTGGAAACTTGGAACGGAAACTGTGAGCGCTTTTGTTCTCTGAGTCTCTCCTGGCTTTCCTGTGCAGCCAGCCCATGCCCTCAGAGAGACTGTTTTGCATGTGGTTGTTAAACTTTGATTCCGTGACTCATGCTGGGGCGAAGGCTTCACGTATGCCTCCCTCATTTGATTGCTTTCTTCTTTTCCCTTTTTTTTTTTTTTAAAGCTCAAAGCAAAACTACCTTGGCAGCTGACCGTGACTCTGGCTTCCAGGAAGGGGAGCTTTGGTATGAAGTGCCTCCTAATGGCTGTGTGGCCCAGCCCGGCTGTGCTCCCCCAGCTTGGGTGACACCTGGCTAACCAGGAGGACAGCTGGGGGCGCAGAGAGGAACACTGGGTGCCCACCGTGGGGGCTGGAGCAACGCACCCTCCTGGTGAGTGCCTGCCCCCACCCCATCAGTCAGTGTGACAGGCCCCTTGCAGACTCGGGTCCAGGGGTGGAGGAGAGAGACAGAACACAGGGGACGGGGGGCGGGCTGAATCCAGTTCTTGGATTAGCATTATTCTGAACAATTTGATTTCCCATGCCTTACATGATGTTAAGTACATAGATAAAAAAAAAATAAGGTGAAATCCTTGCTCATTTTAGCACAATTATATTTAATTTCAAGAGGCCTTTCGTGGGAGAAAGATTAATTGGAGGAACTCTTCAGTTTAAGTAAAAACTGCTGCGATCTTTGAAGATATTTTAATTTTATGAAGTCAGAAGGTCTAG
This sequence comes from Callorhinus ursinus, assembly GCF_003265705.2. Lineage (NCBI taxonomy): Eukaryota > Metazoa > Chordata > Mammalia > Carnivora > Otariidae > Callorhinus > Callorhinus ursinus. The sequence continues at coordinate 63,943,465 of NW_027397068.1, read as the reverse complement.
AACTTTCAGGCACATTTTCAACCTGTCTCCAGGCTCTTGAAAGCATCTCTTAGACTAGATACTGATTTGTGGGTGTCTAGTTTCCGGGCAGGTCAGGAATATTTGGGAGCAGGCCCAAGCCCCAACTCCCCCTAAAGGATGGTTCTGTGGGCTTCGAGAAGGCCCATGAGGACATGGAAATAAGTCTTAACCGCTGGCAATGAAGACAATTTTGGCTAATGCCCTGTGGCTGTTAGAGACCTCAGCCATGCCTCCAGGATTCTGAAGTCCTCTCCAAAGCCAGGTGATGCTAGCCCAGGAACACTGATACCTGACACGTGAATATGTTGGGTGTGGAAGATAGTTGAGGGTGGTTTTTGAAAAACCTTGTTACAGAGTTGCCCTGGGGTATGGATCAGGGCTTGTGTGTATATACTTGCGTGTATATCCAAAGTAACCTATAGCAGACAGAGGAACAAGGGACAAGTTCAAGGAGAAAACAGAAGGCCAGGCCACCCCTGCTCACAGCAGCACTATTTACAACGGCCAAAAGGTGGCAGCACCCCAAGTGTCCACCTGCAGGTGAATGGATAAACACAAGGTGGTCTCTATACACGATGGAAAATGATTCAGCCTTAAAAAGGAAGAAAATTCTGACATATGCTTGCAACAGAGTGAACCTTGAAAACATTATGCTGAGCCAAATAAGCCAGGTAGAGAAGGACAAATACTGTATGATTACACTTCTAGAAGGTACCTGGAGTCATCAAAGTCATAGAGATGGAAAGTAGCAGTGTGGTTACGAGGGGCAGGTGGGGGAGAGAGGGTGGGGAGTTAGTGTCTAATGGGGACCGGGTTTCAGTCTTACGAGTTGAGAAAGTTCTGGAAATGGATGGTGGTGTTGGTTGCTTAATGCCACCGAGCTGTCCTCTTAAAAATAGTTCCTATGGTAAATTTTATGTTATGTATAATTTACCACAATTTTTTAAAAATTATAATGCCCTTTAAAAATCCCCCAAAAGCCATGCCCAAAACACAATCTCGTGGACTGAAGTTTTTCCCTCTCTGTGACTTCCCCAAAATCTAACTGACAACTCCACTGATCTGAGCTGAACCAGAAAACTGCACGGACTGTGTTCACAAGAGCTTTCTCCTCAACATGCGGGTGACTTCTGGCTGTCATCATGTGCTGGATTGCTGTGGGGCTGGCAGAGGTGAACAGGAACGGGATTTGAGGGTCAGGGGCGTCCGGGGGCCAACGCATGGGCTCGCCTTGCTCCGTGGCCCCCTGAGCCCCCGGGCAGCACCCTCTGGGCCAGGTGGTAGCAGGAGTCACCACCCTTGGGAGTCTAGGCCGTCCCATTTATTAGCTGCGGGACCCTGGGTAAGTTGGCAAAACCTCTCTTTTCTTTAGTGTTCTTACTTGCCACATGAGTCATGAGGTAGCCCTTTTCCATCTCCCACAGAGTTTGGGATCTCCAAAGATAATAGGCAAGGAAGCACCCTCTCACTATAAAATACCGGGTACCTGTGACCTGCTGGCTCTCTACTTGCCTTATCTAACGCCCCCCCTCCCTTTCTCCTTCTTCAGTTACTCTTGTATTCTCTTCCTCCGGGGCTCTTCCAGTCAGACGTCAACCTGGATTGGCTGATTCTAGAACAGGTCTGCTCTGATTCCCATCATTAGAAATTTCTCCCTCTCCCCCCTCCCTCTTCCTCCTCTCCTGCCCTTTGGTGAGGCCACCTCCAACGCTGGATTCCACCCGAGCGCATCTCCACAGCGGCCTTGGCCGCCCCCCCCCCCCCCATAGGGTAGCGCTGGGAGGCCGACCTCTGTGAGCAGAGCTCCCGAGAAGACCGAGGATTTTCGCAGTGTTGCTAATTAATCATCTGGGCTCTTTGTGACTTCCAGTCAAGCTTGAGGAAGAAAACAGAAATGAAATTGTTCATACTTTCAGGACTTAAAAATAGAAAGGAGAGAGAAGCTGCTGGTGGGGTTGCTGCTCAAGGGGAGGGAGGTGGCCTGAGGGCCAGGGGAGGCTCCTGAGGACAGACCCCTCGCCCCCAGCTCAGGTTTCTTATTTAGAAGTTTTAAAAGGAAATCAAGTTGATTTTAAAGTCTCAAGGGGGGCAAAAGAAAGCCTCTGAAGTAGGTGGATTCTTTCAGTTAGTGTTGTATGCAAACGGCTCTCCTGTCCCATGACCTTTCAAAAGTCTCCTCAGAAAAGGAGCTCTTTTGGGGTGCCTGGCTGGCTCAGTTGGAGGAGCATGCAACTCCTGATTTCGGGGTTGTGAGTTCGAGCCCCACACTAGGTGTAGAGATTACTTCCAAAAAATAAAATCTTAAAAAAAAAATAAAAGAAAGAAAAGGAGCCCTTTTGGAACCTGTGGGTGCTGTGGAGAGCTGCTGGGGATGGGGCCTCGCGTGGCCGCTCTCGTTTCCCCACCCCAGGTATAAGCCCCAGGTCCCAGCCCCAGGTCTTTTCATTGTGAAAATGTTTATGATGCTGTCATACCAGACCACAAAGTTATAAAACAAGCATGGACTCTCCTTGCAGCTGTTACTTTGTGACCAAAGAGAAGCCCCCCAGCCCAGGTGTATTTTGGTTTTTCCATCTCTGTAGTAACAAGACGTTACCTCCATCTTGAACACGACTCAAAGCGACACATTACTTTTGGCATCTACGTATGGTCAGTCTCTGCCCCTAACTATATTACCTTGACCCTGTGCCATTCGGAGCCTCAGATTCTTCACCTGTGAAAAGGGAAGGCTGTTATCGCTAGCCCCCCCTCCCCCCCATCCCCAGGCACGTTGGGAAGTTCAAGGAAGTGTCTCCACGCAGGCGAGGTGGAAACACTGAAGAGCTCCATGAACACAGACTGCTGTGTTCATGCTGCCTGTCCCAACCTTTCTTCTTTTCTCCCCCTCTCTCACTTCTGTTCCCTCTCTCTTTACTCTCTCCCACCCCTCCTCTCTCTTCCCTTCTCCTCTGTCTTTCAAATCAAAATAAGGGCCATCGGCAGGCATGGGCAGGGAGGGGTGGAGGTGGAGTGGAGCTGGGCTAGCAGGATTGGGAAGGACAGGCGTGACAGTGGGGTCAGGCCTGGGGCAGGGAGGGGCAGGCCTCCAGGCAGAGGGAGGAAGAGCCCGAATGAAACCCATGGGTCTTTCAGGGACAGTGAGCAACGCCTGGTGTGAGGCTGGCCTGCCAGGCTGGGTGAGGATCCTCTTGCTCCATGGAGACCAGACCAAAGCTGGACCCCAGTCTGAGAGAACAACCATCCCGAGGGGAAGGACTGGTCGCCGGTCAAGAAGCAGAAGGTGAAGCTGGACTGGAAGAACATGGCTGAGGGGGCTGGGGAGTGGGCCGGTCCTGGTGGAGAGGGCCTTGGCTCTCCTGCTCAAGAGTTGTGACATTTACTCTGTACAGGATGGAGGGACAGAAATCTTGGTCCGTGGACTAGCTAGCTTAGTGTTGTGGTGGGTGGCAGTGTGGTGAGGAGGCCCCCCCAGGGCCCCCCGGGAGAGATGCCACAGCTCTTCCCCGACTGGGAAAAGCCAGCTTGTCCTTCGTTGTCCAGTCCCATGGGGGTCTTTCTGGACCTTCCTTTCCCCTGAAAGGAAGATAAGTTATTCCTCACCTGAGTTTTGAAAGCACATTTTTTTTCTATTTGAAAGTATTGTGCTTATTGTCATGATGTATGGCTTGTTGTTTACATTTTGGTCTGTTTTCCTAAATAGGTTGGGAACAAATTGAAATTGGGCTGTATATTAGTTTATGGAACTGGGTCCCAGCACAGTGCCTAGTGCCCAGTAGGTGGTCAGGAAGTGTTTATTACATGAATGAATGAATGATGGATGGATGGATGGATGGATGGATGGATGAATGGATGAACTAGGGTCCTGTTGTGTAAGGCAGAGGGCATGCTTGTGGAAAATGTGCAGGAAGTAGAAACTGTCCAGTTGCGTGTGGAAGTGAGGCAAAGGGAGAGTGAGAGATGACCTTGAGGTTTCTTCTTGGGGCCGAGGGGACTCCACTCAATGAGATGGGAACCCAAGAAAAAGTATTTGAGGAGGGAAGACTATTTTCGGCTTTGGGCATCAATTGAAGAAAACTCTATTGAACTTCCCAATATACTAGCACTGTGCCAGGTGCTGGTGATTTTGAGGCAAATAGGTGGGAATGTAGTTCACAGTTTCTTGAGATACGGATAAATGACAAATCAGTGCGTTCTAACAGAGGTGTGAGCGAAGTGCCTGGTAGATAGATGATCAAGCCACTCATTCTGTTTGTAGACTCAGGGGTGACCACTTTGAGTAGCATTTGAGCTAAATCTTGAAGTTTGGTGAACTCAAAAGAGCATTCCAGGTAGAGAGGAAAGCATATGCAGAAGCACAGTGATGAGAACATTCTGGAATGCTTGGGGAGCGGGGGTGGGGGTGGGGAGTAGATTCAGAAGTAGAGTTCTCAAGAGAAAGGGCCAGGTGGGCCAGTGGTGGGTGAGGAGGTGGACCGAGGTCAGCACTGCATGGTGGTGGCTCGGGAGACGGCTCCGGAATTTGGTGTCTTTCTTGTCGTCAACATGGTGTCTGAGGATGTTTCTAAGAAAGGGCGTGATATGGTCAGACTTGTTCTGGAAATATACTGCTGGCTACAAACAGGGGCTAGGCCAGATGGGGTTTCGGAGGGAGACCCATAGGAGGCTGTGACAGTGAATTAGGTATGGGATGAAGAAGGTGTGGGGGGGTGGTGTAGGGGGCAGGTGGGCAGATGAGGGTGAGAGAGCCCAGGCTAAAGGAGGGCAAGACCCTGTACCTCTGTCCTGGGGTCTTGGGTGACATGTCTATGCTTCACCTCCATGGAACCATCTTCTTGGAAATACCTACTGGAAAGCTCTGGATTTAAGAAGAAACTTTTGGTTTCAGAACTCCTTTTCACTTTCAATAATTATTAGGGATGCAAAAGAGCTTTTGTTTATGTGGGGTTATATCCATCCATTGATATGTACCTTATGGAGAAACTAAAATTAAGAAATTAAACAATATTCCTTTACCTTAAATAATAATAAACCATTACATTTATATAAATGATGCATTTTTATGAAAAATAACTGTTTTCCCAAACCAGAAAATTTGTAAGGAGACTGACACTGACTTACATTGTGCAAATCTCTACTATGTGGCTTAACAGAAGACGGCTGGGTTTGCCTATCGGCTTCTGCATTGGCTCTGTTGCAATATTGCACGACACGGAATACTTACTTCATGATGTATTCGTAAGGATGAGAGTGGGAAAAAAAAGCAAATTACACCTTAGTGTTATTATGAAAACAGTTTTTACTTTGAAGTCTCCCTGAAAGCGTTGTAGGCCCTCCCCGAGTTTCGACGGACCACACTTTGAGAACCACTGAAGTAGACTCAGCAAATGTTTGGCGAGTGACAGTATTCTGAGCTCCCCCCGCCCCCAGCACTTTATTCAAATAGCATGCATACCATTTACCTTACAGATTTATAACTGGGGGTGCCTGGTGCTTAGGGAGGTCTCAGCTAGAAGTGCAATTGTGGACCCCCGGGTGTAGGGGCAGGTGGGGAGCATGATGGGGAGAGCAGACAGCCTGGGCAGGACCCCATTGTCAAACACGTGAGCAGAGACTAAGGAAAGAACTGGAAAGACTTAGAAACTCAGGCCAAGTTGTATGGCCTCAGGGAGAAGAGTTTCAAGAGGAGGTGGTCCAAAATGTTTTCCAAATGTTTTATTTAAAATGACATGCGAGGGTGTGGTCCTCGGCGTTGAGAGCTGCAGGGAGTTTGGATAAGATGCTGAAGCTGCTGTTGGATACGGCAGTGAGGAGGTCCCTGGGGAGCTTGGGGGGGGGCAAGAGTGGGGGTGACACGCGGAAGAGCAGCCGGGCCGCTCTGTCCAGGTTGCAAAAGCCCTTGTCCTGCCAGAGCCGTCGGGGTCATTCTACTGGGGCTCCAGCCTCAGGGCAGTGGCCCTGCAGAGAACGGGGAGCCCCGCTGAGAACCTGGTAGGAAGGCGCGGTTGCTGCCAAGGATGTGGGCAGGAGACCAGGAAGGGGAAGTTGCGAGCACCTGTCCTCTGGGGAAGACGGCGGGTGACAGGATGGATGCGCACCTGTCCTGCTGAGAAGACGGCGGGTGACAGGGTGGATGTGCGTGGGTGTTCCTTGAGCCTGATCTGTAACAGGGAGAAGGGGAAGGCAAGCTACACTTCCGTCATGTGGCATGGAGAGTCCGATGGGCCAGGCGCTGTCCTAAATGCTGGGGGTGCAGGGAGAAGCAGAACAGAAAAACTGGCATGGAAAGATTTCCCGGATGCAGTTTTAATAAGAAAAGCAAGTTGCTGCACAACCATATAGTGTGATGCTATTTATGTAAAAACAACCCCGCTAAGACAATATGTGTGGATCTATTTGATACGCAAGTCAGGACATCGGAAAAGCACGAGGATACAAACAAACAGCAGGAGAGGCAAGTGGGATTTGGGGTTTGTACGGAGAGACATTTTATATTTTTATTCTTTATGCTTTAGCATTGTTTCACTTTTTTCACAGTAAATATATTTTCATGATTCTTTTTTTAAAGATTTATTTATTTTAGAGACAGCATGCACACAAGTGGGGGGAGGGGCAGAGGGAGAGAGAGGGGGAAGCGGACTCCCCACTGAGCGCAGCGCTGGGCTTCATCACAGGACCCTGAGACCATGACCTGAGCCCAAACCAAGAGTGGGATGATTAACTGGCTGAGCCACCCACATCCCCAAATCTCGTCTTCTTATAAGGACACTAGTCATATCGGACCAGGGATCACCCTAATGACCTCATTTTAACTTAATCAACTCTTTAAAGACCCTATGTACGAACGTAGTCACAATCTGAGGTGCTGGGAGATAGGGCTTTAGCGTATGAATTTGTCAGAGCCTCAGGAACATTCCTCTGGCCTGTGCACAGATGTTCCAAGCGCTGGGTGGTCTGCTCAGCTGCCCTCAGTGCCTCCGGCCAGTGGATCTTTGCGGGGGGCCCCTGTGTGGGGTGAAGGCCTCAGAAAGTGCACAAGTAAAAGCAACATGATTGCATCTGTGGCTCCCCAACCACACTGAGCAACTGAAAATCCCCAAGGGGACCAGGCAACATGATTTCCTGACAGATAAGGCGGGGAGGGAGTGTGCATAATTTGCCCTCAGTAACCCGACAGCCTCCAGGCCCGGCGGCTCAGAAAACACCTGATGGATGCTTTTTCTCTTTAGCTCATGCCACCGTGGCTCTGCCAGAAGGAAACCAGGGGCCGGACCCTCGCCGGGGGCCCAGCTGGCACGGCATGGAGCGCTCAAGCAAGATGGAGTTCTTCCAGAAGCTGGGCTACAGCCCGGAGGATGTGGTCAGGGTGCTGGGCAAACTGGGTGAGGGCGCCCTGGTCAATGATGTGCTGCAGGAGCTGATCCAGACCAGCAGCCGCCCGGGGGCCCACGAGGGCAGCGCGGCGCCCCTGCTTATCCCCAGGGGCTCCTGCGCCACCCCGGACTCTGCCCTGCGCAGGCAGGCGGCAGAGCTGGAAGAGGATTGTGGAGACCCAGCCAGTTCCTTGCGACCCATAGTGATTGACGGCAGCAACGTGGCAATGAGGTACTTTGCTTCATCTTGTAGCCTTGGGGTGGGAGAACTGTCCCCCTTTTCAGTGGTTTCGTCCAAAGAGTTTTGAGGCTAACGGATGGGCCTTTGAATCCCCGTTCCATCCCCTTGGTAGCTGTGTGGCCTTACGTAAGTCACTTAACCCCTCTGAGCCTCACTTTTGCCATCTGTAATGTGGGTATAAAGCCTCCCTAGAAAGTAGTTGTAAGACCTGGAGCTGCACCAAATACCTAGGACGGTGCCTGTCGAAGAGTAATTGTTCAACAGGTGGTTCCTACTATCATACCAACCCAGAGAGAGGCTCTCTTCTGAGGAGGGCACTAGGGAACTGGGGAGGAACCTAGGGTTGGGCCTTGGCAGATTGTGGCTTCTTGTCTCGAGTCTCCCATCTCAAGTTTCTTCTGTGACACCAGGCTACTAAGAGCTCTGCTACTTCCCTCGGGGTAACGAGAATCAGATGGGGAAAGGTGCTTGAACAGGAAGCCCTCTCCCGGGGGAGGAGACCTGCTGCTCCAGGGGTGGCTGGTGGTGCTGTGGTTCCCCAGCTGGTCTGAGACGCGCCCCCATGGCCCCTGAGCTGCAGACACGGTGGTTGATATTTGTGTCTGGGCATCTTGGTGTGTTTCAGTGATGACAGCCTGACGCCTGCGTGGCTAAAATCAGCTTGCAGACACTCTCACTGTCTCAGCCACACTCCACGCAGGCAGGCAGGAGGTTGTATTCATACAAGTGCAGTTCTGTGCTACGTGCCTTAGTTACAGGTGGGCAAAAGGGCAGATCCCTAGGAAATCAGTCCCTCATAGCTGTAAACAGAGGACTTCCCCTTTCAAAAGCTGAGCCACTGGCTGGAACTGAGAAAATCTGTCTTACCCGCAGAGCTGAACGTGTCAGGAGGGCGTCTGTCTTTTGGCTGACAGGTCCAGTGGCTTTCCTTGGGGGGATTGGGAAGGCTCACTTTGGACTTGGCACTGCAGGACAGAAGTGTAGAATGGTCCCACCCAGAATGGCCCAGCCCTGGGTGCTCTCCCTAGGTGTCCCGCTTTGTGTGTCCTGGGAGTGTTGGCTCAAGTTTGAGCCAGCCAGGTCACCCTGGGGTGGTCCTGGGGTCTCTGTAACATCCACACACATGCTCCCATGTAAGTACCCGATAGACCAGTCTATGAAATCCTGCTTAATTTGAGATATCAGGGGGAGTTGAAAGGACTTTTAGGAATCTTTAAGGTTCTGAGTGTCCTAGAAAGTCTGAGGATTGTGAGGGGGACCCGGCCTCTGTCTGATCAGGACAAGCCACCTCTCCTTCTGGACATCCATTGAGAGAAGCTTTTAAAGGTAAAAGGGTATTGCTTAAACTGAAGACCTTTCCAGCTCTAAGGTTATACCAGCTCTCTGATTCCAGACCAAAAGAATGGCTGTGGGCTAGAAGGACTATGTCAGGTGCTACAGGAAAGTGTGGGCAGGCTCTTGTGGGGGACCAATTTTTAGAAATTATTTTGATAGGGTGGTGTTGGAGGATTTTCTGTTGATGAAAATCTCTGTTGCTGCTTGGAATTCAAACTTAAACTGCGTCTTCTCCTTGTGTGTGACCACGATGTGTCCCAGGTAAATCCATTTATTCCCACCCCCACCTCCCACAGTTGTCATCCGTTGAACCCCTTCACTCTCCATCTGTGTGGGTGACAAATGGAAGCCATCACTCAGGCTTGTCATAAAGAGTGTGTCAGAACACTAAACGCTTGCTGCCTAAAAATCATCTCAGTCAACAAAGCACACTTGTGTCTTCATGAGGTCTCAGAGTGTGGACATCTCTGTGCGTGCGCACACGTGTCTGTATGCACACAAACATCCCATTCCTTTCCCCTGCCCCCTGCATCTCTAGTTAGGAAAAAAAGACACATCACACAGCCACCAGTTGGTGGGTGGGACTTGGTCTGCTCAGAGGCAAGTCTGGGAGACAGCTGGGGTCTAAGGTCCGGCCCCATCCCCCGCTTCTTCTCCTGCAACAGTGTCCTCCCACTGTGTCCTCCAGCTGGAGCTCCCACACGAACCCATGACCCTCAGACTCTGCCAGGTCCCAGCTGCGAAGGACCGGTTTCAGAGTGGGGCTCACCCTTTAGAGGCAATGGGTAGTTTGAAACCCAACATGGTGTCTAGTTATGATCTGTTGACCTCAAAACTCAGTTAACCTCAGAAACAGGGTTTCTGAAAATTCTCCTTTCCTGAGGTTTTGTAGCGTCACAGTCGTGGCCATTCTCTGCTTTTGAAGAGGATATGGCTTCATCTGCTGTCTGGCCCTGGAAGAAGTGGGGAAAGACTGAAAAGGCAGATTGGGACACATGTCCTTGCTGCCCGGAGGGGCTGCCAAGGGTCCGAAGCTCTCAGTCCTGACCTCTAGCTGAGAGCTGCCCAATAAAACTCCCTTCGATGATGGACAGTTCGATACCTGCACTGTCCATTACGATGGCCACTGGATGCATGGGGCTGCTAAGCACTTCGAATGTAGCTATTGTGACCAAGGAGCTGAATTTTAAATTTTATTTCTTTTGAATTAATTTGAATTTAAGTGTAAACAGCCACAGGCGGTGAGTGCCTATGTATTGGACTGTACAGATCTAGCTTTTCAGCTGTGTGACCTCGGAGTGAGTCACCTGATGTTTTTGAGCCCTGTTTATACAATTAAGAGGTTGGATGAAATAATAATAATTTTAAATGGCTTTTCATCTGTAAAATCATAGGATTCAAGGTGATTATTTTATGCATGCATGAAAGAGATAAATGCATTCTTCTTATAAAGGAATTTCTCATCTTCTGCCGAGGTTCAGAGAGGGTAGGTAACTTGCCCAAGGTCACAGAGCAGTAAGTGCCAGGCTCTGCTTTCAGAGCTCTTTCCAAAGAGCCATGCATCTTTGGCTTTCTCTCTGCCCAGGCTTCGAAAACGTCTCAGGGTGGGAGACTGACCTCATGGACTTTGACTCGGGGGCCAGAGGCTGCCTGTGCTGCCCAGAGCCCTTCCCCTGCAGGATGAGCCCCGTCTTGCCTGCTGCAGACAGGTTGCGCCGGGCCCCCCAGTTCCCCACCAGGGGGCAGGTGCTCTCTGCAGGACCGGTGCCCAGGACGCCTCTCCTGCTGCGGCCAGCCTGTTGGGACCGTGTGCTGAGGGCAGCGCCTATGCAGTGACGCGTGGCCCCGGTGCAGCGGTGCAGAGACTGATTTTCCAGCACAGTCCCCGTACCTCCGCGGGGAGGGGCGGCGGTGTGCCTGTGCGCATGCGCACGTGTGTCCGTGCCGGAGCGACGAGGCGGGGAGCTGCGTACTCGAGGGCTCTGCGCTTGACCCCGGGGAAAGCGTCCAGCAGGCTTGAGGCAGAAGGTGGCTTTCGTGGACCGCGTGTTAAGAGCTGCCAGGGGCGTTGGGAGGAGCACGGCTTCTCACGGGCCGACTGCTGCCCGCTCTGCTTGCCAGGCTGACTCTCGAGTGCCCCCTGGGTTGTGCATTCTGTGGGCAAGTGTCGGAAAAGAGAGATGTGAAGGACTTCAGCTTGGGGGAAAACCACCTGATAATTTCACATCCTCTTGCTGCCCCAGACAAGGGTTTCATGTAAATGGGCCCTCATTTTGGGGTGCACCGGGCTTTTTGTTTGGGTTCTCGTGTACATTTTTAAACTCTTAGGAACCTCAACAGAATCTGGCTTATTCTGGAGTCACAAATCTTCGGTGACGAGGGCTCGGGCCTGCAAGGGGGTGGAGGGGGTCATCAGCCCCCTCTCAGTGGGTTACTAGGGGAGGCTGCACACCTGGGCTGGGGGGTCACACCTGCTTCTGAGCCCCTGAGTTGCCTCTGACCCATGCTGGCTAGGTCTGCACCCGTTTCTCCTTCTCTGAGATGAAGGTGCCCTGTCTCTCAGAGGCCACCCTCTCTCTTCCCCCTGACCTCAGCTGGGGAGAGATCTTTGGGTGCAAAGGCTATAAGCTGCAGGTCCCAGGGGTTTGCAATTTAACCCCAAATAAGAAACGGAGTGGGAAGAGTGGCGTGCCTTCCCATGTCATGCTCTGAAGAGACCACCACTTCTCTTTTCCTTTTCCTTCCCTCCCACCCCACAACCGCCACCTCACGCTCTGTGGGACTGTTCCGTGAGCCGCTGACTTCGGCAGAACCTCCTGGGCAAGAGTCCACGGATACAGTGATGAGCCACGAGGTGGGCTACTTCCTACACATGGTGGCCAGACTGTGGCTGCCCACCTGGCCTGCAGACAAAGTTTGCCTGGGGCACTTTCCCTCACCACTCTCCCTTTATTCAAAACCTCCCTCCTCTGTCTCCTCCCAGGGCCGGGCTCTCAGCTTGCAGTCTGACGAGCTGGTTCGTCAGTAACGTTAGTAACATTCGTCAGTGACCGTTAGTAAGCGCTAAGGTCCCTCCCCAGACACCAGCCTTGTAACAGCAGGGGACTTAACACTCCAAAGGAACTGCTGTCTCCATCTTAGGGGCAGAGACTGGGAGGGCCGGGAATACACGGGGTAAGCCATAGAGGAGGAGGAGGAGGTTGCAACCCTACAGATCAGGCTCTGAGATCTGTCTTTAGATCAGGGAGTTGGGCACATTTCTTTGCTTTAGTTTCCTCAAGGGTGCAGTGGGACAACGCTCACTTCCTCAGGGGCTCCTTGTAACGATTGAAGCACAGAGTGCAAAGTGGCCTGGTACACAGGACTCGCTACAAATATTAAAAATGAGCTCCAAGAAGCAGCAGTAATGAGGTCTGTCTTGTTCACCGGTCTCGAGGACCCAGCCTGGAGCCTCGCTGAAGACGTTCATAAATCGATATGGAGTGCGTGGAGGGATGCCTAAGTGAACGGGTGCTTCTGCATTTCCGTCTGTGTGCCGAGTGGTGCGGTCCTAGGGTGACCGTGGCCGCTTTCTTGCCTGACTGGGAGCTCTGCTGGCTCCTAGAGAGAGACCCCCACAAGTAGCGAGAAGGTAGCCCCTGCTTGTGGCTTCAATCCTGCCATGGCCCAGGCCTTTCTGTGGTCAGAAATAGGGAAGCCATACTGGGGTTTTGAGGTTGGTAAAAAAAAAAAAAAAAAGTGGCAAGGATTGAACAATAACAATCTTTGCATCTCAGAAGAGACCAGAAAGCTCAGAAGAGAGGTTAGGGTGGGGTGTGTGGGAATCCAGTCCTGCAAAACAACAGACCTGAATGAAAACCCTCCATTCCAGAGACAACGGCTTAGTGATTCTAGGGTTTAGTCCCTGACTTCCCTTGCCTGGAGTCAAAGCTGGAAAGGAGAGCACTTCTTAGGGAGGGAAGGAAGGCTATGGGCAGATGCATGTTTTTTCTGTCTTCTCCTGGACTTGCCCTTTTGAAACTCTTGGCTAAGGGTCTGCCATCTTGGAGTCTTGTGTCCGAGAAGCCATGGGACCGGTTTTTGATGCTTGAAGCCGATGGTAGCACCATTCCTTAGTTTTTCTCTTCCTGAACTCCTGAACTACCAATCCCTTCCCCTCCACATGCCCCCAGCAGGGCCACTGCAGGCTGTGGTCCTGCCCACCATCACCAGAACTCATCACCCTGCTCACCTTTGTCTCTTCGGAGGGATTGGGTTCCGCTTCATCACTGAACGTGCCCCTTCCAGCCACCTACCCATCAAAGGTGTGTAGTCACAGAAACTGATGGGAAGTCATGGGGCGCCTGGGTGGCTCAGTCGTTAAGCGTCTGCCTTCAGCTCAGGTCATGATTCCAGGGTCCTGGGATCGAGCCCCACATCGGGCTCCCTGCTCGGCGGAAAGCCTGCTTCTCCCTCTCCAACTTCCCCTGCTTGTGTTCCTGCTCTCGCTGTCTCTCTCTCTCTGTCAAATAAATAAATAAAATCTTAAAAAAAAAATAGAAACTGATGGGAAGTCACAGAAAAGAGAGCACTCAAGACACCATTTTAAAAGAATTATGGCAGTGATAGGTTTGCTCAAGAACTGATGGAGGGTAGACTTCGTGGCAGCCGACAGAGGCATGTTTGGGGGTGGGGTGTCTTTAGTTGTTCACATTCCTGCTTCAGTGTGCACAGAAAATAGACCTTCTTTTCCAGGATAGATACGATCTCTTCCCTACCTGTTTAGGTAGTGGAGAGGGGCAAACCTAAACTTACCAATTTGTGATATCTTGGTGTCTTCTGCCGTCTGGATGATTTGGGGTTCATGTTTCCTCTCCCTCCCCTGCTCTTCTCCCACATGGCATCTGGGGGCCTTGAGACCTGATGTTGGCTGGGAGAGGGGGGTCTGGGACTCTCACTGGGTTCTGCTAAAGAGCGGCTGGTCTGGCCTGGCCTGGCTTCTGAAGGGTCAGCGGAGAAAAGTCATTGGTCCCATTTGGCCTTTTGGAATGCCATCCTGGCTTACAGTTCTGCCCCCCTCCAGGGGCCTATTTGTCCATCCACAGGCCTCAGACAATCCACGAGGCCCGGGGGCATGTGAGGGATCCAGGGATGTTGCTTCCAGCTCACCTGTCTACCCCTCTCCTCCAAGGCAGCCCTGCAGCCCTGTGGGATGCTGCACCTGCTAAAACCAGGATTTCTCTGAGAAGCTTATGACCTGCCTAGGCTGTGCTGGGAGACAAGCCTGCAGCCTCCTCTTCACACCCGTCCTGATGTTTCTACCCCTGCCCCCCTTCTGGCTCAGGCAGTGGAGCAGGTGGGGAATGCAGGGGTGAGGACCCCGTGAAGGACCCCCACTTTCTCCCTCCATCGCCTTTCTTTTTTCGGCTTCTGCTGGGGCAGAGGGATGCGCTGTCCACTTCCTCTTCCTTTCCCCACAGACATTGATGTATTTTCTCCTTACGGTTTGCATCAGCCTCCCAGCTCAGCCTCCATGGCCAGAGGCCTATTTTCTCTAAACCGGAAGACACCCACCGATGTAGGACGCAAGGCCTGGTTCCTGATCTGTCCCTGGAGCCGAAGCAATTCAGAGTTCTCATTCAGTCTCTCCACAGAGCCTGACTTGCAATACTATCAATTCATGTTTCCGAAGACTCCCGTTTTTCTCTTGCAAACCCAGAGCTATCCTGACCCCTCTGAGGAAGTATCAGGAGGGGCCACACCCAAGACAAAGCCCAACACGAAAAATCTGGAGCATTGTCCTTGTCTGGACGTAGGGAGCGGGCTGCTGCGGACCAGGCTTCTCAGGGGACGGGTGTCTCGGTGACCTGTGGCTGTCCCCTTTGCTCCCTCCCCATGCCCCGGTCACTCTGTTCTCTCTTTGGCCCCTGGACAAGCTGAGCCTTTCCTGCGTTGGGGTCTTTCCAGCCGGCTCCCCCTCTAGCTGCTTGCAGGACCTGTGTGTCTTCTCAGCTGCTCCCGGGTTCAGCACATTTTTACTGACCGCTACCAACCATCGGGCACCGCGCTAGGTGCTGGGAATTCAATGGGGAGCAAAAGGAGCTTGTGATTTAGAGAGGGGGAGACCCGTTCATCCTATGGTGGGTGTCATCCTTCAACTGTGATTAGTGCTGTGAGAACTTGTAATAGGGGGCGGGTGGGGGGGAGGCTTTCCTGAGAAAGTAGAGATGAAGGTGAGATCTGAAGGAGGAGGAGGCGTGGACTGGGCCGAGAGGAGAAGAAATAGCTGGTTCAAAGGTCCTGCGGTAGGAGTGGGGAAGGTGCCTGGCCAGGGTAAAGGTAGCTGGGCTGCAAGCAGAGCGGAGAGTGACCTCATCCTGAGGCCAGGCTGAGTCGCACCCAGGGCTAAGCCTGATTCGCAATCTCATTCCCTCAGGTCTATCCACTTGTCTCCCTCACCAGCAAAACACCACCGACCTGCACGGACTCAGTCTGAGGGATGTTCTCAGACTTTATGGGTCCCTCCGAGCAGCACCCGGCCACCTCCTTCCTGTGGCTTGCAAATGCAGGACTCCTCTGGTTTACTTCCTTGTGGCCTGATAGACCCTTTCTGTCTCTTCTATAAGATTGCCCTACCCTCCCCGTCACTAGCTACTGAGTCCCAGAGCGCCCCCAGACCCGTCTTCCAGGCCTCTTGCTCTCCCTCCGGGGAGCCAGGCAGTTCTCTCCATTCCCTGGTTCCAGCCCTTGTGTGAGGACAGACGCCCCCAGTGTCCATCGCCCAGAACTCTCTTCTGGACCCCAGCTGTGTACTTAGCGGTTCCACCCAGAGGCCACAGAGGCTCCTCCCACTCAGTGTGTGTCCGTGACAACACTCTTTGCCTCCGAGCGCTTTCCTCCTCCAGAACTCCCAGTCTCAGCGAGGAGCCCACCAGCTACACAAGCCAGAGATCTGGAAGCCTTCTCTATCACCCTGTACCCCATCAGTCACCACATTCTGGAGGTTTTCCCTCCTGATATCTCTCAGGTTCACCTACTCTTCTCCCTTCGCCGCTGCCACCCACGCGGGCCGCGTCACCATCCAGTTTTGCTGTGATGATTGTGACAGCTTTTTAACTGGGACCCCACCCCCACCTCACTCCCTTCCGATGTGGCATCCGCTGTGCTGCCAGATTGAGGAGCTAGAAACACACCCTGGGTCCTGTCACATCAATCACATAGACCCCCCCCCCCCCCCGTCTTCAAATCCTTCTATGGCTTCTCATTCCTCTTAGGAGAAGAAAGTCTTCAGGAAGGCACGCAAGGCCCTGCCTGGTCTTGGGCCTCCTCTCACACTGCTCTCTCTTTCCTGCCTCCATTGACACTTCAGTGGCATTTGTGGGGCACATTGGCCTCCTTACTTGGACTTGGGGAGCCCCGTAACACATTTACACCCCTCTGTTAAGGCAAGAGTATTCTGCAGATGGCTACTCTCCTCTGCCTTATGTTGATCCTTACTAGCTTCAGGGGAAAAGGGGGGTCTTGTCAATTAATCCTTGGAATGCCCCTCCCTTGGAGCCCAGCACCCGCTCTGGATACGTACTATCTATCGCAAGCTGCATGGTGCAGGTTAAGGGATATGTTTTTTGCAAAGAATGAACTATTTTTAAAATGCAGATTTTCCTGATTCCCTTTGATTAGGAGACTGTGATTCAGGATATTCCCAGGGGAAATCACCCTTCAGGAACCCTTCCTGTGACTCTACAGATTTCTGTGTTTTCCCCTTGTAGCCATGGAAATAAAGAAGCCTTCTCGTGCCGGGGAATCCAGCTGGCTGTGGACTGGTTCAGGGACAGAGGACACACCTACATCAAAGTTTTTGTCCCATCCTGGAGGAAAGACCCACCAAGATCCGACACCCCCATTAGAGGTAGGCTGGAGCAGAGATATGCTCAAGAAGTTCTATACACCTTTCCTTGCTAGTGCTCCTGACAATTATAGTCAGTTATCTACTTAGCTATTTGTGTGATAATGTCTGTCTTTCTCACTGGACTATAAGCTCCTTGAAAGCACTGATTATAGGTATTCACTGCCATCACACCAGCACCCAGCATGTCTGGCGTATAGTAGGTGCTCAGTACATAGTTGTTGAATAGATGAATAAAAAAATTATTTTGTCTTTTAGTGTGAATGATTAAGTCCCCAAAATTACTGTGTGCAGAGGGAGAGGGAGAAACAATTCCCTGCTGAGCAGGGAGCCTGACGCAGAGCTCGATCCCAGGACCCTGAGATCATAATCTGAGCTGAAGGCAGACGCTCAACCAACTGAGCCACCCAGGCGCCACTTCAACCTTCTACACACATTCTGGGCTGTGGCTCCCTATGGGCTATGGGGTCAATATGGTTTCTTGGGTTTGCTCCTCTCCTGGTTTCATTGCTGTTTTCCTGGGTTTGCTGCTATTCCTTGGCCCGTTTTAATGTGATTATGGACCTCCTCCCTGTTGTGTGCATCTTCACTGCCACTTCAATCCAATCACGAGAAGGAAGCGGGGATAAATACTTGTGTTCAGTTCTCTACCAGGAACCGGTCACCCCAAATCATTCTTTACTGTCTGAACATGGGGAATGGTGGCTCTCAACAGTTGTGTAATATGTAAATGTAGTACGGGTAATGGGTAGGGAAATCACTTTGGGGTAGGGAAGGAATTTGTAAACAAGTCACAACAAGTGCAAAGCTTCAGGGCAAAGATTCATGAATTTGACTGCATTAAAATAAAAGCTTCTGTTCATTAGTGGATACCACGAAAACAAAAAAAAATGAAAAGACAAGCCTTGAACTGGGAGAGGCCATCCATCACACATTCCTGATGAAGGATTAACTGTCCAGAATCTATAGAGAGCTTCTCCAAATTAATAAGACAAAGACAAAGGACCAACAGAAAGATTAACTAAAGCATGAATAGGCCTTTCACCGAAGAGAAAACATAAATGGCCAATAAACATACGAAAAGATGCTCAGTCTCATTAGTATCCAAAGAAATGCAAAATAAAACCACAATAAGAGTCCACTGTACACCCACCAGATTGGCAAAAATTCAGAAACCTGAAAATGCCAAGCATTGAGGAGGTCTTCTAAAATGCTGTGTTGGGTAGTAACTTAATATACTCACTTTGGAAAACAATTCGGCATTGTCTTAGAAAGTGCCTTTCCCTACAACTCAGCAACAGCGCTCTTATAGGTACTCCCTAGAGAAATCCTTGTACTTCTGTCCCCGGGAGACTAACATGCAGAACCGACAGCAGTGAACCTATGTACATGGCCCAACCGCCCGACACAACGTTTAAAGGAAGAAAGCAAGGTGCACGAGAATATGTGCACACGATCCCATTGGTGTAAAGTCTAGAGGGTCCTAATCACATTGAAAATAGTCGTTTTGGGGGATGGATACATGCACATTTTTTTTAAAATGAAAGGAAGGGAATTATAAACACAGAGTTCTAAACATTGGGCTACGTTGAGGGGAGCAGCAAAGTGGGGGGGCCCACGGGAGCATGGCCACGTGTGATTTCTCTAAGGGAGTGCTGCATAGGTGGGCTTTAAAAAGTACCCTTTGTACCCCCAATGCATTGTGTACTTTTTAAAAGTCTGGACACCATGTCATGGAGGAACGGATGTCGACTTGAGGGAAGAAACCATTTGTGAAGAATATACTGATGCGCTTCCAAGTTCTGAGTACCTGTTAGCGGTACAAGGGATTTCCTTTTGCCTGCCTCCCAAAGCACAGCTAAGGTGCAAGAGTAGACTTGCCAGGGATGTGGATTTTAGCTCCCTTGTGGTACGTGATGCACGGCGGCCTCCTCAGTACTCTGCTTGGGAGCTGTCGCCCACGTGAGCTTAGCCAGTCTACTCATAGACACCGAGGACGTGGAAGAGGAGTTGCCCTCCTGGTTTTATAGGAAATGTAAAATCTGGTGTTCAGAGAGGGAGGAGGGTCAGGTCCTCTTGACCCCAGTTTGCTGGCACGTGCCTCTCAGGACCTCCCTGCTCCTCATCTGCCAGGCTGGGCCGTGGCTGGGGGAGGAGGGAGCGGCCGAGCGTGCGGGGCGTGGTTTCCGGCCGAGCGTGCGGGGCGTGGCTTTCGGGGCTGGGGCCCTGCCCCGGAAGTCGCTGCATCCCGTCTCCCGCCCGTCCTGTGGCCCCCAGAGCAGCACGTGCTGGAGGTGCTGGAGAAGCAGGCGGTGCTCGTGTACACCCCGTCCCGCAAGGTGAACGGCAAGCGGGTGGTCTGCTACGACGACCGCTACATCGTGAAGGTGGCCTACGAGCTGGACGGCGTCATCGTCTCTAACGACAATTACCGCGACCTTCAGAGCGAGAACCCCGAGTGGAAGTGGTTCATCGAGCAGAGGCTGCTCATGTTCTCCTTCGTCAACGATCGGTATGTGGCGGCTCAGGGGGTCCTGGCTGGCGGGGGGGGGGGCGGGCTGGGGTGACCGGCAGAAAGCCACTCCATCCAGCCTAAGCCCAGGGAGGGGGCGGGGCTTGCAGTCACGGGCACACCACGCCAAAGCAAAGGGCACCCAGCCCCGGAGGCGGAGCCCACCCGAAGTCACCCACTCTGCCCCCCGAGGCCGCATAATCTCTCCCTGTCCCTCTGCGTCTCCTCTCTTTCCTGACCACCTTTCCCCAACAGGGCTATTTTGACCCAGCTGTCCGTGACCTTTCTGTCCCCATGCCCACACGTAGTTGACCTGGCACTGAGTTGCCTGCAGGTGGGCAAAGCACGAGCTGGGGCACCACCGAATTGTTGCTTTTATTTTTAAAGTATTTACTACTGCAAGCAAGAGCACTGAAACAGGCATCATGGGGAAAATCTGAACTTCATTGCACTTCCGTTCACTTATTTTATGTTTATGTCTTTTTTCTTTAAGTTTTGAATTACATATGGCACTCATTTTTTCTCTGGGGTTGTGAAGATCTCGGAACTGAGTCTGTCTCAATACCTGTTGGTTGAAATTTTCAAGAGAATCAAGTTGGTTCTTCTGTCCCCTAGGTTGGTTTCCCTGGGTCAGGTCTGCCCTGAACCAACCAGCTATAGCTGGGGGAGGGCGATGTCAGGGACACAAGGTGCGAACCAGTTAGCAGGTGCTGGGCAAGGGCTCCCGGATGGAGCTAAGGTGGGGAGGAAGCAAGGCAGACGTCCCCAGGTGTGCTGAAGGCAAAGAAAGGCCAGGAGCCCAGCAAGGCAGGCATGGGTCTGAGGCTGGCCTAGGGTGGGCTGGGGTGGGGAGGGCACAGCAAGCTGGGACATCACTCCCACTTCAGTTTCTGTTCCAGGCAATGACAGCTTCATCCTCCTTCTGGGTTCTAGGACTGGCCTTTAGAAATGTGGTTTAAGAGCAGCTCCCAACTCTGTGAGGACAGGGCCTGTATCATCTTGTCTGCCATGGCCCAGCATGCCTGGCACATCACAGGCCCTCAAGAACTAGTTGTAGATGAACGAGTGAGTGAGTGCACCCGTGAGGGAGTGACTGTGGCCCTGGGGAAGGGAGAATGGGGAGAGAGGTGACAGATCAGCTGGGTCAGGCCGCTTGCCTGCAGCAGACCAGCTCCTGACCTTGAAGCCCGGGAGGCAGTGCGGTGTGCTACAAAGAGCTAGGGCTTTGGAGACGGCAGATGAGGTTTCAAATGGAGGCTCTGCCCTTCGTGGGCTGGGTGTCATGGGGGAAATCCTTCAATCTCACCGAACTCAATGTTCTTCACCTTGAGTTAACCATACACTGATTAACCATACTTGGTCTGTGGTGGTTGTGAGGGCTAGGGAGAACTGTACCCCGTAAGCGGTAACAGGTACTTTCAGGCCACTGCAGGACATGCCTGCCCCCACTCCCACCCTCCTAAGCCCCAGGACAGATGCTTGCAAGCAGCTACCCCCCAGTAGCCCCATGGTCATGTCCCCATACTCAGCGCCAGTGGTTCCCTCTGTCCAGCTCAGGCCCAGAGAAATCTGGCAAGTCTGATAACACTGGGTTCCAGAAAATCCTGAGGTCTGATGGATCATGGCTGCCTTTGGCCTGGCAACAGCCCGGGGCTCTGGCCAAGTCCTTTGACGCACTGGCCTCTGCTAAGGGCCTGCCAGAAGGTCCTCCGGCTGCCAGAAGGCAGAGCCTGCCTGCCTGTGGGCGAGGACACATGCCCCAGTGCCCTGGGCACGTCCATAGGGCCCTCTTGGCCCAGCTCGCCATGGCCGAAGCCTGGCGGAGAGCAGGAGGTGAAGCCTTTGGGAACCTCTAATAACTGCAGTGGGCGGCTCCCCAAGATTCTTGGTCAGGGCCTGAGTCCGAGAAGCTGGCTGTGGAACCGGGATCTGAGCCCCAGAGGCTGCCTGGGACTGGGGATTGCCCAGTTCTGGGCTGGCCTAGGGTTTATGGTCTGCATGGTGGGACTCAGTATGACCCTTGACTCTCAGAGGGACGCCAACCCATTAAAAACAGGCCCCCCTCCCCCCCATTTGGGATCCACAGCTCCTCTAGTGGAACCTTTGTATGACCTGGAAGTACCTCCTGGGAATAAAACTATTCATATAAAAAAATGGATGACACTAAAGGAGGGGAGTTTTCCTTCCAAGGAATGTTTGCCCCTCTGAGCTGTGGGCAACACTGAGGATGCATGCCCTTCCTTGTGAGACTGCATGCCAGGGAGACGGGAAGGGGCAGAGAGGGGGCAGGGTGGTATCATCCGAGAACAGGGCTGGGGTCAGGTGGCCCCACAAGCTGAGACAAAACCCAGAGGCTCCTGGGTTTGCAGAGGAGGGGCTGGGCCTATACTGAGGCTCTGTGCGCCTGCCACACCTGGGATCTGCTCCTTCACTGGCTCCCCGGCTGGCATTTCAAAACTCTATTAAGATTAATCCCCCACCGGCATATGTCCAGAGCTGTGGGGCAACACGGGAGAAGTGGGATCTGAGTAAGGGGGCTCACAGGCCCAGGGCTGTTTGTAGCCCCTTGGAGGTCTCGGCCCTTCTGCTGAGGACAGTGGGAAAGCAGTTTAGAGTCGCTTTCAGATCAGGGCCCAGGGGAGTCCCAGAGCAAAGATGCTTCCATTTTAGTGGGTAAAAATCACCTGGAAAGTTGTTACACGCAGACTCCTGAACCACCTGAGTGTCTGATTAAGCAGGACTTGTGTGAAGCCGGGAGCCTGCATTCTGAAAGGTGTCGCTAGGTGATTCTGCCGCTGCTGGAGGAGCTCCCCAAGAGGTCTGCGGCGGCTCTCCTGGGATCCACGCTCTGCCCCTCCCCGGGGTCCATGAGAAGGAAGGGTGATACGGCTCTCAGATGCTACACCCCCCAGGTGGGAGAAGGGGCCTTGCACGGGCAGCCCAGGCCAACGCAATGCCCGGGGCTGCCATTCTTGCACCGGCTGGCTTGGGCCTGCTCCCCGTGCAGGTGCCAGGGGTGAGAGTCTATGGGTCCTGCAGTTGCCCCCTTGTGCTTGTTTACAGGTTCATGCCTCCTGATGACCCCCTGGGCCGCCGGGGACCCACGCTGAGCAACTTCCTGAGCAGGAAGCCGAAGCCCCCGGAGCCATCCTGGCAGCACTGCCCCTATGGTGGGTAGCACCCCACGCCCCATGATCCCGGGTCAGGTCCCATTCGGGGGCAGCACAGGGTGGAGTCAGCAGCCTGAGTTCTAGTGCGGGTTCCGCTCCCAACTCGCTGTGTTACACTGGAGAGCTAATTTAACCTCTCTGGCCCGCACGGGCTGACAGGGTTATTATGAGGATGAACTGACATCCTGGATGCTTGTTGGCACGGGAACCTCTGCGAGGGCCACAGGCAGGGGTCACATGCAGGGCAAAGCGTATCCAGGAAGCCCAGAGGCTGTGTGTACCCCAAGCTTCTCCTCCTCCATCCCTTCACCTGGCGGAGGTCACTCTGGGGCCTCGAGTCTGCGTCATGCCCCACCGTCCCTCCACCCCCATCTGTTCACGGACTTTGGTCAGTGCTATCCATTAAGAATTAAGGACTTTATCCCACAGCACTTCTAGCTAGCTCTTTGCCTAACTTGCCTTGGCGAGTTTGTTTGTTGTTTGTTTAACATCCCCAGGTCTTGTTTCTTGTGTCCATAGAAGTTTAAAAAAACCTTAGGTGATCTTCAGTCATTTCTTGTTAGAGTCAAGGTGACCACACATACGGTCAGGTTGGCTCCTCTTGCTTCCGCTCTCAGCAGGGTCCAGGTTTGGCTGATAAATCACATGATCACCTCTGTTAGAACAGCCTGTAGGGAGAGGGCAATGGTTAGCAGAAGGAATGAGGCCAATGGTGGAAACCGAGGCAGAACGGAGGTGCAGTCCTATGCCGTGAGCACCTGCTCCCCACCCTATCCCCAAGGCTGGCCCTATATCCACAGGGTCCCTGGGGAAGTGGAGGTCAAAGGTCATTGGATCTAGAGGTTTGGTCTCAGTTCCTGGCCAAAGGGAGTTTCCATACCGCCAATCTGGGTCCAGCGCCCTACACCACGGGGCGGGGGGCGTACCACACCCTCACCCCTCTAACCTGGCCCCGGGGCACTTCTCCCCACCTCGTCCTGCCCCAGCTGGAGGAATCTCCAAGAAGGGTCGCGCACTCACCACACCGCAGCTCCGCACAGCCCCTCCCGGCCAGTCTCACGCCGCCCTCTCCCCCTGCCCCCACCCTTCCAGGCAAGAAATGCACCTACGGCGTCAAGTGCAAGTTCTACCACCCGGAGAGGCCGCACCTGGCGCCGCTGGCGGTGGCCGACGAGCTTCGCGCGCAAACGCGGGCTTGGCGGGGCGTGGGAGGCGGAGCGGAGGAGCGGCGGCGCAGCGGGCGGGCGGCGGCGGCGGCGGCGGCGGCCGGGGCAGGGCAGGGCGGCCCCCGGGGCGCTCCCGCCGCGGCCTGGCTGAGGGCCCCGGAGCCCGGCGCGTGCAGCCTGCCCTCGGCGCGGCCGGCGGCCGACGTGGCGGCGCTCGAAGGCAGCTTCTCGCAGCTCGCCTTCAGCGACGACCCGGGGCTCCTCGGTCCACCCCCCCTGGACGCCGGCCTCACGCCCCGGCCGCGCCGTCCGGACTGGGTGGCGCCGGGGGCCTCGCCGACCCCAGCAGCCCTGCGCGGCCTCCCGAGCCCCCAGGGCCCGTCCGGCCCGCCGGTCCGGCCGCGCGGGGGGCACGGCCCCGGGGCCCAGCACAGTGACCTGCTCCCCCAGCGCCGACGGCCCGCCGACGCGCGCGCCCTCCCACCAGCGGCCGACCGGTTCCCGGGCTGCTCGGCCTGGGCGAAATGCGGCTGCGTCGACGGCGCCTTCGGGGGACCTTCGGGGCCCCCGCCTCCCTCCGCTCCCCGCAGGGTGGACGCGCGCGCCCGAGCGCGCATCGCGCTCTGCAGCATCTTCCCGCCCCACCAGGTGGACAGCGTCATGGCCCTATTCCCCGCGCTCTCCGACGTCACCAGGCTCATCCTGCTCATCCAGAAATTCCAAAGGTGTGGTGCGCCTGTGGAAAAGTCCTAAGGAACTCGTCCAAGCCACCGCAAGTGATGTCCCAGTCTTGCCTTGCCACTTGGGCAGGGAGGGTTGTCAGCCTGCTCCTGGGGCGAGCCACTTTGCAGCCCCCTTTTCTTTAAAGATGGTCAGGGAAGCCAGCTTCCTCACCCTCAGCCAGGCCCATGGTGGCACTTGATGATCCTCACTGACCCTGCAGGGCTAGCTGCTGGAGGTCAGTAAGGTTGGCCCCTTCCGTGGAGGGAGTGATCTCTTATGTCTGGAAGACTTTGCTCCCATGACGGCTCGAAGGGTTTGTCCAGAACATTCCATGGCTGTTTTGTCAAGCTGCAATTGGGATCCACAAATGGGTCACAGGAGCAATTTAATGGGTCAAACCAGAAAGAGTGGCATGGGAAATCTCAGAGCCTACTCCACCTCATCAAGCTAGGTATGAAACTCCTGTTTGTTAGCTACCAGTGGGTGCATCTATTTACCCTTGGTAGCCATGGAAACTTGCTGTGGGTCGTGGGCAAAAGTTTGAAAAATCCTGGTAAATGGCCTTGAATTTTATTGTATCAAATCACATTTGAAATATGTAGTCAGTTGATGGAAGTTTTGGCATCTGGAAGTTTTCATATGAGCTGTTTCTTACCTCATGAGAGGAACCTAGAATTGTCCTTGTGCTCTGAGATTGTGTGGCTGTGCTGGTCTGTGGGGGCGGGGCAGGGGCACGGTGTCCTGAAGGTCTGCCCTTAGGGCCTTCACGCCTTACACACACACCCACACACACACACACACCCCCCCCCACACACACACACACTTGACTCAGGGCTAAGCATGTTTTTCAGCCGTCCATCAGGGCATTTTCCAACACAGCGGCTCTACTGGCTGAGCTTTCTAAGCCACACCTCGCACGTAAGCCAGGGCCCAGTGAGTCAGGACTTGTGCCCAGAAACCTCGAGGTGGGTCAGTGAAGAGCTGACATGAGCCTCCA
The DNA here is from genome assembly GCF_003265705.2 of Callorhinus ursinus. Taxonomy (NCBI): domain Eukaryota; kingdom Metazoa; phylum Chordata; class Mammalia; order Carnivora; family Otariidae; genus Callorhinus; species Callorhinus ursinus. The sequence goes on along the minus strand of NW_027397068.1, from coordinate 63,918,045 downwards.
TCATGGAGGTTTATTGCCCCCGTCCACCACTGCTGTTTCTTCCACCCAGCTACTGCTTTGAGTTTTGGGGCAAAGGGACCCACCCACTTGCAATGGGCAAGAAATGAGACCATCCTTCCAGAGTGTGGACCCTGCATCCTCTGGGGGTCCTGTCATCTCTAGGGGGCATCCACATTCACTCCAGGTTACAAGTCCAGCTGTCCAGGTCTTGGCTCATTTGCTCATGAGGGCCCTTGGTGGCCGGGCCATCAGGGAGAGTGTGAGGCACCTCCCAGTGGAAAATCAGCCCCCAAACCCCCCAAGTTGCCTGCAGACTGGTGAGTGCAAAGGGAAACTCTTCTCAGCACATCACTCCGCTGTGTGCATTTTTGGCACAGACCAGGGTGCGCCCCTGGGAGAGTCCGCTTCCAGCCCTCTAATTCGTGGTAAGTGCTGCAGTAGAGATAGAGTGATGTTGTGTCTCTCAGGGACCACGATCGTCTTTTTAAACCAGCCTCTTAACGTGCTTCAGCCAGATCTGTTCTTTACCCCTGTTTTTCCAAAGAGGACACTGCACGCACAGTTGTATCTTACTGTTTTGGGACCTCAGTCCTGAAGAGGGTCCACTCTTTCTAGATAAAATGGATTTCCCTTCTGGTGTTTTTGTTTTTGTTTTTCTTTTCTTTTGGCAAGACAGGCTTTATGTTAGAGCTGCTTTTGTCTCTCTGATCTGTCTCCTGATGTGGTATCGTTGTACGGGCTGACTTACAGTTGGAAATGTTTAAACTGCTTCCTTTGAGGACAAGTTTGAGTTTTAGTAAGCTGTAAAGCTATTTTATTTGGTTCACTGTGATTAAGACAAGCACAAAACAAGTGAAGAGACAGCACATTTCAGTGTAATCCCCTTTGGAATCTTTTCCAAAGTCTTGGTATGTCTTTATGACACAAAACATGGACGGACGGGTGAGTGAAATGTTCCTGGTTGCATAACTGTTACCATGATCCAAAAATAAATCACTTTTATCCACGCCTGGGGCTCTCTATTGCTAAATTGCATATCATTTTCTCCCATGTCGGCTTCTCCCTGTAGGTCAGGTTTTCACATTAAATATTGTGGGTGTGAAGACTGATGTTATGGCTGCTTTATGTGGTCTTACTCCTCTCTTGGGGGTGAGGAGGCTAGAATCCACCTTTTCCAGGGGCAGCAGTGAGCCCAAGGCGAGGACATGCCTTTGTTAGATGCTCAGCAGGCTGTTCGCAAGGACACGGGCTGCTTGCTAGACTGTTAAAATCCTCATTACAGAACCACAAAGCAATCGCATAAAAGCCACTCTTCTTGTGTCAACCTGCACCAGCATCCTCGATTGCCCAAACCTGAGGAGCCGGGTGCTGGGCCGTGTTTTTGCTGGTGCAGCTTTCCCAGAAGCCTCTGGAAGGTAGTTTGAGGCAGAACCACAGAATATTAGAGGCTAAGGGGGTAGAAGCAAGAAGAGCCATTCATGTCCACATTGTTCCAGATAAAACAAAGCCCAGCCCTCCGGATTTTACCTAGAACTCACGTCAGGGAGCAATGAGCCGACTGCCAGCTGGCGCAGGGACAGCTCCCTGTGTCTGGGACAACAGTCCCTGCAGGGAGAAGAGCATGGTCATGGTCAGGGGGAGGGGAAGAGGCATGAAGGGATGGGGTGGGGGAGGGGGCTCTGGGAGCCGGAGCAACTGCTTGAAATCACAAATCCCACCGTGAGCAAATGCACGGGGCCAAGACCAGCTACATAACTTGTGGGGCCCTGTGTAAAATTAAAATGCAGGGCCAAGATAGTTGATAGCACAGAATTCAGCCAAGCCCGGGGTCCTTCTAGGTGGAGAGGTCCTGTGGGACTGCCTCCTGCCCATGAAGCTGCCCTGTGTGGAGTTACCAAAGGGACAAGCCAGAGAACATTTCCCATACTCAGAGTGTCAGAACACAAGATAAGACGTGCATGCTTTATAGTTGGGAAAGACCACGTGTCCAAGGCTGGTGCTGGTCCCCCAGGGCCTCTCCCTCAGGGATTGTCCACTGCATCCTCCTGAGGGCTGAGAGGGCCTTCCTTGGCTTTCTCTGCCCACCTCTGCTATAAGGGGCTCAAGAGAAGAAGTTGAGGGTCTTGAGCAAACCACATACAGGATCAGTGATGTCCAGATGAAGTCAGTAGGGGTAGGCCTAACTGGGCAGCAAGTATACTGGTTTGTCTGCGGTGAGGCTGTTTGGTCACAGGCATGGCTCACAAACCACGAGGCAAGAGGCCAGGGTGGAAGCAGCTTCGGGGTTGGCTGGAATTAGGGGCTTGATCCCTGTCTGTCAGGATTGTCTCTTCGGTTTTCTTCTGCCTGTGGGATTATTCTCTCCCCTGAGATTTTCTCTACACAGTGAAAGCCTCTCTGTTGGCAGACCTAGGCACATACCCTTTCAGCTGAAGGACTTTTGGCCTCAGAAAAATCCTGGGAAGAATCGATTGGCCTGGCTTGGGTCATGCGCCCACCCCTGGACCAATCACTGTGACGTGCTACAATGGGGGCAGCTGGGTCTCATGCCCCACTCTGGCTCCAATGAGGGCATGTACTGGGATTGTCAGCTTCTGCCAGAACCTACGTGGTTGGTGGGCGTCGGGAGGTTTAAGGGGATGCTGAGCAGTTCCCTCAGAACTGAGAAGGGAGACAGTGTCCAGGCAGACAAAAGGAATGCCCACAGCAATGTTCAAGTCTGGGCATTGGGCCAGGGCTTAGGATGGCCCCGCCCTGCTCCACCTCCACTCTGGTCCTGCCTGAGAAAGGAGCCGCTGTGTTTATTCTCTTTCTTGCTTTGTCAGGAAAAACCATGCATCTGCCCATTCACAGACAACACAGCTCTGTGTGGTTGGAAATTGGAGGGCCTGCTGCTACAGGGCCTGAGGTATCGTTGCATTAATCTTGCCAGTCCCAGATTGTGGCCAGGTGAGCGCTTCGGTGGGCCATTGCCAAAAACCCCTACAGGGGAGGAAGTGGCTCTTCAGAGTCAAGAGGTGACCTTGTTCCCTTTGACTCACTTCTGAACTGATGCCCTTAGAACTCAGGAAGCTCTCGGAGTCGGAGCACTCAGCCCAGCTCCTGGCAGCTGAACTGAAAATGAGGGGCTGAGGGCTTGGCCCAGCTTGTAATTACTTTGCTCTGAGTTCCTGGGGAAACAATGTCACCTCTCTGTCCTTATGTAGGAATGACACACCTATCCCCAATGCCCAGGAAGATGCTGGATAAATAAGCAGAAAGGCAAATGGGCACAGTTGAATGCCATTCATATTAACTAGCTGGCTGGCTGACTGACTGACAGACACTGACTGGCTGACTGACTGGCAGACATTAACTGATACTGACTGACACTGACTGACTGACACTGATTGGCTGACTCATCAATACTGAATGACTGACACTGACACTGACTGGCTGACTGACTCACTGACACTGATACTGACTGACACACTGTTGGAATGACTCACTGACACTGACACTGTCTGACTGACAGACACTGACCGACTAACTGACTCACTGACACTGACACTGTCTGACAGACACTGACTGACTCACTGACACTGACTGGTCGACTCACACTGAATGACACTGACACTGGCTGACACTGTCTGACAGACTGACTGACAGATGCTGGCGGACTGGCAGACATTAACTGGTACTGACTGACACTGTCACACTGACAGAATGACTCACTGACACTGGCTGACACTGTCTGACAGACACTGACTGACAGACACTGGCTGGCCGACTGGCAGACATTAACTGATACACTGTCACACTGACGGAGTGACTCACTGACACTGGTTGACACTGTCTGACAGACACTGACTGACAGACACTGGCTGGCCAACTGGCAGACATTAACTGATACACTGTCACACTGACAGAGTGACTCACACTGGTTGACACTGTCTGACAGACACTGACTAACTGACAGACACTGGCTGGCTGACTGGCAGACATTAACTGGTACTGACTGACACTGTCACACTGACAGAGTGACTCACTGACGCTGGCTGACACTGTCTGACAGACACTGACTGACTGACAGACACTGGCTGGCTGACTGGCAGACATTAACTGGTACTGACTGACAAACCCTGGCTGGCTGACACTGACTGCATGGCTGACAAGGTTAAAAGTGTGGTTGACACCTGTAGCTGTTGGGAGCCATTACTCAAATAGGGTTAGCAAACCACAATAGTTTTGACTTTATCTGAAGTCAAACTTACTCATGAAAATAGTGTCTGCGTGATTGAAACAAGCCATATTAAGCCTCCAAAAGTCAGTCTCACTGATGCCATTCTTGTTGAGGTAGTTTATGAGGCATTTTTTCCCCCAAAGGAAGGATGGGAAGCACAGGATGGAGATGAGGTCCCTCTATTTGCACCAGTGATTTTTTTTTCCCCGTCTGGCCCCTTTTCCTTTCTCTGAGACTGTCTCTAGCTCTCATTTTCTAAAAGCCCCTTCTTCACACAAAATCACCTACTCAGGGGTCCTTCGGGTTCCATGTTTCACTTGATTGTATGTAACTCCTTTGCTCTCCTATCCTTTTCGATCTCCTGCCCCCATCATTGCCCTCAAATCTCCTGAGGCTTCAAAGCTCTTCTCTTCCTCCTTCCTCCACAAAGTTGGACCAGGCCATTCTAGCACTTGTGAACCATCCTTCCCGGATTCTTCACTGCTATCCTTTCGGGGGCTGAACATTTCCAACTGCTCCAAGGCACTCTTTGGAATGATCTTGCTCTGAATGGTTATTTGTTACTCATTATTGAACTCTTTCCTTGTATTTAGGCTTGCACTTTAAACTATACACATTTGGAGGGTTGGGACTGTGTCTTTAACCTTGTCTTTCCATCAGCCTTGAGGCCAGTCAGTCAGGACCAGTGAGGGTATGTTACTGAAACAAAACAGTCCTGAATCCCAATAGCTCGGACCACAGAGTTGTGCTACATTGTACTCCATGTCCAGGGTAGGTTAGCTGGGGCTGTGCACACAGAGACCAAGGCTGAGGGAGGAGGGGGCTGAAGAAGAGAACATGCTCAACTGTGCACTGATTCTTAAAACTTCCAAGCAGATGTGGCAATGCAGCACCTAACTGCACCGGGCAGGAAAATGCAATCCTCCTGTGTCTGCACATGGTGGGCATCTTTGGAGAATGGCAACAGAGAAATATTTATTGATTGAAAACCTTGAAAGAAAAAATGAGTTAAATGAGGCATGGCACATCCATTTAATGGGATACTATAAGCCATTAAGATGATATTGTCAGAGGATGTTAATGACAGAAAATGTTGAGCATATATCAACTCGTCATCAGGGAAATGCAAATCAAAATCATGATGAGATACCACCTCACACTGGTCAGAATGGCTAAAAGTAACAACACAGGGAACAACAGATGTTGGCGAGGATGCGGAGAAAGAGGTGCCCTCTTACGCTGTTGCTGGGAATGCAAACTGGTGTAGACACTCTGGAAAACACTATGGAGTTACCTGAAAAAGTTGAAAATAGAACTACCCTATGATCCAGTAATTGCACTACTGGGTATTTACCCAAGGGATACAAAAATACTGATTCAAATGGGGCACATGCACCCCGATATTATCAACAGTAGCCCAATTATGAAAAGAGCCCAAGTGTCCATGGACTGATGATTGGATAAAGAAGCTGTGGTATATATATACACAGAATATTACTCAGCCCCCCAAAAGAATGCAATCTTGCCATTTGCAATGACATGGATGGAGCTAGAGCTAGAGGGTATTACACTAAGTGAAATAAGTCAGATAAAGACAAATACCATATGATTTCACTCATATGTGGAATTTAAGAAACAAAACAGATGAACATATGGGAAGGGGGAAAAAGAAAGAGAGGGAAACAAACCATAAGAGACTCTTAACAACGCAGAACAAACAGGGTTGATGGAGGGAGGTGGGTGGGGCATGGGCTAGACGGGTGATGGGTATTAAGGAGGGCACTTGTTAGGATGAGCACTGGGTGTTATATGTAAGAGATGGGTCACTAAATTCTACACCTGAAATCAATTCTACCATATATGTTAACTAACTAGAATTTAAAAACTTGAAACTAAAATAAATAAATAAATAAATAAATAAATAAATAAATAAATAAATAAATATGTTTACCTTTAAGTTCTATCACGAAGATAGGCTTTTAAAAATACCATTTATTTTGGGGCGCCTGGGTGGCTCAGTCGTTAAGCGTCTGCCTTCAGCTCAGGTCATGATCCCCAGGGTCCTGGGATCGAGCCCCACATCGGGCTCCCTGCTCCGCGGGAAGCCTGCTTCTCCCTCTCCCATTCCCCCTGCTTGTGTTCCCTCTCTTGCTATCTCTCTCTCTCTATGTCAAATAAATAAATAAAAATCTTTAAATAAAAATAAATAAAAAAATAAAAATACCATTTATTTCAATAAGATGAACTAAAGTTCAGAAAAAAAAGAAAATGCTGAGCATAGATTATGAAGTATAAAAGTAGATTATAAAAAAGAATGAACCATATTTCTCTTCTGTTAAAAATGCATATTCTATTTATAGAAAAGACAGAGTCTATCTGGGTGGTGGGATTATGATTCCAGGTGACCCTTTCCTCCTTTTGATCTTTATGTATTTTTTTCTAAATTTTCTAGAGTTAATAGCTTTCATAACAAGAAAAAAATTCCTTGCTACACACCAGTGCCTTTTAAAAAACATGCTAAACTATACATTCATTATAAAAGATTCAGAAGATTCAGGCACCTTGATTTGACATGTGATAACACCGAAGTGTAGATCCTTCCAGACCTCCTTCCATAAGCACATGCATATTTAATTGAAAGAGAGTCCTCATAGGCCGGAGGTTGGACAGCATGGGGCCCATGTCAGTGACATGATGGCCCAGGTGAGCAACATGCTGGTTCCACGGCCAGAAAATCCTGTGCAGGCCCTGGTTCCTAGGAGCGTTGAAGGACCTGGGGAGGTACCCCCTCCACCCCAAAGCTCTACGCCTACCAGCTGCTGGGGCTGCTCTGTGGAAGACCCATCACCCTGTGGCACCCTAGGTCACAAACATGTACATTGGGGATCATGATGCTGCAGGAAAGGAGGCAGCCCTCTTTGTGGGGAATTTGGCCCTGGAGCCTCAAGGCCTTGCTGCGTAGGAGAGGAGGAAGATGGACATTTCCCCATTCTCTGTTTGTGTTCTTGGAGTTGATTCAGCGCCAGGGAATTTTTTTGGCCAAGTTCAAAATAACTCTTCACGATCTGTTCGGTGCAAATGCAGTTGATTTATGGCTTTGCTGACCTTTGATTCATTGGCAAAGCACTGCCTGGGTCCCTGGGGAGGGTTTCCTTTGCTTGTTAACCCAGGGTGATTTAGGGCCTCCAGTGCCAAGGTTTTCCTATTTCTTCCATCCCAGGACTTGACCGCGTGGCCCCTGCCCTCAGGGCTCACACCCTGGTGGGGCTCAGCCTCAGATTTTCTACAGAGCGAGTTATCTTTTGGATGCCCTAGACCACGTCACTCAGTCTCCGGGTTTTAACCCCTTTTAAGAAGCCCCCAGAGAAATTCCCCAAAGCGGCTTCTCCCACTGCACAATGCCACCTGCAGCCCAGCCCCTTCCCCGTCTTCTCTGGGTTCCTGCTCCTCTGCTGAGGGGCTGCTGGAGGCCGAATGGATTATTATTATTGATGCCAATGGGGGAGCCCCCTTACAGAGTGTGTGGGCACAGCCAGGGGCCTGCAAGCCCCTGCCATGAACCTTTGGTATATGCCACACGAATACATCTCAGAATAATTATGCTGAAAGAAGCCAGTTAGAGTACGTGCCGTATGATTCCATTTATATAAAACTCTAGAAAACGCAAACTGATCTCTAGTACCAGAGAGCCCATGAGAGGTTACTTGGAGATGAGGGAGGGGGAGGGGGAGGGATGACCGAGGGACTGAAGAATACGTCATACTCTTGATGGTAGTGATGGTTTCACGGTGTGTGCAGATGTCAGAACTCATCAGTTGTGCACTTCAAATGCATGCAGATTATAGTATGTCAATTATACCTTAGTCAAACTCTGTATTATTATTTTTTTTGAGAGAGAGAGAGATTGAGAACCTGTGTGCAGGGGTGGGAGGGGCAGAGGGAGAGAGAGAGAGACTCTTAAGCACAGAGCCCGACATGGGGCTCAATCTCAGGACCCTGAGATCATGACCTGAGCCAAAATCAAGAGTCAGAGCCACCCAGGTGCCCCAGTGAAGCTCTTTAAAAGAAAAAGGAACCTGCGTAGAATATGTGTTCCCAGAAGAACTAACTCTGGCGGGTTTGATGATGCTAGCACAGACTTTCACCACGAGTTGGTCCCAGCTTCCCCTTGTCACCTTTCTGTCCTGTACTGAGCCCAGCAGGAGGCGCCCATGCCCTGTCCGCGCCCATCGGATGTGCTGTCTTACTGTGCCCGTCTCAGCCTGAGGGGCAGCTGGGGGGGGGGGTCTGTGGAGAGACCCCGGGGCTGCTGGGTCCGGCTGTGCCCAGGCTCTCCATCCTCCCTCAGAGTGGGTCCTCTGACGGCTGGGCTGCTTGCTGCGGAGCTAGGCGGGCCCTGAGCCCCATCCAGGCTCTGCTCTGTCAGCCGGGGCCTTCTTCCCTGCCCCTTCATGGACACCCGCCGGGGGAAATCCCAGAGGTGGGCAGCTGCTCCCATTTCAGTCCCAGCCACCAAAGGGCCCCAGAGAGGGTCTGGGGCGAGACAAGGAGGGGGAAGCACAGACAGCCTCCTAAGTGCTCCAGGAACAACTGAGAAAAGTGGGGGGGGGGGGGGGGGGGGGGGGGGGGGGAGAGTACACCTTCCTGGTTCTGGCCCCGTGGCAGACCACCATCGATTTTATACCTACTTGTTTTTACCTAGTAGTTTCCAAGCCGTAATATCTGTGAAGTCCTGGGGTGCTACGTTAGCTGCAATTTCCCCAGTAGACATTAAAATAGAGAGGTAATGGAAGCCATTTCTTCAGAGACAGAAAGATACGTGGTTTCCTGAGGCTGGGGGGCTTGTTGGGAGAAGTAGGGGATGAGAGCTAAAGGTATGGGTTCCTTTTTGGGGAGGTGGAAATGTTCTAAATTTGATCGTGGTGTCAGTGTACAACTCTGTACTAAAAAGCACTGAACTGTACACTTTAAATGGTTGAACTCTATGGTCTGTGAATCATACCTCAATAAAGCTGTTAGAAAAGCAAAAAGAAAAAGAAAAAACAAAAAAACAACACAGCTGGTCTCAGTAAAGCCCGAATCTCCCTGCACAGCTCAGCGGGGCGAGGGCCATTTCAGAAATACTTGGCATTGAGAACTCCGTGGCTCTTTCCAGGTCTGACATCTCGGGGCTCTTGTTGAAGCCACACCATGAATGGGAGGTGAGTAGAGGGCCAGCATGTGACACCACTAGACTCATAGGGATCCGCCTGCCTCTTGGCTTTCAGAGCTGAGCAAGTAATGACCAGCCATCTAGGAACTGAAGAGGGGTGAGCCCCACGACAGGGCTGCTACCACATCAAGGGCTGTAAGAAGGGACCCAAAGCAGCTGCTAAACTTCCATGAGTATAGCACCACTGAGAAAACATCTGGGGTCCAAGGTTGCAGCTGACCGTGGTCTCAGAGCCCTTTAGCTACGAGACCGCTAGACACTTCTGTGGGTCCAGGGCTGACTTGGCATCAAAATCGAGGCAGGCAAAGAAACTGGGGTCACTTGAATCCCCTCAGATGGGGCAGGGGTCCTTGGGTGATTCTCATCCAGGCTGCCCAGGACTGTCCCAATTTTAGCATTCAAAACCTCACAATCCCAGGAAACCCTTCATTCTCAGACAAACCGGACAGCTGGTCACCCTGATTCCTCACAGATCCCTGAAAGCAAGTGGCCAGACCGAAAGACTCCTGAAAGAGGACAGGAATTGGCTTTTGCTCTCCTTCTGCTCCAATATCCACAATGACTGAAGCAACTCCTGGAGAAGGGAGGGAGGAGGGTCTTGCTGGAAGCCTGGCAACGCATTTTCCAGAAACAGAAAACAACAAGAAGCCAGACCTGAGGGAATCAGGCCCTTGGTCAGGACAGTGTGGCCACTCCAAGGCCCTGGGCAGGAGTCTCCAGATCAGGGCCACCTGTGGGGCCCAGCAGGCACTTGCTTCCCTCAGCTCTCACCCTCACCCTTGAAGGGGTAAACTGTCACTGATTGTGATGCTTAGTTTTATATGTCAAATTGACTGGGCCACAGGGTACCCAGATATTTGATTAAATCTTATTCTGGGTGTGTCTGTGAGGATGTTTCTGGGTGAGAATTAGTAGACTGAGTAAAGGGGATTGCCCTCTTGAATGGGGTGGGCTTCATCTAATTAGGTGAAGGCCAGAATAGCCCCAGAGGGCTGACCCTCCCCTGATTTACAGAGAATTCTTGTTGCCTGACAGCCTTCAAACTGAAACATCAGCTCTTCCTGGGTTTCAAGCCTTTGGACACTTCTGGTTCTTAGGCTTTTGGACTCAGACAGGAACTAAACCATCCATTCTCCTGGGCTTGTCAACTCAGCTGCAGATATGGGGCCTGCTTGTCTCCATACTCATGCAAGCCAATTTTGTATAATCTCTCTCCTGTCGGTTCTTTTTTGGAAGAACACTAATATACTGACAAGTTCAGCTCTCTCCCTGCACTACTTAGCTAACAGCTTGCTTACGTTTTTTTTAAAAGATTTTTTTTATTTATTTGAGTGAGAGAGGGAAAGAGAACGAGTATGGAGAGGGGCAGAGGGAGAGAAACATGCTCCCTGCTGAGCAGGGAGCCCAATGAGGGGCTTGGTCCCAGGACCCGCAGATCACGACCTGAGCTGAAGGCAGATGCTTAACAGACTGAACCACCCAGGCGTCCCTTAGCTAATAGCTTTCAAATGAAGATGTTGCTTTGGGGTAGTTTTGGAAGACTCAGGCTGGTGATGATTTCAATGTCAAAGCAAGGAAGTGGTCAGTTTTGTTAGTGGCTTGTTATTGTGCCGATTTAGTGAATTTATGAATGGCGGTGGGGAGGAAGGTCTGCTCCACTCCTGTTTGGGGAACAGGTACTCAGTACTCCTCGTTCTGTGTGGAGTGTCAGAAATACAGGCATTACTGGGTCCGTTTTGTTCTCAGTCACACGTACGTTCTCAGACATTTCAAGACATCCCAGTGCCTGTGGAGCTGGTAACATAAACTCTAAGGTCTCGTGTGGTCCTGACATACAATGATCGTTCGACACTGACCCCACCCATCTATGTAGCATCACTCACCAACTTGCTTTGAAATGGGAAAGAGCACCGTGTTCCGACCCCATGCCGTCTTTCCTGCCCAACTACAGAAATACTTCTTGGCCTGAAATCTCACTCCATATGTGGGCCTGAGGCGTTATTATTATTATTTTTTAAGATTTTATTTATTTATTTGACACAGAGAGACACAGCGAGAGAGGGAACACAAGCAGGGGGAGTGGGAGAGGGAGAAGCTGGCCCCCCGCGGAGCAGGGAGCCCGATGCGTGGCTTGATCCCAGGACCCTGGGACCATGACCTGAGCCAAAGGCAGATGCTTAACGACTGAGCCACCCAGCCTCCCCCCAAGGCGTTATTTTTAAAGGACTTCAGAAACTGCCTCGGTGTTGCCCCAGATGCTAGGAGTAAACAACTTCTTCAGGACACAAAGCTCAGCGCCCTTAACTCCAGGAAGAGGAGGAAAAGCACAATCTCTGAACTAGTTTAGGGGCTCTGGGGGGTGTTCACCGACTTCGGTCAACTGAGAAGGCAGCTGATCAAATATAAAAATTCTCCAGTCTGAATCCTTCGTTCTTTTTCTTGTAAGAGCCGCTAGAAGAAAAGCCACCGAACCCAAAGGAGTGTTCTCCCAAGAGCGCACGCAAGTACCGACACTGACCATTAGGTGTCACTGTTGCACACAACATGTACTGACCTGGGGTTCCCGACCGTTGACAGCGCTCCCACGTGATCCGCCTCTGGCCTTCTGCATCATCGCGGGTTCCCAAAAGTCCAGCAGTGCCCATCCTGAGGCCAGTAACCAGTCAACCGTTGACGATGATTATGAAATATAGGGAAAACTTACCAAGACTTTGAACCCTGGCAGTTAACAGCTCTTTGTGATGGGAGATGTAAAAGAGCCGGTATTTGGAGCATCTAGAAGGGCAACTAAAATCTATTTTTATGCTGTATTTTTAAATTCACAATAAACTATGTCGAATGTGCAGGAAAATGACAGAGAGTATTGTAACAAACACTTGAATTGCTATCTTTGCTTCAGTGTCTCGCTTTGTTTTAAAGAAATGAAACATTGTTGATACAGTTGTATCCCCATTCCCTGCTCTCCAGAGACCATCATGATCTTGAATTTAGTGTTTTATCATTCCTGTGCCTGTTTGAATGCCATCGCTATATTTATATGTATTCATAAATATTATGTAGCATCTTTCTATATGTTTTTAAATCTTCTGTAAATATTTCCATTTCCATTATATCATCTGGCAAGTTGCTCTTACCATCTCAGCCATTACTTTTCATTTTGGAGGTTTATTCCTGTCGCTGTAAGTAGCTCTGATTTATTTATTTGAGTCACTGTATTGTATTCCATTGAATCTCTTTGACAATTTATAAAATTATTGGCTGTTTTCCTTTTTGTTATCATTGCAGATAAGGCTGAAATGACAATTTAAAAACAACTTTATTTAGGTATAACTTACATACCATATAGTTTATCCCCTTTAAAGTATACAATTCAATGATTTTTTAGTAAATTTACAAAGTTGTGCAACCATTACCACAGTCAAACATTTCTATCACTCCCTTAAGACCCTGGTGCCCATTTATAGTCAATTCCCAGCCCAGCTTAGGCAACTACTAATCCACTTTCTGTGCAATGGCTGTTCTCACACAGGTCTCTGTGCTCATGAGCAAGAGTTTCTCTGTCCACCTAAGAGGAAAATTGCAAACGCCATGGTAACAACACGCATTTCAGTTCTCAAATTCTGCCTCATTGTGCTCTGTGTGGTTGAATCAACTACCACTCTTAACCAGTGGTGTGTGGACTTCACACATATCTCTTTTGTCCTTTTCTTTAGTTTTGTTCCTTTCCTTGACAATCTGATTTTAACCATATCATTGTTTCAATTTGCATTTTCCTGATTTCTATCTTTTGGTGTTGGGTTTTTGCGTTTCCTCTTCTGTGAATTGCCTATTTGTATCCTTTGCTCATCTTCTAATTACCTTTTTCCTATTGATTTGTAGCAGTCTTTTATATACAGTGATAATTTTTTTTTTCAGTTATGTGGCTTTGGAAATATCTTCTCCCAGTCTGTGGTTTATTTAAATTCTAGGGACTTCTGTTGAGCAGAAGTTGTCAATTTTTATGTAGCCAAATAATCAACAATTTCTTAGTGGATTGTGCTTTTCTTCATGTCTTATAGGAAGGATTTCCCTCTCCCAAGGTTACAAAAATAGTCTTCTGTATTTTCTTCTAAAACTTTTAAAGTCTTACATTTCACTTTAGGTCTTTAATCAACCTGTAATGGGTTTTCATGTGTGGTGAGAAATTGTTTTCTCCACGTGGACATGTTGTTCCTCTATCAAACCCTATCCCGTGTCAAGCTTTTGTTTCCGGTCTCCCTATTGTGTTTATCTGTGCCGGGGCTAACACCACAGCGTCTCCGTTATTAGAGCTTTAGAGCAAGTCTTGATATTTGAATGTGACCAAGCTCTATGAGGGCAGGAATTGCTGACTGTTTTGTTAACGGCTATGTACCCTACACGGCTCTTCAAGCTAGAATATAGAGTGGGTGCTCAGTATTTGTCGAATGACTACATGAACGAATGAATGATAGGGCAGGTCTCTCCTCTCTTTTTGTCTTTAGGAATGTCTTAGCTATATTTGGTCCTTAATTGTTCTGGATAATGTCAGGGTCGGTTGGTAAGTTCTATGAAACACCTTAATGGAAATTTTATTATAATTTTTTTTGAGTTTATGGACTAATTTGTGGAGGATTGACATCTTAGTAATACTGACTCTTCCCATCTAGGAACATGGCATATCTCTAGATTTATTTAGGTTGTCTTTATTTTCTGTAGGAGTGACTTGTCATTTTCTCTACAAAGGTATGCGTGCATGTGTTATTGAAATTATTCCTGGGTACCTTGTAGTTTTATTGTTATTATGAATTGGTTCTTTTTTCTTTATTATTGGTGTTATTTATGTTGGTATGAACAAATCTTGAATTCCCTGAATGTTTTGTCTACATCTATTCAGATGATTACATTTTCCCCTTTAATCTGTTAAGGTGCTTTTCTAATTTTTTAATGTTGAGCCATCTTTGCATATGGGAAAAGCCAGTTACTTTTCTCCATTAGTGCTGACTAATAGAAGTTTCTGGGATGATGGAAATGTTCTGCTCTGTCCAAGAGAATAGTCATTACACATATGTGGCCATTAAGCATTTGAAATATGGCTACTGTGATTGAAGAATCGAACTTTAAATTTTAATTAATTTAATTATAAATCTAAAAGCCACACAGAGCTCAGGGTTGCTATACTGCACAAAGTCTAACTGTGTGTGTGGTGCTGGCCTGGGATGTAGCTTTGACTTTATCTTCCCTCAGTTCTGCTCTCCTCACTAGAATGGGCTCTTCAGGAAATGTGATGAACGATGCAAGACTATCCTTTTACCTAGGGCAATATAAAAAAGCAACTGAAGCTGAACCCAAATCACGATGCACATGAAAAAGACACATGATGGCCGGATCAGCCACCACCCCAGAATCTCCTGCTCTGTGCTCCTTCTGAGGAGCAGGGGATTGCGCTCTATCTCATTATAACCACACCATGCACGCATCCACTGAAGACCCCTAACATTGATTTGTCTTTGGAAAATAATGTGCATGTGCATTGCATTATTAAAGAAATACATACTCATTAGAGGAAACAGGAGATACAGGAAAATGACTAGAAAAAAATCAACTGCTTAACGTTTTGGTGTACTTCCTTCTGACATGCTTTCAGTATAGAAATTTTTGTTGTTGTTGGTTTGCAGATGTATAGTTGAGATCATTCTCCAGAGATAATTAAAATTCTGGGTTTTTTCTTCTTGTAAAATTTTAACATGAGCATTTCCTCAGCTTATTACAAACTTTGTAAACATCATCTGTTAGAACTATATCTTTCGTAGTGGAGAGACTACAATTTACTTCTTTTTTGCTGTTATAAATATAAATATCTTTGGCTTAAAGCATTTTCACCATTTCAGAGTTTACCCATTGTGGAATTATGAGACACAAGCAAAGTAATTGATATTTTAAGGCCTCCAATGCCTGTTGCCAAATTGTTTGCCAAAAGGACATGCAAATTCATACCCTCCCCAGGAATGCACGAGGACCTGACTTAATGACCCCCTTCCACCAGCAAGAATTCATTAGAAACACCCCCACCCCCACCACCAGCAGCACCTTACCAGCAACTTGATGGGAGAGCAGGTTAAACTCCTCATCTTTGGTTAAAACGTTTGTTTCCTCTTTGGTGAACCGTCTGTTCAAGCAACTTACTTACTTGGTCAGCAAGGTCTTAGTGCCTTTTATTTTATTAAAAGATTTATTTATTTATTGAGAGAATGAGAGCAGGGGGAGGGGCAGAGGGAGAGGGAGAGAGAGAGAGAGAGAATCTCAAGCAGACGGTCCGCTGAGCACGAGCCCGGTGGTGCGGGGCTCGATCCCAGGACCCTGAGATCATGACCTGAGCCGAAATCAAGAGTCTGACGCTTAATCCACTGAGCCACCCAGGCGCTCCCCCCACCCCCAAACTTTCTCAATAAAAAATTTTAGATGTACAAAAGTGAAGAATGTTAAAACTTATACCTAAGCATCTACTATTCAGATTTTATAAATGCTGACATTAGCCATTAAATAAATGCATTAAATCTTTAAAAGGATGTGAATATTATAGAAATGAAGCCCTCGTTCTGACTTTCTGAATCTTGTCATCTCTCTTCTCTCTCTGGGGGTAACCACCATTTTAAAGCTGACTTCTACCCTCATTTCTGCTTGTTCATACTTTCACCACATCCAGAGATATCTGAAAATACATACTATTTTGCATTTAAAATATTACATAAGCGGTACCAAATGCCAGATAATCCTGCTTGCAACTTGCTTTTGTCACTTTGCAACATAGCTGCATTAGCACAGGTTATTTTAACTCCTGAATGGATTCCATAGTGTGAACTTTGCCCTAGTCACACACCGTTCCCCCACTGGTGGACATTTACGTTATCGCCCCTGTTCTTCTTGCATTACAAAGCATGCTTCAATAAACGTTCTTATATTCACATTCTTGGCATGGGGATGAGCGCCCACAGGGCATCTCCCTAGAGTAGTATTGCAGACAGAACACATCCTCAACTTCTTTAGATTCTCCTGACTCCTCCTCCTGCCGGGTTTCAGACCTGGTTTGCCTACATTCTCAACAAAAAGGTGTTGGCAACTTTTCCACTGTTGCTAACTTGATGGGTGTGAGTCTCATTTCACTGTGGTTTTATCTATCTATCATCTATGTATCTATGTATCTATGTATCTATCTATCTATCTATCATCTATCTATTTTTACATTTTTTAAAAAGATTTTATTTATTTATTTGAGAGAGAGAATGAGAGAGAGAGCACATGAGAGGGGGGGAGGGTCCGAGGGAGAAGCAGACTCCCCGCCGAGCAGGGAGCCCGATGCGGGACTCGATCCCGGGACTCCAGGATCATGACCTGAGCCGAAGGCAGTCGCTTAACCAACTGAGCCACCCAGGCGCCCCTATCTATTTTTACATTTTAACTATTTTAAAAAAATTTAATTCCAGTGTAGTGTTGTATTAATTTCAGGTGTACAATATAGTGATTCAACAATCACTGTAGTGATTACTCAGGGCTCATCAAGATAATCACGCTCTTAATCTTCTTCCGCGATTTCACCCAACCCCCCACCCGCCTCCCCTCTGGTAACCATCTGTTTGTTTTCTAGAATTAAGAGTATGTTTTAAAAAAAAAAAAAGAGTATGTTTTTTGATTTCTCTCTCTTTTTTCCTTCATTGGTTTGTTTTGTTTCTTAAATTCCACATATGAGTGAAATGATATGGTATTTGTCTATCTCTGACTGGCTTATTTCATTTAGCGTTATACTCTCTAGCTCCATCCATGTCATTGCAAATGGCAAGTTTTCATTCTTTTTATGGCTGAGTAATATCCCATTGTATATATACACCACTTCTTTTTCCATTCATCTATTAGTGCACACTTAGGCTGCTTGTAGGTAATGCTGCTATTAACATCAGGGTACATATATCCTTTTGAATTAGTGTTTTTTTATTCTTTGGGTAAAAAGCCAGTAGTGCAATTATTGGATCTAAGGGTAGTTCTATTTTTAAGTTCTTGAGGAAACTGCATACTCTTTTCCACAGAGGCTGCACCAGTTTGCATTCCCCCCAACAGTGCATAAGGGTTCCTTTTTCTCCACATCCTTGCCAACACTTGTTTCTTGAGTTTTTGATTTTAGCCATTCTGACAGGTGTGAGGTGATAGCTCATTGTGGTTTTGATTTGCAGTTCCCTGATGATGAGTGATTCTGAGCATCTTTTCATGTGTCTATTGGTCATCTGCACGTCTTCTCTGGAGAAATGTTTGTTCATGTCTTCTGCCCATTTTTTAATTGAATTATTCGGTTTTTGGGTGTTGAGTTGCCTAAGTTCTTTATATATTTTAGATACTAACCCTTTATCGGATATGTCATTTGCAAATATGTTCTCCCATTCTGTCAGTTGTCTTTTGGTTTTGTTGCCTGTTTCCTTTGCTGTGCAGAAACTTTTTATTTTGATAGAGTCCCAGTAGTTTATTTTTGCTTTTGTTTCCCTTGCCTCAGGGAACTTATCTAGAAAAATGTTGCTATGGCTGATGTCAGAGACATTACTGCCTGTGCTCTCTTCTAGGATTTTCATGGTTTCAGGTCTCACATTTAGGTCCTTAATCCATTTTGAGTTTATTTTTGTGTATGGTGTAAGAAAGTGATCCAGTTTCATTCTTTCACATGTTGCTGTCCAGTTTTCCCAACACCATTTGTTGAAGAGACTTTTTCCCATTGCATATTCTTTCCTCCTTTGTAAAAGATTAATTGACCATCTAATTGTGGGTTTATTTCTGGGCTTTCTATTCTGTTCTGTTCATATATGTATCGATTTTTGTGCCAGTAGCATACTGTCTTAAGGACTACAGCTTTGTAATATAACTTAAAGTCTGGAATTGTGATGCCTCCAGCTTTGTTTTTCTTTTTCAAGATTGCTTTGGCTATTTGGGGTGTTCTGTGGTTCCATACAAATTGTAGGATTGTTCGTTCTAGTTTTGTGCAAAATGCTATTGGCATTTTGATAGGGATTGCATTAAATCTATAGATTGCTTTAAGTAGTATAGACATTTTTGTGATATTTGTTCTTCCAATCCATGAGTGTGGAATGTTTTTCCATTTCTTGTGTCATCTTTGATGTCTTTCATCAGTGTTTTATAGTGTCAGAGTATAGGTCTTTTACCTTTTTCGTTAAGTTTATTCCTAGGTATTTTATTATATTTGGTGCAATTGTAAATGGGGTTGTTTTCTTAATTTCTCTTTCTGTTGCTTCATTATTAGTGTATAGAAATGCAACAGATTTCTGTATATTGATTTTGTATCCTGCAACTTTACTGAATTCATTTATCAGTTCTAGAAGTATTTTGGTGGAATCTCTAGGGCTTTCTACATATAGTATCATGTCATTTGCAAATAGTGAAAGTTTTACTTCTTCCTCACCAATTTATATGCCTTTTGTTTCTTTTTGTTGTTTGATTACCAGGGCTAAGACTTCCAGTACTATGTTGAAAAAAAAGTGGAGAGAGTGGACATCCTTGTCTTGTGTCTTGTTACTGGCTTTGGGGGAAAAGCTCTCAGTTTTTCCCCATTGGGTATGAGTTAACTGTGGGTTTTTCATATAAGGCCTTTATTATGTTGAGGTATATTCCCTCTAAACCAACTTTGTTGAGGGTCTTTATCATGAATGGATGTTGTACTCTGTCAAGTGCTTTTTCTGCATCTATTCAAATGATCATATGGTTCTTATCCTTTCTCTTGTTGATGTCACTGTGGTTCTGATTTGCACTTTCCTGTTTACAGTGAGGCTTAGCTCTTTTCCGCTGAGCCTTGGCTGTGTGTTTTCTGTGTCTGAGAATTGCCTGTTTGTGACCTTTGCCCAACAAGGGCCTCTTACCCCTCTAATCCATTCTTTACACTTGCTGCCAGAGCAAGCTTCTAGAAAAGGCAGTTCTGACCAGACACCCACTCTGTTTAGCAGCCCTGGGCCTCTCTAAGCCCCAAACTCATAACGTGGCCTCAGACTTGCACATCCAGCCAGTACCTCCCACTCGGACCTTCGTGCACACTCCCTTCCTCTCTCTGGACCCCAGGCTGCCTGGACTTCTGTCAGTTCCTCAGATATGTCAGGTTTTTCCTGCCACAGGGCCTTTGCATCACTTTTCTCTGCTCATGCCCCACCTCCCCTCCAAACTCCTGAAATTCTCCACGCCCAGAACAGCATGGAGCTTCGGGGTTCCTTCACCAGTCACTGCCTTGGTGGCGGCCTCCCTCCTCCCGGGTCCTCACACCCCACCCCGTGAATCCAAATCCTGGGAGTCTGCTTGTCTTGTTTAGGGCAGGACAAGGCCCTGGGCTCACAGGTGCTAGATCTCTCCCCTCCTCTTTCCCCTCACTAAATGGGGGAAGGAGGGGGCACATCCGCCCCATCTCCTCAAGCCCTTGCTGGATACAAGTGGGTCAGAGTTGGGAAGAAAAGATACCATTTCTAAATATATCAAGGCTGTAAGCTGTCACGAGATTTAAAAATACACATAATGACAAATATTCGCCCCAAAGCTGTCTGAGGTACCAGACTACTTGCCCTTTCTCTTTCATGGCTAATGAAGACAACTTTCTCAGAATGTTATTAAATCTCATCTACACTGTGCTTCACAAGAGAAAAAGTCAAATCATGGTGCTGTGTGATTAATACTAGACCAAGAGAGCCTGAAAACCATGCAGTTTTTTTTTTTTTAAAGATTTTATTTATTTATTTGACAGAGAGAAACAGCGAGAGAGGGAACACAAGCAGAGGGAGTGGGGGAGGGAGAAGCAGGCCTCCTGCTGAGCAGGGAGCCCGATGCGGGACTTGATCCCAGGACCCCGGGATCATGACCCGAGCTGAAGGCAGATGCCCAACGACTGAGCCACCCAGGCGGCCCCAAAAATGCAGCTTTGCCAACCTGCTCGATGTCCCCCCCACCAGCTTTCCTGAGATATTAGAATATTGTGTGAGCTTAAGCTACACAATGTGATGACTCCATTTTCTTATATGGTGTGAAATGATAACCACGGTAGGGCTGGTTAACATCTCTACTCACACATTTACCTTTTTGTTGTTGTTGTTGTTGTGTGTGGTGAAAACATTGAAGTTACTCTTTGAGCAACTGTCCCGCATGCCACACAGTCTTATAAACTAGAATCACCACGCTGTGCATTAGATCCCAGAGCTTATTTCATCTCATAGCTGGAAGTTTGTGCCCTTTGACCAGCATCTCCCCAGGTCCCCCAGCCCCCTCTTCTGCTCAGTTTCCCAGCTTGGCATTTTTGGATTCCACATGTAAGTGAGATCATAAGGTGTTTGCCTTTCTCTGACCTATCTCACTTAGACGGGCTCCGTGTTGAATCACCTTGCTCCACACTGGCCAGGAAGAGCCCCTGTCTGACGGTCACGGTCACGGAGCGCCTCCTGTGGGAGCTATTGAAACCTGCTGTTCTTTGAGAGTCAGCCATCCTTGGAGCTAATGGTGGAGGTGGGAGGGGGCTTTGGCTGTGACAGCCAGAGAAATGCACCCTCAGATCCCTCACTGCAGGAAGCACAGATGACTGACAGGCCCAGCTGTTCCCCTCTGGGTCCACCGCTGTGTCTGTGCTGAGGCCCCTTTTCCGACGAGCTGCTCCTGGCCAGGCACAGCATGACGGGAGCACTCATTCAGCCCCTTTCCTGAAAGACAGAGCTCCTCTGTTCCGCAGCTTTCTTTCCAGGACCCTGAGCAAGTACTGAGCCCAGCTCAGCCCCCTCCTTCCCGCCCCTCTCTCCTTCCGGGGCCGAGGTCGGCAGTGCCGTCCAGAGGTTCTCCTGCCTTCTCCCGCTTCTTCCTTCTTTATCCTCCACAGCTCTGCCCCCCTTGCCTCTCTCACCCATCTCAGCCCTCAGAGGACCTGAACCAACACAAGTGTTGCCAGGAGAGGCCCAGGGAAACGAGAGGCAGTTAAGGACAGGGTAGCTCACTCCCGGCGAGCGAGGAGGCTGCCATTCTGAGTGGCGTGTGAGGCAGAGAGACCCTGGTATGTGGTGGCAGCCCGGGTGCTAAGGATCCCACCAGTGGTGACTCGAGGAGAAGGTCCTGGCGGTCAACCTGTCCTTCAGATGCGAAGACGGGAAAGCGATGTCTACAGGGGGCGCATCATATCGAGGCCTTCCAGAGAGATCCCAAGGACCAGAGGCTCTCAATGAGCAGACCGAGGCCGGGCGTGAGAGCCAGAGCGCCTCTTTGTCTCCCACAGACGAGGAACTGACACCGCCGAACTGTGAACGCAGGACCTGTCAGTCACATAATTTCCGAGACACTGAAGTACTTGGTCCAGGCAGGTCGGTCATGTTGCCAAGATCATCGCTCTGGCTGGAGAACCTGCCCCACAAGCATGCAGTGGGGACACCAGGAGGGATGCCTCCCGGGATGCTGGCTCTGCAGACTCCCCTGAACCCTCTGGGCTCGCAGAAGTGGCCAGGCCTTCCTTAGTGGGAAATGACACGTCCCCGCACTGAAGACACTGCAGATGCCTCTGTTGTACAGAGTCACCCTCACCCCTTCTCCGGCCTGGGAACTACGGTCCAATACCAGCAGAATCTGGTTGTCTACAGACTGTACTTCACCAGGGAGGAAGATGATTATATCCCAAAGGAGCTGCAAGAATCAGCTAATATACTGGCAGGAGCTAGGGAGGATCCCTGCCATTAGATTTTTGGGGGTCTGATTAAGGGAGCTAGAAATTAAGACTGGATAAGTAGAATTTATTGATTGGGGGCACTCTATTGGACACAGGATTTAACCCCCTAGCAAGGCCTCCAGAGGAGGGGGCAAAGTCCTGCTGAATGGCTGTTAGGAGTGGCCAATTCTGAGCAAAGTGAAAATGCCTGAGTTGCCCCAGATGGTAAAGGAAGGAATACAGAGACAGAGGGGACTGGTCATGCTGGGAAGCCTATCTCATGTGAAGCTGGAAGACCTGCCAGAGAAAATGTTCCAGGGAGGGCTCTGGGGTTCCCCAAGGCCATCAGGAATGCCCTGGTGACAGGGACTCAGCATCACAAGGAAGTTCAGTGGTGGCTTTCCTCTGCAGCCCAGGGTGGATGGTAAAAGGGCTGGGCTCATTAGTATTCATTTTCCACCCCCACGAAGTAATAGAGGTCAATGGCAGCACTTCACCACCAGAAGCTGGGAGGTTGCAATGACTACAATGACCAGCAAGAGGGAAGGGGTGGCCATGGGGACTTGGCCAGCAAGGAATCATGGAGGTGGCTGGTAGAGCACAATGACCCTACAGCCAACAGAGTTGCTGCTCAACATCTGGAAGAGAAAAAGTCAAGAATGGAAGAGCAGAAAGCTAAGGGAAGTTGCCTAAATAAAGCCGTGGCCCCTTCTTCAGTTCCTGGAACAGAGTCTATTTTCAGATTTTCAACCCATTAACTGAAGAAGTGGCCATGTCCCTAGGAAGAAGGATCCTCTACAACCATGACAAATATAGACAGTAATATTCTCCTGGTCCTTCCCTAAAGGGACCTGTAGCCATTTACTCAGGTGACTGTATACTGGGAAAGAACAATACCCAGACATTTTGAGAACTATGGACACAGGGTCTGAGTTAATTTTAACATGCATGATCTGAAGTGTCACTGTGACCCTCTTTTAGAGATGTGACTCACTGAGGTCAGATAATTAGTGAAGTCCTAGCTAAAGTCTGGTCTACTGACCTATCCAGGGATCATTTCCCCAGGCCCTGAGTATATAATTGGAATCGATACACTTGGTGGTTGAAGTCACCACCATATTGGGTCCTTGGCCTGTGGGACTTACCCCTCTCATCCTTGCCACCTCCACTCCCTGCCAAGAAAGTAAATAAAACACAATATTGCATCCTGGGGGAAATGGAGATTAGTAAAGCCATTAAAGACTTAGAGTACAGAGATGGCAGTCCCCATCCTAGCTGCATTTCCTTAGCAGTCGGGTTCCTGCAGAAACTGGCTGGATCCTAGAGTCTGACTGGAGACAACTGTAGTCTCAATTGAGTACTAGCCCTGATGTCCACTGTCGTGTCACATATGATACTCCGCCACAGCAGTACAGGTTAGGAAGATCTCAAGGACACGGTATGCAGTCCCTGAGCTGGCAATACATTCTTTTCTATTCCAGTTAGAAAAGAGGATCAGAAACAATTTGTAGTCATGTTGGATGGAAAATACTTCTTTACGGTTTTGCCTAAGGGCCATGTGAGCTCTCCTGCCTTCTGTCATGATTCAGTCGAAAGGAATCTGAGACGCTGATCCATTGCACTGATGATGTCATGCTGATCAGAGGGGAAGAGCAAGAGGTGACCACTAAGCAGAAGCCTCAGTAAGACAAGCTCCCCAGAGGTGGGAGATAAACCCTATGAAGTTTCAGAGACTTACCACTTCAGTGAAGTTTTTCGTACTGGCCAGGGGCATGATCAGATGTCTCCTTCAAAACAGAGGACAAACTGCTGTATTTTACTTCATCCATTCCAAAGAAAACACTGTGCCTGATGGGCTCCTTTGGGTTTTGGAGGCAGCACATTCCACACAAAGACTCCCCCAGTCCGTACACCAGGTGACATAAAAGGCTGTCAGCTTGAGTCGGGTTAGGAGCGGGAAAGAGCTTTGCAGCAGGCCTAGGAGGCAGTGTAAGCAACCCTGCTGCCTGGACCATGAGGTCTACGAGACCCTGTGGTGTTGAAGGTGTCAGTGGTGGAACGAGACACAAGGTAGAGCTAGCTGATGGCAAGCCGCAGCGGGACACTCACAACACAGACCCCCAGACTTTGGAGCAAGGCTATGTTATCCACAGCAGAAAATTATACTTCTTTTGAGAAAGAGCACTGGGCCTTGGTTGTGGGGCACCAACTGACCATGCATCTAGAACTGTCCATTGTAAGCTGGGTTCTGTCAGACCCATCAAACTGTAAAATTGAATGGGCCCATCATCAGTCCATTTTTAGGTGGAAGCAATACATCCAGGATCAAGGCCAAGCAGGACCAGAGGGCACATGTAAGCTACATGAGCAGGTAGCCAGGCCCCATGACACCACCAGGAGCCCTTCCCCAGCTCACACTTAGAGCCTTAAAATGGGGGTGGGTCCTATATGACCAGCAAAGGAGAAAGAAAAAGCCCAAGCTTGGTTTATGAATGGGGTCCGGTTTGGTACGTGGGCATGAGCTGAAAATGCAGGGTGGCTACCTTACAGCTGCACTCAAGGTGACCTTGAAAGACAGTGGAGAGGGAAAATCTTCCAGTGTGTGGAACTGTGAGCCGTGCAGCTGGCCATCCACTTTGAGTGGAAGGAGACTCATACTGATGGCTGGGCAGTAGCCAATGGCCTGGCTGTCTCATCAGGTGCTAGGAAAGAAAAGAACCGGACGATGGGAGAGAAAGGGGTGTGGGGTAGAGGCATGTGATGGCTACATGGGAGGGGGCATGAAGTAAGATTTCTGCATCACACATTATGTCCACTGGAAAGCATCACTACAGAAGAGGCATTGAACGACCAAGGAGACAAAATGACTTGGTTGACATGGTCAGATGTTGTCGTGGACCCCTTGGAACTGCCATGAGGGGCACACGAATGGAGTGGCTATGGCGGAAGTGACGGAGGGTAAGCACATGCGCAGCAGGGATATGGCGGCAATGACGGAGGTTAGGCACATGCGCAGCAGGGATATGGCGGCAATGACGGCGGTTAGGCACATGCGCAGCAGGGATATGGCGGCAATGACGGCGGTTATGCACAGGCCCAGCAGAGAAACTGCCACCAAGGCCAATGGAGTTACTGACTGCCTCTTTCTAACCTGTCAGCACTGGAGGCCAAAGTCGAGCCCCTGATGTGGTCTGGTCCTTTTCCTTAAGGACGACAACCAACCCCTTGGTAGCAAGTCAACTACATCTGGCCCGTTCTGTCATGGAGGGGCCAGCGTTCTTCATAAAGATAGATACGCAGTCTTGGTGTGGGTTTGCCTTTCCTTTCTGCCCGCAGAGCTTCAGCCGGCATCACTGCTGGGGGCTTCCTGAATGCCTTACCCATGCCCACACAGCCAACATAAGACAAGGGGTTTCTTCTTCCGGAGAAAGGGGTGCAGGAGCGGGCCTGGAGCATGAGCTCCGCAGGGCGGTCACGTACTGCACCCGGCTGAAGCAGGGGGCCCTGGAGAAGCCTGTGGAAGGCCCCCGTCTTCCCCTGCAGCTCCGCTGACACACTGGCTGAGCAGTAGCGTTCGGAAGGGACAGGGGCCACCCTTCGGGAAACAGTTCAGGCGTTAAGTCAGAAAACCCGACCAGCAGTGTCCCCAGCAAGAGCAGCTGGGGCTAGGAAACAAGTGGGGGAGACACAAGTGTCTCCACTCACCATCCCCACCCAGGACCCGCCGGGAGGTTGCGTGCTACTCTTCCCTCCAACTTTGGGCCCTTCGGGGTTGCAGGTCCTAGCAAGTTCCACTGACCTGCAAGGTACTGCGGTGGCCCAGCGGGTGAGGGGGCACCCTCCTGATCCGCGGGGGGGGGGGGGGGAAGAGGGGCCCGGATGATCCCCGCGGCCGCCTCGGGGCCCTCTCCCGCCGCGCCGCGCCCGTTCGCGCACGTCCGCCGCCCGCGGAGAGGAGGTGCGGATCGCGCCGCGGGCCCCCGCGCCCCGAAGACCTGCGGGCCGGCGGAGGAGGGAGGCGGCAGCCCTGGTTGCGGCCCCCGACCTCGTGCACGGGAGCCAGGGGACGGCGGACTGTGGCGCGCACGGCCGGCCGCTGACCGCGGCAGGCGCCCCGGCCCCTCTGCGCCCCGCCGCCCTGTCCGCAGGGACGCTTCCCGCCGCCGCTCTCGGGCCCCCCCGCCCCAGGCTCCTTAGGCCCAGCCCACGGGGGCGCGGGGCTCCGCGGACGCTCTTCCAGCAGCGGCGGCTAGCGGGGGTCGGCCTCCCCGCGGCCCCGCCTGGAAGTGCGCAGGGCCCCTCCCGGCACTGGCCCCGGCCTCCCGCAGCCCCGCCGGCGTCCCCGCGCCTAGGAGGCTGGGGGCTAACCCGGGCGCCCCGGGCTGGGAAAGCTCTCCTCTTCGGCCACTTCTCAAGGGGCTGACGGTCTATAAAGAAGTTTATGGATGTTAGAACAAAAAGCAGACTTTGAACCGAAATCGATTTTGCTTTATGCAAATTCAGCACATTGTTCCCGTTTTTCCTCGGTGCTCCGAATCCCTGAAAGAGTCGGTGATGGATTGGGCGGGGGGGCGGTGGCGGGGGAGGAGAGCTCGGAGCTTGCCATCTGGTGCTCCTTGGCTGCTCCTGGGCGGGATGCGGGCCCTCAGTGGGGCTTGCTTTGCTGCAGTTGCTATTGTTCGCGAGGATGGTGGGGAGGGGTCTGACTCAAGTTTAAGGCCCCGCACAGCTAACATAAGTGGTGGGTGGATGCCCCCCGCCGGAAGGCCTGTATTCGCATGCCGTGGAGGTGATGGCTTCACGTGGGTTTTCAAGCAGTCCGTCCCGGATGGAATTGAGAGGGGCCGCTGCGGGGCCGTGGCGGGGGGGGGGGGATGCTGACGACTCCACTGGGCCCAGGACCCTTCCCCCCCACCCGCCAACCAACCGTGGCTTCCTCCGCTCGTCATTCGTGGCCTGTGATCAACATCAGGTGCTTTGGAGCCCACCACACCATGCTTGTGCCGTCTTTTGGAATTAATCAAAACTTGAATCCTCTGCTCTACTAGTTTCTTTAGAGCAATGGAAATATCAGCCCTGTAAGAGAATAGTTCTGAAGGGAAAACTGAAAACAGCTTAAACTTCTCTCTCTAAAGTTTTTTCCGGGTGAGCAATGTTTTCAACTTAAAAATGTTCCCTTGTAATTATGCCTCTGTGTGTATTCGTGCTTTTCTTTTGCTTGACTTCCATTCTGTTTATTCAGCAGTTAGGAACGGTGCCACATAGGGCTCAGCTGATGAGAGACGCCCTCATGATGTGCTTAGAAAGCAAGAACGCGGAGCCCAAGGAAAGAAACCACACGTGTGCTTTCCCCAATGCGGCATTAGGTGGGGGAGGAATCCACTTTTTGAGATACCTTCCACACTTCCTTCCTTCTTAAAGAGAATATTGATCGAAAGACAGCAAGAAAGAAAACAAACAAACTGTCAGATTTAGGAATCCATCCAACTTAAAAAAAAAAAGAAAATCAGATGCTGCTCAGCATACCACAAATGCAAGATACGAAGAGTGCAGTATTTAGAGCAAAATGTACCAGCCTTTAGGGAGCTATAAGGTCAATGTGCTTACTTGCCTATTTCCCTTTCCCTCACGCCTCACCAATATACCACTAAAACCAGTTCTGAAGTGATTAAAAGCTAATGTTCTGGGCATTTAGTAACATCCCCTGACTGATGGAAGTCTCTCTCATATCACAAAATCAGAAGCCAGAGAGCATTAAAGGGTGTAGTTTTCAATAAAGGTAATGCTTGCTCACTTACACAAATTTATTCTTCTGAATTTGAGCATATGCTATTTAAGAGGGAATCTGAAAACAAAATATAACAAGACCACTCTCAAAACAAGTGGGTAACATATAGAGAAGGGACACAATGAAGCAGATAGCATGACAGTCCTGAGCCTTGGGAGATCCCAAGGGTAACCCTGGGTCTTGTTCACTCTTACATACCAAAACCCAGTATGTTTGGCACATAGGACTGCATTTTTTGAATGAATAAAAAAGAAATTAAATTTCTAAATCAAGGTTTAACTCAAGAAAGTCGGAACATCTGATAGTTGCTTGGGATTTGTCCGCATAAGATGCTGCATAGTGAGTGTAAGCAGAGGCATTAACTTTACATGTAAAAGAATTACTAGAATTAAACATATTTTAATGAAAACACACTTAAGACTGGGAAAACTAAAGGTGGATAGCTCCCTGGAGAATTCTATTTGCAGATTTTCTATTTTATTCTGCAGAATGCAAGCCACAAGAAGGCCTCTTCACAGTATGTAAGTGTGCACCAATTTCACACTTGAGCTCATCATCAAGAACAAGATGACAACACAATGCTCCTAAACACAGGATGACCTCATGCAGTTACCTTAATTCAATAGTATTACAGTTTGAGAAGAAAACCAACCAGATATGCTGGTCACCAGGTATATAGTGGTGATAGACAGGAATTGGTATATATCCTACTAATAGGAAGCTGTCAAATACTAGTTAGCAACAGTGTGGATAACGGAAATTCCCCAGTAGGATGATGCTTTAGATATGACAAGGTTTTACCTTACACCTGATGATTACTAAGGGAGCATCTAGTTGGTAATTTGTTTTGTGTTTCTGCTTTTCCACTTACTTGCCTTTCCCATGGGTGTTTGTTCATCAGAATGGGGGAAGGTATTGAAATATGTATCAGATGCTTCCCCTCCTAAAGCTTCTTTTAAAACAAATGTTATTTTAATTTACATACAATAAAATACATTAATATAAATTGCATAATTTTTATGTAACAAATGCATCCATTTATTTTTTTTAATTTAAATTTTGTTAGTTAAAATATAGTGCAATATTGGTTTCCGGAATAGAATTCAGGGATTCATCACTTACGTACAACACCCAGTGCTCATCATAACAAGTGCCCTCCTTAATGCCCATCCCCCATCTAGCCCATCCCCCAGCCACCTCCCTCCATCAACCCTCAGTTTGTTCCCTATGTTGGCATTTATGGCTTGTTTCCCTCTCCCCTTTTTTTCTTTTCCCCCTTCCCATATGTTTATGTTTTCTTTCTCCCTCCCTCCCTTCCTTCCTCTTTCTCTGTCTTTTTAAAGATTTATCCATTTCAGAGAGAGAGAGAGACTGCACAAGCGGGGGTGGGGTGGGTGGGGGTGGGGAGGAGGGAGGGGAATCCTAGGCAAGCTCCACACTCAGCACAGAGCCTGACGCAGTGTGCAGTGTTCGGTCTCACCACCCTGAGATCATGATCTGAGCTGAAATCCAGAGTGGGATGCTTAACAGACTGAGCCACGCAGGCGCCCCCAAATGCATCCATTTTTCAATGTTCTGATAAATGCAGACACCCATGGGGGCTTGCCATAATCAAGATGTAGAACATATGCGTCACCCCCAAGAAAGTTGCCTCGTGCCCCTTTTCAGGGAATCCTATCCTGCCGCTCTGGGGGGGGCACCATAGTTTTGCCCGTTCTACAATGTTATGTACATGAGGTCATGCAGATGTACTCCTGTGTCTCGCTTCTTTCAGCATAAGGCATTGAGAGTCATTGATACCATTGCACAGTGTTTGTTGCTTTTTAATGCTGAGTATTCCCAACAGAGAGGCCGTAATCTGTTCATCCCTTCACCTATTTGTGGATATGTGGGTTGTCTCCACTGTTTGGCTACTAGGAATACAGCCTCTATCAACATTCATGGACTTACATTTTCATTTCTCTTGGGCCAGTTACCCAAATTATTTTCATGGCTCTTTTTACTTATCAAATCAAGCACACGCTTACTCTTGCTTCACGGAATGGTTCAAATGACCCTTCCCTCCTGTAGTCCCCTTCCAGCCAAGTGAGCCTGCGGATCTCTGTGGGGCCCCTGTGGTTTCTGGGCTCTGCCAGGGCTCACTCTGTTTTCTGCCCTGTGGAGCACCTTGCCCCCTCGCTCAATTCTCACCCGCCATTTGAGACCCCTCTCAAATGCCTCCCTTTCATGAATTGTCCGGGACTCAACCATTGGAAATCATCTCTCACTCCACGGAGCTTTGACCCTCTGTGTTCAGCCCTTGCCCTATGTTCCATATGCCCTATAAAGTCCTATGAAGTCATCACAATGAAAAATGCCCTGATAGAGAAGGATTGATTTAGGATGGATTGTTAACACTGAGAGAGAAACTAAAGATTAATCTCAAACATAAACATTAGAAAAAATGGTTCTATAAAAACAACTGAATGAGCAAGTCCTAAACCACTGCTCCTAGGGCAAATAGAGGGTGAGGTTCCCACAGCCTCTGGTCACGTTTTCATCAGCCAATTGATACATGACCTTGCTTTATATGCGTTTCTGTTTAAAATAGATTGTTGATTCACCAACACTGAACTCACAGGCCACGACACTAGGACTTGGCCTGAACAAAGTGCATTTTCCCCGGAAGACACATGGCAGCCTGCTTGTCCTTGGGAGCACTACACAGCACCTCGGCGCTGTGCTTGGGGATCGTTTTTAAACAGCAAAATCGCCAACAAGCAGCACACCAATGCGAAAAGCGTGGCACCGACTAGACCGTAAACACGGACTCTTGTTTACAGTAGGAAAAGCTGAAGCAAGAAGGCAGAGCATTGGCACTTGTCTGACCTCAGCCTGGAACGTGAGGGCCAGCGGTCCCAGATGTTGCACCGCCCTGCACACGTCCACGAATGGCTATAGTGAGCAGGCAAATTCACAAGCCACAGAATCTGAGAACAGTGAGGACTGACCGTGCGTGCACACCTATTTCCCCTTTGGAAGCTCCAAGGTGGCGGCTTTCCCTCCCTTGTGTGACAGGCCACCCGGCCGGTGGCAGGAATGAGCCTACTGAGAAGCATTTGAGGGAAGTAACAGAAAAATGAAGTTATACTAGGTCACCAAATTTATAAGGTGAACTTAAAACTTATTGTGCGTCTGGTGCATGCCACGTCCACGTTGGGAGCAGGCTGCACGGTGGTGAACACGGAAAGAGACCTTGGCCTCACCCATCAGAATAAGATTAGGAAGACTGGCAAAGGAGGGAGAAAGGTAAAGTGTCATCTAAAATAGGAAGACGATTCCAGAGACTGAGAACTCATCACTCACTGTAGCCACCTTGGAATAAGTAGGAATAAACATCAATTTGGTTGAAAGCAGGACTGGATTGAGACTGCCCGATGTGGAATTCTGGTCCCGCGTCTTACCCGCTGTGTGACCCTGGGCAAGTCACTTAATCTCTCTCTGCTTCAGGTCCTTGTCTGTGGAATGGGGATACCATAATATCTACCACTTGGGCTCTTCTGAGGATCACACGAGTTCATATCTGCAAAGCACTGAGGAGCGTGCCTCATGTAGTAAGCGCGTGTTGGTCATATCTAAAAAGATGCATAGCATCCAATCTATCTGCTGAAGCAGTAGGTCCTGTCAGATCAATTTGATTATGTTTGTAAGAGAAACAAAGAAGTGGAATGTGAGGTAGTTACTTCTGTGTGGCTAGGAAAGTGCAGTCTTGGCCACTCAACGATGTGCCGAGAAGAGATGTTCTGACCCCACAGTAGTGAACCACGGTTGGTCCTGAGGCGAGAATCAGCACGGCCATTCTGCTCAGCCCTCTGGTGAGTGAGGTACAAACCTACTGGAAAAAATGCCCAGATACATAGAGAAGGATTGATTTAAGATGGATTGTTAACACTGAAAGAGAAATTAAAGTTAATAAAAGTTTAAGTTAATTTTTTATAGAACCATTACAAAAAAATGGTTCTATAAAAACAATGTAAAGTCAACAGAAGATACAAGCACTGATGGGTTGGAAACAGACATGAGCAAAGAGCAGAGGGAGTGACTGGAGAGCATCATCCCAAGGTCAGTGAGGTTCCATGGAATCACTCTGAAATGCGCACGTAGGGTGTTGTGCCGAGTACCACGGTAGGAAACCTCCCGTGTGCCCCTAACACATCCGCGAAAGCACATGACATGCAAGTGCCAGGAGACAAGTATGACCCCCATTCCCTACGTGAATCAGGATGCCAAGGGTCCCATGTCCCACCGTAATTCGTAAAACATGGTTAGAGGAAGCTCGCCGCTATGTGAATGTGTATGAGGAACGAGGAACGGCTGGAGGTATTCTGTCTAGAGAAGACGAAGCTGAAATGTTACTAAACTGCACTTTTTGAGAATGACGGAATTTCTTTCTCAGCGTCATGCCTGTAGAAAACTGAGAACGTAGAATCAGTGAGACTCATTACAGTAACAAAATCCTTTTACTTGTGGAATGGATGAGTCTGTCAAAATGCTATGAAAATGAGAGCCTTGTACAACTCCAAGGGGGTCTCAAGATCTCCGCACTGCAGCAAATGTAGATTCCACAGCACAGATGCTCAGAGGGAAAAAAAAAGACAGTTGGTCTAAAGTTTTCAGTGAGTCCTGCTTATTCTTTATTTCACTTGCCTTAAAATGTGGGGGCCATTTGTTTCATGTAATGTGAACCCATTGCATTTAACTGTAGGTTATTAATGGTTATGAACGGTAGGAGAGAGAAATACAAGTGGCAAGGTTCAGAAACTTAGCTGTATGTTCTTGCCATTTGATATTAAATATACTTTGGGATACTTCACGATCTTAACAAAGAATACCTATTATTCACTGCAATGAGGATGCACGGCTTGCTTCTCATTCAGTCGCTTAGTAGAGCTTGGTTGCTTGGGTTAGTGGCCTTCTAAGAATGTCTAGACTGTTCTAAGTATCTGGTTCTTCAGCATATGGGCTTGTGAAATAATTCTATTAAAAGCCAAAAAGGTAGTCATCATTAGGCTCCAAGCCGAATTGTATAAAATGTATGCTAGTTTCATGGTGTGCATCACACAGGAAGTCTTGGTCTCTATTATTCCTTTAGTCAGAAGGCTGCCTTCTCACCTTTCCTGCGAAAGGGGAGGAGAGGGTTATTACACCGTTTGCATTTTTCTTTTTTCCTTCTTCTCTTGACCAGTTTTTTTTTTTTTTTAGGATTTTATTTGACAGAGAGAGACACAGTGAAGAGAGGAACACGAGCAGGGGGGAGTGGGAGAGGGAGAGGGAGAAGCAGGCTCCCTGCTGAGCAGGGAGCCCAACGGGGGGCTTGATCCCAGGACCTGAAGATCATGACCTGAGCCGAAGGCAGATGCTTAACCGACTGAGCCACCCAGGTGCCCCTCTTGACCAGTTTTCTCAGGAAAAAATATTCTCCCATACCCTCTGCTTCAATTGGGAGATTAAAAAAAAATTTGAGAGGTGTCTTTGAAGAAATTATTTATTTTCCTGGAGAAATAATTTGTTATACTCCATCATAAAATGTACATTCTTTAGATAGCTGGACATACAACAGAAATATAAACACACCTGATCTTCAGGTCAGCCTTTGATAATTTTATAATCTTTGCAAAGCAACTAACCTTTTGACATTAAAAGGCAAGAATTTAATCGCAGTGACTGAAATACCAAATTCTGGTCCACTGATGTGTCCCTAGCCCAATTCAGAGAAATAATTGCAAACTTACCGTTTCATTTACTGATACTGTTGAGAAAAATGCATCAAAGCCCATTCATTCAAAAACATAACCCAGTTTAAGGACAATGAAATTCCTAGTGAGAAGGGGTTGGCTCAGCTAGTTTCACATTCAGTGCCACAGTGAGGCAGGTTGAACATAATTAATATAATTATCTTCATTTAACAAGGCTGAGAAATAAAAGCAAAGAACTAATCTAAGGTTACAGGGTAAATCTAGGGAGATGCCCGAATTGGACTTCAACTGTCCTGATTAAGATTTGAGTGGTCTATCTAGGGAACAAGGTGCCATGGTGTTAAAAATGCAAACACACTTGAGTATAGACTTGATGAATCACTGTATTATACATCTGA
Source organism: Callorhinus ursinus (assembly GCF_003265705.2). NCBI lineage: Eukaryota > Metazoa > Chordata > Mammalia > Carnivora > Otariidae > Callorhinus > Callorhinus ursinus. Next base: position 63,883,987 of record NW_027397068.1, on the reverse strand, counting down.
AACTAATATAACACCGTATGTTAACTCCACTGGAATTTAAAAAATTAATAAAAAAATGCAAGTGCTTTCATAAACTTTCTAAATAACTAGGCAAGTCAGTGAACTATTATAATGTAACATGGCAGTTCTATTTTTGAACATATAATATAGGAAAAAACTTATAGTTGCAAAGACAATGCATTACCAAGCATTTTTGTATGATTACACTCTCTTAAAACAAAACAAAACAAAACAAAACAAGACTACCAAAACATACTGGGGTCGGGTGGGGGAATCCCACTTTAACAAATATAAAGCTACAGAATTCTGTTTTCTTTAAAGGTCTTTTCTCTCAAGTTGCCTTATTTTCAGATGGAAGTAATAAAAATTAAAATGCAGCCCTAAACAATTTCATCTTCAAATAATATGGCTATAATAATTGTAGCTTCTAAAAACTGGAGCCAAAAATATGTTCATTTGAAATATAAGTATTTTGTAATATTATAAGGGAAACTATGCTAATACCCAGCATGAAGATATTAAATCTGGAATGGCCCTTGGTGCCACTACAGATCCAACAGTCTTTTCTAAGGCAATTCAGCCAACTTCAATTACTCATGGACTGGACATTATTACACCTTACACCATTCACTTCTTAAACCCGTCATTGCTCACTGGACTGTCCCATCAACATGCAGCTGGGATAGAGGTAATTGACGAAATGTCCTTGAAGTCTGCTATTTATAACGCTTCGATTGAAATACATTTGAAGTTAACAGCTAATACGGTTTTGACTGTCCATGGATTTGATTTTCTGTACAACTTCAGTTCTCTAATATAAAGTCAATTAATATTAGGTTGCAGATTGATCTAGAAATTTTAAAAGAAAAATTAATTTTCGTATTTCCCACAAAAATCCGCATGCATCTTTGTATGACGTATTAGTTATAATAGCAATACTGGCCACTGTTCTGTTAATATAAAAGTTTTCCTGAGAAGTCCAGGTTACATGAACTGCTAATTGCCCACCTCACCTTTAAATATAGAGAATGTCAGCACCCAGGATAATTAGTGATGAGAAACAGAAGTCTATCGTCTGAGGTTCTTCGTACCTGTAATTCTATTTTAGTGCAATAATTCCTGAAGGTGGTTTCTAGACCACCAGCCTCATATTCCTTGGCAAAGAATATTTCTGTCCCACTAAGTTTAAAAGACCAATGGAGACAAGGCAGGGCTTTCCACAGTTATAACAAAGAAATCAGTGAATGCTTTGCCATTTTCAAGCTCAGAAACCTGAGTGATGTTTTTTGAAAATTCTTAATATAAAGGTTCTCTCCAAGAGAAGCACCACTGAGATCCCCAGCACCTACAATTATGGAATAAAAGAGATCTTAACTGAATGACTCCTCAGGCCAAATGGCCCAAGATATCCTGTTTTCAACGAGGTAAACTTTAAAACCCCCAAAAGAAACTAAAGGAAAAGCAGTAACTATGAGAAAGCAACATTCATTATTTTTGGCTCAGTTTGAAACACGGTCGCTCTCTTTCATTAGTTAAAAAGCTTGGGGGAACTGAGAAAAATAATCCAAGAAATGCAGCTGAATGCCATGATGTCACGAGAAGACTCTAGAGAAGAATGAGTTTTCTCTGATTTCAATTAGCTACCAAATGTGCTGCTGGGGTATAAATTATCTTCTATCCCACAAACTTTAAAAACAAGTCACAGAATCCACATTAGAATATAAGTTTTTTAATTTTTATAAATAACTTATCTGTTACAAAGATAGTTTACCCAGCTAAATCACAAAACCATCAACTCAAGATATCCAAATTACGTTTTATTAATAAAACAAGTAAAAACTGATTTATCAATCTTCACATAGAACTGCAGATGAAGCTGAAAAACAAGGCCTAGTTTTAAAACAAAATGCATCAATTGTAAGGGCTTTGGGTCTATGGTCTAATTAACTAGGATTGTCATATTTCTTCCCACATACAAGATGCAAAGCCCGGAAGTCAAGGCTTTGACATTCATATAGATCACCTGTAATAATCCTGCTTATTTAAAAAATATCCATTTGCAGACATTTACAATGGGTGACAGTCAACATTATCTCCTACCTTTTGCTATATTTCAGCACTTCCCCTAGCCCCATTCTAAGTACTGATATATAATTTCATAATTCTGTTTTTTAAATGCATACTGTCATTTCTTTTTCTTGATTTCATTTAGTTATATACATTCCCGATCATCTGAATATTTATTTTCCTTATAAAAATATATCATCAAAATAAAGAGATGCTTGAGGTTGCTTCAGTGTTCAAGTTTGCTTGTTTTTCTTTTTTCCAGCTTTCCTTCAGTTGTCCTAAATATGACTAGCCTCGTTTTATAAATACACATGATACTGCCACCAAGTCAGGTTTAGAAACGGACTGCCCCAACAGTAAAGCATTTACGCTTCTCCCCACACCAGGGCTGTAGGTTCTGCTGCTGTGGCTGGTTTTGCAAACTGTACTTTCCCCATAGTAATCTCTTGTGACAGTTCTGTGGGACACCAGGCAGATGAAGCAAGCTTAACCTCGTTGCTCTGTCAGTGGGTTAAAAATACCTTTTGTTTTAAGCTTCCCTGTGGAAGATCAGTGTGCTGTGCGACCCACTGCTGAAGTCGGCAGATATAGTGTGACTTAGACGTAAGTCTTGTAGTATTTCCTGCAAGTCAGTGTGCAGCATCCCCATGTCTTCACAGAACATCGGCACTCACGAGGGCAAAGCACAGAGTAAGTAGAGGAAAGTTATTTTGTGCACAGTTTCATTTCATTAATGCTTTTTTATTTTAAGGCATTGCTTCTCTCAGGTAAGGCTTAAAAAGGGACATGATCGTGCTTAATCACTAAAAGGAAAAAAGAAAATTAGTTAACAAAAGACTATTACACTATACATATAGAAATATAAGAAAATAATAAAGAAAAGAAATCACTTAAAGCAGACTCGAGAGATCTGTACAGTAGGAAAAGCTTTGGGATATCTCACTGCATGTTTGTACAGACAATGCATGCTGCTTTCCTTTTCATCTTTAGACCCCAGATGCTGGCTTCACAGAGTGGAGACGTTTCAGGGAAGACAAAGACGAGGCCAAGAGTACCACAGATTCATGAAGTTCTTCCCCTATTCATTGGCACCATGCGGCAGCAAACAGTTTTTAAATAGTTACACCTTGTTCTTTTTCTTCATGTTTGTAGTGTTTCACCAAAAGCTTTAAAAAAAAAAGCCATCGTTCTATTCCTTCCTCCTGTCAAAATTCAGTAGTGACATGAGGGGGAAAAGGTACTGGGCACACCTAGGCATTAATATATTGAGAATTATCCACAACGGGCTACTGGTAACACTGTACATGGTTAGGCAGCGGGCAACTGAGTCTCTCAGCAGATTCCCTTTCATGTGATGAATTTCAACTGCCCATGACATTAGACTGAGGTATTATTAGCTCTGTGGGCTGACATTTAACATTAGCACAACACCATCTCGTCACACCTTCAATTTGACAAAATCCTATGTAGCAGTGAAACTTTTCCCCTGATGACAGACTCGTTTCTTGAACTTCCGATGTGGTTTTAGAGCTATAGGGCCTTTTGGCTCAGAAATGCCTTGGCATCTCACACTGTTCACAGCGGATTAAGGCTGGATGGTTCAAAAAAGTACAGGCAGTACAATTCCACTGAGCCCCCTCATCATCTTCTGTGTCTTGAGTCTTTGGTGTTTTGATGGTGGACCTCTGATCTGTAAGGAAGCAAAAGAATGGTCTTTGAAGCAAAAAAAATGGCGAAGTCATAAATGACTGGCAATGTGGACTGCACAGAATGAAGCAGCCTGTTAACCAAATGACACGCGCGCTCGGGTCTCCCCACCTCTAGCGAGTCAGTGCTTCTCTGCTGGGGAACACCGACAGGGACACGATGGCGTCACCTCACTGTCTCCTTCGTGGGGAAGAGAGCGCCATTTTCTCCAGTTGAGAACAGGAGAAAAGGGAAATTAATTCATAGGGGACCCAACAGCAAAGATTCCCGTAATGTCACCGCAGGACTGTGAAAAGGTGTCCTACCACCATACTGACAGTGAGTCTGTGTCTCAGTAAAGTTAGATTTGCGTTCCCCACTGAAGAAGTACTTATATTTCTGTTTTCTACCAGGAATGGACATTTTTGTCAAATGTTCCGTTTGCTAAAAATGTAAGCCATGAACAACACAAATAAAAATAGAAAGATGAGCTAATTTCTAAAAATCTTAACTGTATATCAACGATAGATTTGGAGAAGCAAATCACTGTAAAAATTCTACCACTCTTTATTTCTCAGTTTATTTTAAAACCATATTTATTACGGAACACTTAGAACACTAGATTGAGGGCTGCGAGAACGCAGTTCTGCTCCTGGCTCTGCTGCTCACTCATGACTTCCCTGTTCTGTGATCTTAGATAAACCCACATACCCTTCAGGTCTAAACTTTGCTATAATGAAGCCACTGCAGCCTTAAGAGGCCAATGTTCTAGAGTTTTTGAAAGGATTAATGTATGTTAAATTTAAGGAATAATTACATTCCTCCAAGATTGTGTCTAAGATGAAATTACATTTATGAAACTACTTTTTTTTGAGGGGGGATCCCATTAGAAATTTAGGATAATATTCCTACAAACTAGTTTGGGGAGGCTTAAAGTAAAAGGAGCATACACTGTTGGAGCTGTCTTGTCAAGGTTTACAATATAAAGATTCAAACTATGTTAAAACACTGTATACTAATTTGCAAATTCCACCTACTCTACTAAGTTGGTAACTAAATGGTATCTTTTCTGATAATTTAAAAGATAAACTTACTGTATCTAGTAGGCAAAATAGAGGAAATCAAGCTTTTATAACAAATCTAAAATAATTAAGTGATGTTTGGTATTCTGCCCCCTTTATTTTTTAAAAAATATATATTTTAAAGATTTTATTTGAGAGAAAGAGCACGTGTGCATGTGCACACAACTGGGGGGGGGTGGGAGAGAGAAAAGCAGACTCCCCGTTGAGCAGGAAGCCCAACTTGGGGCTCTTGGGGCTCGATCCCAGGACCTTATCCCAGGACCCAGAGATCAACGACCTGAACCAAAGGCAGACGCTTAACTGACTGAGCCACCCAGGCACCCTTCTGATCCCCTTTAGCAGCATCTTATTTATTGATTAGTCTTAAGGAACACTTTATTGCAAAACTATCAACTTTAGGCATTGGTCACAATTTTTAGGCATCATGACAATTTTTGCCACATTCAAGAGCAACTTGAGAATGCTACTTATAGAACAAATATTTTCTTTAATTGGGTAATATAATTGAGTAATAAATTTTCTTTAAATTGAGTAATTTAAAAATATCTACAGCTTATGTTAGTAAAAATATTTGAAAAATTGAGGATCTGACAATACTAGGTTAATATTTCTTAAACCACATTAAAATAAATAGTTAAAATTTTGCTTTGACTTTTTACATATAAAATGATTTTACACCTCATATTTGGGAAGCATTTTATCGAATGATTGTTTTAATCTGGGGATCCATCCTACTTAATAGAATTTTTGTCTCACTTAGGTGTTAGAAAACATTCCAACCTGACACATTTAAAAAACTTCGTCTATCCTTTTTAACTACAAACATTTTTAGGAAAGTAGACTATTTGTATTAACACTTTATTATTAAATACTAGCACCGTCTTCATTATTTAAGTAGTATCTAAGGTAATCAATGGGGACCTACACATTTTTTTTTTTTTTTAAATGAAAAATCTCCAATGGTTTTCTTATATCTGCGCAATTGCCATTTGGTACTTAAACTTACAAATCTTTTTATTAGAGGTATTTGGAAACCAGAATTTAAAGAGGAAGTTAGACTGCAAAGGATGGCTTGTGATTTCCACACTAATTTTAGCTGTTAAAAACAAAACAAAACACTGCAGTGTAAAGCAGAACTGCAAAATTTTTTCTAACTAAAGAAATCTCTGTAAATGAAACTGTAAATGAAAAAAGTAATTCTCTATTTTAGCTGAAGGCAAAAATATTTGATTCTCTATTTCTCCAAAATAGCATAGATAGAAGCACAGAAAACCTTCTACCTTTTGTGAGAAAACTTTTAATAGATTTTTTTTCCTTTTTTTGGGTAGTAATTGCCATATTTCATATATGACATGTTATAAACTTTTTAAATTGAAGTACAGTCGACATACAATATTGTATTAGTTTCAGGTGTACTGCAGAGTGATTCAACAATTTTATACATTACACAATGCTCACCATGATGCAGTTACTATCTGTCACCGCACAAAGTTATTACAATATTGACTATATACCCTACGCTGTACCTTTCATCCCTGTGACTTATCTGTTTTATAACTGGAAGTCTGTACCGCTTAATCCCCTTCCCCTATTTTGCTCATCTCTTCCCACCCCAGTGACCATTAGTTTGTTCTCTGCATTTATTAGTTTGCATCTGTTTTGTTGTGTTTGGTTTTTTTGGATTCCACATGTAAGTGAAATCATGGTATATTATCTTTCTCTGTCTTATTTCACTTAGCACAGTACTGTTTAGGTTCATCCACGCTGTTGAGAATGGCAAGATTTCATTCTTCTTTATGGCCAAATAATAGTCCCTTGCGTGCGCGCGCGCACATACACCCCACATCTTTTTTATTCATTCATCAATGGACACTTAGGTTGCTTCCGTATTTTGGTTATTGTAAATAATGCTGCAATAAACATAGGCATTGCATGTATCTTTTCAAGCTAGTGCTTGCATTTTCTTTGGGTAAATACCCAGCAGTGGAATTACTGGACTGTGTGGGATTTCTAATTTTTGAGGAACTTCCATACTGTTTTCCATAGCAGCTACACAAATTTAAATTCCCACCAACAGTACATAAGGATTCCCTTTTTCTCCACATCCTCATCAATACTTGTTATTCCTTGTCCTTTTTTTATTTTTAAATTTTTATTTGTTTTTTTGATACTAGCCACTCTGACTCGTGTGAGGTGATATCTCACTGTAGTTTTGAGATTGACATTTCCCTCAGGAGTCATACTGAGCATCTTTTCATGTGTCTGCTGGCCATCTGCATGTCTTCGTTGGAAAAATGTCTATTCAGGTCCTTTGCCCATTTAAAAATTGGATTATTTGGGGTTTTTTTGGTGTTGAGTTGTAGGAGTTCTTTATATATTTAAATATTAATCTCTTATCAGATACATCATTTGTGAGTATCTTCTCCCATTTAGTTGCCTGTTTTGCTGATTTCCTTGCTGTGCTTTTTAGTTTGATAATTGCTTTTGTTCTCCTTGCCTGAGGAGACATTTCTAGAAAAATGTCACTAAGGCCAATGTCCAAGAGATGACTGCCTGTTTTAAGAGTTTTATGGTTTCAGGTCTTACATATAGGTCTTTAATCCATTTTGAGCTTATTTTTGTGTATGATATAAATGGTCCAGTTTCATTCTTTTGCTTGTAGCAGTCTAATATTCTCAATTTATTGAAGAGACTTTTTTTTTCTCCATTGTATATTCTTGCCTCCTTTGTTGTAAATTAATTGACTGGCACTCTATTCTGTTTCATTGGTCAATGTGTCTATTTTTGTGCCAGTACCGTATCTTGAAATCTTCTCTTCTGCTACACTGTTGTTAAGTGTACAGAAATGCAACAGACTACTGCATATTAATTTTGTATATATAATAAAATTCAACTTTACTGAATTCATTTATTAGTTCTAATAGTTTTTTTGGCGGAGTCTTCAGGGTTTTCTATATCGAGTATCATGTCATCTGCAAATAGTGACAGTTTTACTCTTTATCAATTTGGATACTTTTCTTTTTCCTGTCTGATTGTTGCAGCTAGAACTACCAGTTGAATAAATGTTGAATAAAAATGGCAAAAGTGGGTATCCTTGTCTTGCTCCTGATCTTAGAGTTTTTCACCAATGATTATAATGTTAGCTATGGGTCTGTCATATATGGCCTTTATTTTGTTGAAGTATGTTCCCTACAAACCCACTTTGTTGAGTTTTTATCATGAAGAGATGTTGAGTTTTGTCAAATGCTTTTTCTGCATCACATTGTTAAGGTGGTGTATCATGCTGATTGATTTGTAGATATTAAACCATCCTTGCATCCCTGGAATAAATTCCACTTGATTGTGGCGAATGAGTGTGTTGTTGAATTGCATTTGCTAATATTTTGTTGAAGATTTTTTGCATCTATGTTCATTTGGGATACTGGCCTGTAATTTTCTTTTTTTTGTAGTGTCTTTGTCTGGTTTTGTTTATCAGGCTAATGCTGGCCTTGTAGAATAAATTTGGAAGTTTTCCTACCTCTTATTTTTTGGAATAGTTTGAGAAAGATAGATACTAACTCTTTAAATGTTTGGCAGAATTCACCTGTGGAGCCATCTGGTCCTGGACTTTGGTTTGTTGAGAGTTTTTTGATTCTGGATTCAATTTTGTCACTAGTAATCGGTCTGTTCAGATTTTCTGTTTCTTCCTGATTCAGTCCTGGAATAGTGTTTATTTCTAGGAATTTATTCATTTCTTCTAGGTTGTTGAAATCCTGACATAAAACTTTTCATAGTAATCCCTTATAATCCTTTGTATTTCTGTAGTGTTGGCTGTTACTTCTCTTTCGTTTCTGATTTTATTTGAGCCCTCTCTTTTTTTTTTTTTTAAAGATTTTATTTATTTATTTGAGAGAGAGAGAATGAGAGATAGAGAGCACGAGAGGGAAGAGGGTCAGAGGGAGAAGCAGACTCCCTGCTGAGCAGGGAGCCCGATGTGGGACTCGATCCCGGGACTCCAGGATCATGACCTGAGCCGAAGGCAGTCGCTTAACCAACTGAGCCACCCAGGCGCCCCTGAGCCCTCTCTTTTTTCCTAATGTGTCTGGTTAAAGGTTTATCAATTTTGCTTATGTCCTCAAAGAATTAGATCTTGGTTTCATTGCTCTTTTCTATTTTTCTTAGACTCCATTTTGTTTATTTCCACTCTGATCTTTATTATTTCCTTTCTTCCACTAACTTTGGGCTTTGTTCTTTTTCTAGTTCTTGTAGGTGTAAAGTTAGATTATCTGAGATTTTTCTTGTTTCTTGCGGTAGGCCTCTATCGCCATAAATTTCCCTCTTAGTACTGCTTTTGCTGCATTCCAGAGAATTTGAACCTGTGCTTCCATTTTCATTTGTCTACAGGTTTTTCCTCTGTGATTTCTTCATTGATGCATTGGGTTGTTTAGTATGTTGTTCAGCCTCCACATATTTGTGTTTTTTTCCAATTGTTCCCTTGTAATTGACTTCTAGTTTTATAGCATTGTGGTTGGAAAGATGCCTGACATGATTTCAGTCTTCTTAAGTTCATTGAGACTTGTTTTGTGGCCTAACATGTGATCTGTCCTGGAGAATGTCCCCCCATGTGTACTTGACAATATGTATTCTGCTGTTTTTGGATGAAATGTTCTCTATCTGTTAAGTCCATGTATTCTAATGGGTTGCTCATAAGCCACTGTTTCCTTTTTTACTGTGTGGAAGATCTCTCCATTGATATTAAGTGTACTGTTAAAGTTCCCTACTATTATTGTATTACTGTCAATTTTTCTCTTTACGTCTGTTAATATTTGCTTCATATATTTAGGTGCTCCTTTGTTGGGTGCATAAATATTTACAATTGTAATATCCTTTTGTTGATCTCTCTATCATTACGTAGTGCCCTTTTTTGTCTCGCTACAGTCTTTGTTTTAAAGTCCACTTTGTCTGATATAAGTACTGCTACCCAGTTTGTTTGCTTCTGTTTGCATGGAGTATCTTTTTCCATCCCTTTCTTTTCAGTCAGCATCTTTAGGTCTGAAGTGAGTCTCTCGTAGGGAGCATATAAATGGGCCTTGTTATTTTACCATCCAGTCACCCTATCTCTTTTGATGGGAGGATTCAGACCATTTACATTTTTTTTTTTTTTTTTAAGATTTGAGAGAGCGAGCGAGCAAGGGCAGGCACACAGAGGGAGAGGGAGAGGGAGAAGCAGACTCCCCACTGAGCAGGGAGCCCGATATGGGGCTAGATCCCAGGACCCTGGGATCATGACCTGAGCTGAAGGCAGACACTTAACTGACTGAGCCACCCACGCACCCAGACCATTTACATTTAAAGTAATTACTGACAGGTATGTACTTATTGCCGTTTTGTTGTTTTCTGGTTGTTTCTGTAGTTCTTCTATGTTCCTTTCTTGTGCTGATGACTTTCTTTAATGTTATGCTTAGATTCCTTTCTCTTTATTTTTTGTGTATCTATTACAGGTTTTTGGTTGGTGGTTACCATGAAGTTCATATGTAACACCCTAAGTATAAAGCAGTCCATATGAAGTGGATGATCACTGCAGTAAAAACACATTCTAAAAGCACTACATTTTTACTTTCTCCTCTATGTTTTATGTATATGTCATATTTTATGTCTTTTTATTTTGTGATTCCCTTAACTAATTTTTTTTTTTTTTTTAGGTACAGCTGATTTTACTACTTTTGTCTTTTAACCTTCATACTAAGCTTTATAAGCAACTGATCAACTATCTTTACCATATGTTTGCTCTCACCTGGGAAATTTTTTCATTTCATTATTTTCTTATTTCTAGTTATGGTCTTTTCTTGTCCCTTTAACATTTCTTACGAGGCTGGATTAGTGGTGATGAACTCTAACTTTTGTTTGTCTGGGAAACTCTAGCTCTCCAATTCTAAATGATAATCTTGCCAAGTAGTATGTTGGTTGTAGGTTTTTTCCTCTCAGCACTTTGAATAATTCATGCCACTCCTTTCTGGCTGCAGTTTCTGTCCCCAAATCAGCTGATAAGTCTCATGGGGTTCTTCCTTATATATAACTAGTTCCTGTTCTCTTACTGCTTTTTTTAAGATTGTCTATCTTTAATCTTTGACATTTTAATTATGTGTCTTGGTGTGGTCCTATCTGGGCTCAGATTTATTTGGGACTCTCTGTGCTTCCTGAACTTGGATGTATATTTCCTTTCCCAGGTTAGGAAAGTTTTCAACTATCATCTCTTACAGTAAGTTTCTGCCCCTTTCTCTCTCCTCCTTCTGAGACCTCTGTAACGTGAATGTTATTCTTAATGTCCCAGAGATCCCTTAACCTATCCTCATTTTTTTTTTTTGTTAAAGATTTTATTTTTTTGACAGAGAGAGGCACAGCGAGAGAGGGAACACAAGCAGGGAGAATGGGAGAGGGAGAAGCAGGCCTCCCGTGGAGCAGGGAGCCCGATGCGGGGCTCGATCCCAGGACCCTGGGATCATGACCCGAGCCGAAGGCAGACGCTCAACGACTGAGCCACCCAGGCGCCCCAACCTATCCTCATTTTTTAACATTCCTTTTTCTTTTTGCTGTTCAGCTTGGGTGCTTTCCATTACCCTGGCTCTAGATGGTTGATCCGTTCTTCTGCATCCTCCAATCTGCTGCTGATTCCCTCTAGTGTATTTTTCATTTCACTAATCGTATTCTTCAACTCTGATTCTTTTTATATTTTATATCTCTTAAGTTCTCACTGAACTCATCCACTCGTCTCTCAAGTTTGATGAGCATCTTTATGATCATTAATTTGAATTCTTTATCAAGTAGATTGTTTATTTCTGTTTCATTTAGTTCTTTTTCTGAAATTTTTTGTTTATTTGGAGCACATTCCTCTGTCTCATTTTGTTTGACTTTCTGTATTTGTTTCTATGAATTAGGCAACAGCTACCCCTCCCAGTCATGAAGGAGAGGCTCTGTGGAGGAATGTCCCTGAATAGACTACCTGTGCCTGGCAGCTCTGGCTGGCTGGTGGTAGCTGTAGCAAGTGTGAGCTGAGTCCTAGGGTGCGCCGTGCAGCGATGCCCTGGTAGGATGGCTGGAGCTGTAGTGGGTATAGAATGAGCATGCACTAGTGTGCACTGCACTGTGGGCCACCTTGCTGGGATGGCCGGAGCTCAGGTGGGCACAGGTGCAGGGGGCTCTTTTGGAAGGATGGCTGGAGCTGACGGAGGTATAATACAGAGGCACAAGTCTTCCTGAGAGGGCAGGCTGGCTACAGTGGCTAGACTCTGTTCCCATTTATGCTATCAAGGAGGTGGGAGAAGGTAAACATAGTGCTTGCTTGCACTTCTGACCCCAGAGAGAGTTCCAGCAGTTTTCCCACCATATGGTAGATGCTCTAGAGTTGGAATATGGGTTTTCTTCACTTATATTCTAGTTGCCCTTTATTTTTTAAAAAGATTTTTATTTATTTGAGAGCGCGAGAGTGGGGGTGGGGCAGAGGGAGAGGGAGAAGACGACTCCTCACTGAGCAGGTAGCCCAGTGTGGAGCTTGATTCCAGGACCCCAGGACCATGACTGAACTGAAGGCAGACGCTTAACTGACTGAGCCACCCCGGCACCCCACTAGTTGCCCTTTAAATCACAGCTTTTTTTGGGGGTGGGCGGGCAAATCTGTGCATGGGTTCCTCAGTGCTCTCTCTCCCCTCTGCAGTTTACAGTGTAGGGGTGGGGTTCCCATGGTTACTGTGTCTCCATCTCGCCTTTCAATCTCTATGTGGTCCTTCTATCCTCTGCTGTGCAAAAGCGGTTCAATCAGCCCTCAGTTCTTCAGGAGGAATTGCTCTATATGTAGGTATAGATTTGGTATGTCCACGGGAAGAGGTGGGTTTAGGTTCTTCCTACGACACCATCTTGTATCCCTCCCGTTGACACATTATAAATTTAAGGAAAGGTTTCCATCTGTGCTTTCTACTGTTCTACCTTTCCTTACTTTTTATCTCCATGAAAAATTTCAAATTTATATAGAGAGAATAGTAAAATAAACCCTCACGTTCTTATCCTGCTTCAAATTGTCAAGACCACTCTTATTCCATCTACCCTCCACCCCCCCTCCATCTATATACTCCTTCCTACACTCAACACATAAGTACTGGATTATGCTGAAGTAAAACAGGAATCTTTTTATAAGAACAATTCTAGTTTTTGAGGGAGTGAAACGGTTATATTAGAGCAACTCATTCAGAGTCTGGAAATACCCACTTTGCTTATTTTAAGGAGCTAGGCTATGCCATTGTTTTCTTTATTCCTTTACTCAATTAACATCCAAATGGCATCCAGTATTTTAACCACTGCTTACTGTGACAAATGCCCTATTCTCACTTTTGCTCTGCTGTAATAATAGTGCACTGCATTCCAGCTAACTATGTTTAGGAACATTTAAATTAAAAACAAACAAACCAACCCATGAAGATGCAGTTAGTCCTAATCAATTTATATTTAAACAAAAATCAGGGAGTGGGGAGAACAGGACATTGCGTGAGACTGTGCGAAGTCTTGTAACAAACCAAAGAGTTAGTAACATACCTATTCTTTCTTGTTCTCATTTCTCTCTATATTTTAATTCCTAGAGTAAAAAAATCCACACACATATTTTGACATACCTTAGTTTCACGTGCATACAAATCTGATTATCAATGATATAAAATGATAGCAGGTAACAATTTTTAAAAATCATTCGTTTGAAATTCAGAGTATTGTGATTATACAGAATTATGCATAAATTAAACAGAATACTCATGAAAAATAAACTTTCTTAAGGTATTGTTCTCAACAGTTATCTAAAATTTTAAAGAGTACAAATTTTTGCACCTGATTATTTTTTCCCAAGACTTGCTATTTTAGGAGTATATAATGAATCCTAAGGACATGCATATTACTTTTAAAGAGCTAAGTACATTAGACTTTTGCATCCTCCCCCATCCCAGCATGTAAGTGAAAATAAGCAACTATCTTCCTAATGAATTCATCCACGAATGCCAAAGTTTGAAGCACTTCTACAGTGGAAGGCTGCTAAAAACAAAATTTTCTAAAATCTTGCTTTTTAAAATGTAACAGTTTTCACACTTAATGAATACACTAACCTTTGGGTTTTGGTGGCACAGGACCTACAAATCCAATATTGTCATAAAAGTTATGAATAGCGCTGGGATTAAAATGTGGTCCTGAAATACATAAAAAGTAAATATATCAATGTTTATAGCTCAAAAATATTTAATTTTATTTTTTAAAAAGCAAATATTTTCTTTCTAAAAAAGATCACAGTATAAATAGAAGAAATGCTTTCATTTATTTTGTACCTCTAATCTTAAATTACATGTAAAGTTGTGAAAACAGCTGAGGTAGGTATAATACAGTACTCACAACAGAAGTCTACGTGGTAAATGGAGGAAGAGGTCAAATTAAACTGTTAGTAAGACAGTAACAGAATTACAACCAGACCACTGGTTCTATGTGATAAGTTAAAATAACTTAAAATTTAACAATTTAAAATATAATTTCAAATGATCAAACATGGTCTTAAGCAACTAAATACCTTGGCCCCAAACAAGTATTAAAAACCTTGCACTAATTTAATATAATGGTTCAGATGACAAAAGGAACAAGTTCAAGAATTATAGCTGCTAGACCAACACTTTTAAACTATGGCATCTTCAGTGAATGTTTCAAGATACATGATTTATTAAGGTTTTAAAAGAAAATACAACATTATCATCTTTCAGTTTGATGAATTTTCGGCACACACTTAAAAGAGTAATTAAGGACTTCTTTTTTGTTGGCTTCCTTCTCTTATCCTGTCTTTTCCATTTCATATATTTCTATTATTTCCCTAACTTCAGAATTAGGTTTCAGTTATAAAATTTCCTTTTAGTTGTCTGTGGAACTGAATTAAATTGTCAAGATTTTTTGCTACAATAACCAAGTACTGCTTATCACTAATAGCTCAGGCTTCCTAATAAGCTATCATTGTTCTAAAAATGTATAAGCCATATTTTTATTCCCTTCTCTGTTTTATCAATTAAGATAGTGCCATTAGAGTGGGGATGTCTTTTTAACTATGATCTTAAAAGCATGATTCTTGAAAGTTAAAAGTAAAGAAGGGAAATAGGAAAAAGACAGGAGTACCTATATTTTAACCTTATTAAATATTATAACAAATATTATAAGTATTATACATGCTACAATATATTACAGCAATACTTTTGACAATACAACCATACTAATCATTGTCTTCCCTTAACACGAGACTAAAGCAGGTTTGAATAATACAAATTTTATCAAAGTATTCATAAACCTCTCTGGAAGAGGGGGCCGGGAGAAAAACCCAATAGTTTTTTAGTACTTTCTAGCTCCAAAGTCAAATCTGAGACAATAAGATTACAACTGATAAGTTTGTTTTCAGCCACAGGAAAAGAGTTGATAAATTAATACAATGAATTTCAGTTGAATATGCACTGAACTTTACCTCGGGCTTGAAAAAGATCAATTTCTTTGGTTAAGCAGTCAATGTCAATCTGGAGTTGTCTATTACAACTTCTCAACTGCTGCATTTCTTCGAGCTGAAAAATAATTCCGTGTGAGAAGGATCTACGTTGAATTCTCTTGTCATTTAGTTAAGAAAGAGTGGAGTTTGGCAGGGGAGGGTAAGGGCAAAGAAACAAGTATGAATTAAGAGCATTTCTAGGAAACCAGATCAACCTTTTACACTTACGGCAGATTGCCTATTCTCATGTTCAAGCACAGAGGTCACAAGAGTTATAGAAAGACTTACTGAAGGTATTTGGGATATGGAATTTGATCTTTTCAGGCGCCTTCTAGTTAGATTATTTTCCATTTCATTGACCTCAGATTTTAGTTTATCCAGCTTTTTCTTTTGAATCTCAAGTTCTCTTTGAAGTCGTTCCATTCTGGCCTTCTGGTGTACCAACAGAGCTGCAACACATATTAGTAAACATGAGGACCCACCCACTTTAGTCAATTAACCTTTAAGCAGCCTTGGGAAAACAAAACAAGTAAATATTTCTGCTATAAACAAGAGCATGCCAAAATACCTTAAAACAAACTATTCTGAGTTTAAGTGTTTAAAATTTCAAAATATTTAACTTGAAAATTATTTTAATTATTCAAGCAGACAAATGTTGCTACTTGTTTAAAATATTTTTTAAAAAGTGTTCAGATAAACCTACTTTATGGCTAAGGACAGTATTTTTAGTAGCCTATGACTTCTCTAAAGGCTCCAGTCTAGTCAACTAATCTACTAACTATTATTTAATTCACATCTGACCCTCTAAAAGGATAAGAAGCCTGACGTGTTTGGACTCTGCATAAGGTATTCTAATATGAACACTTTATAGACATTTCAAAAGGGAACGTGGGTTAAGCTAAATCCATTCTGATGTAGGCAACAAATAAAACAGACTGATTTCAATCCACATGAATATTAACATTAAATTGTTAATTTTTTTTTTAAGACAGAAAGAGTGCAGCCACGTGACCAGGGGTGGGGGAGGAGAGAAGACAGAGGGAGAGAGAGAATATTAAGTAGGCTCCACACTCAGCACAGAGCCTAATGTGGGGCTCAATCGCAAGACCTCAAGATCATGACCCTAGCCAAAAATCAAGAGTTGGACATTTGGGGCGCCTGGGCGGCTTAGTCCAATTAAGCATCTTCCTTCGGCTCGGGTCATGATCCCCAGGTCGTGGGATTGAGCCCCACATCGGGCTCCCTGCTCCACTGAAGCCTGCTTCTCCCTCTCCCACTCCCCCTGCTTGTGTTCCCTCTCTTGCTGTGTCTCTCTGTCAAATAAATAAATAAAATCTTAAAAAAAAAAAAAAAGAGTTGGACACTTAACCAACTGAGCTACCCAGGCGCTCCAAATTGTGAAATGTTAGTATTAAATTGTTCAAATCACAAAGTCAAAATGATACCACTTAAGAGAAATCCCTTGTATTTTATGAAAATATTTTCCTAAGATTTGTTTTTGTTTTTTTTTTTAGGAAGAGAGAGAGAGCACAGGGTAGGGAGGGGCAGAGGGAGAGGGAGAGAATCTTAAGCAGGCTCCACGCTCAGCGCAGAGCATGACACGGGCCTCGATCTCACCACCCTGAAGATCATTATCTGATCTGAAATCAAGAGTTGGATGCTTAACTGACACCCAGGTGCCCTTATTTTCCTAAGATTTTTTTTTTCCTAAGATTTTTAAAGAAAGAAATTATGCAATCAATCTTGTAGCATGAATGATAAACTGCTTGGGAAACCTTACTAAGCCATAAAAATCTGTGTATGTTCTTGTGATTAATCCTTGGACAATGTAGGCCTCTTTTAGTATACTGGACTGGAAGTGAAGATACCTGTATCTACTTCTATAAAAAGTCAGCTTGGGATGATTTTACTATGAGAAAACAGGTGGATTTAGAAAAGTACAATTAACAACCTTTAAAAATGAAAACCAGTTATTCAAATGAAAAACTCAAGTAGACTAAACAGATTAGGTTAATGCTGAACAGTCAGATGAATCTAAAAAATAAGAAAAAGGCTATGGCATATTAAGGTATATTTGGGCCATTCAATCTAGTAATGTACTGTAGAACCAGAATTAGGCTATGAAGTGAGGGAGGCTGTTAGGCTTAAGGACTTAAAAATTAACCTTAAATAGTAGATAATTTTTCCCAACAAAATCTGACACTGTTATAATCCATACATGCTTCCCTCTGTAATTCTCCTTTCTTATTTATTGGAAGAAATAAATACAAGGGCATAATGTTTCAAGTTTAAAAAACCATGGCTGATTCTTTTTGATAAACACTAAAACCCTGTTAACCTTTCTCCCATTTTAATATATATTCTGTAACTGCAGAGAGGCGTTTTTGGAGATAAACATGTTCCTGGTTGAAAACTCGCTGTGTCTTTGTTACTTTCCTATGAAGCTTGTTTTGTCAAGCTTTAATCAATTTGGCTTATTTATCTGAACTGCAGTTTTATCCCTCTATTTCCAAAATATAAGAATTCTACATTAGGGTTTGTTCATTCTCCCAAAAAAAGATGAGGATGTGCGCTGTTATTTTTTGAGTGGGACACAAAGAGAAGAAAAGCTGGAGGCAAGACTGCAGTGAGAATGAAGGACAAGGCGAAGGAAGATGAAGAATAATATACTTTCCTTTATATCTAAACTCCAACCATCTACCAACAATGTGTCTCAAGTGGCATTACTTAGAAATTTGTTCAAATTTGTGATTCTATTTAAAAGTAGCATTTCTTAAAATTAATACTCAAGATTTTCTCCCTAATGACTGAATTCTTCAATATTCTCTAATGACTAAATGATGGTTTATATTTATGCTGAAGTTATGAAACAAGATATACATTTGTGGCACTAGTCAATATTATATTATGAAGCAGGGATGAGAACAGATTTCCTGAGAAACTGAAATCCAACTTATAACACATTTGAGTGATCAAAATTTATATTGTAAGGGCAGAGAGAGAACCTCAGGGTGAGAAATTATTATGACAATTATCCCAGGCTAGTGATTTCCTTGGAGTGCCTGGCAGAAGCAAATGCAAACTGCTCTGGCAACCCACTTCCACTACCAGGGAGCTATTACTATGGGATCCATACAGAAAAATCCTCAATGAAGAGAAGCTCTCAACAGAAAAGTATGACCAAAAAAGAAAATGATCTACCATGAGAATCAGTGGCCCAGAAAGAGCCCCCCAAACTTAAACTAAAAGGCAGCTTACAGAATAGGAAAAGATATTTGCAAATGGTATATATGATAAAGGGTTAGTATCCAAAAACTACAAAGAACACTCAACACCCAAAAAACAAAGAATCCATCCAGTTAATGGGCAGAAGACATGAATAGACATTTTTCCAAAGAACACATCCAGATGGCTAACAGACACATGAAAAGATGCTCAACATCAGTCATCATCAGGAAAATACAAATCAAACTACAATGAGATACCACCCCCACACCTGTCAGAATGGCTAAAACTAACACAGGAAACAAAAGATGTTAGGGAGGATGCAAAGAAAGGGGGAACCCTCTTACACTGTTGGTGGAAATGCAAACTGGTGCAGTCTCTCTGGAAAACAGAATGGAAGTTCCTCAAAAAGGTAGAACTACCCTACAATCCAGCAAATTGCACTAGTAGGTATTTACCCAAAGGATACAAAGATATAGATTCGAAGGGGGTACATGCACCCTGATGTTTACAGCAGCATTATCAACAATAGCCAAACTATGGAAAGAGCCCAAGTGTCCATTGACTATTGAATGGATGAAGAAGCTGTGGTACACACACACACACACACACACACACACACACACACACACACACACACACAAATGAAATATTACTCGGCCATCAAAAAGAATGAAATCTTGCCTTTTGCAACGATTTGGATGGAGCTAGAGTGGATATGCTAAGCAAAGTAAGTCAGTCAGAGAAAGACAAATACTGTATTTCACTTAATGTGGAATTTAGGAAACAGATGAACATAGGAGAGAGAGAAGAGGGTAGTAAAAAAGAGAGAACAAGGGGAGCAAACCATAAGAGACCCTTAACTACAGAGAGCGAACACAGAAAAGTTGATGGAGGAGGTGGGTGGGGGATGGGCTAAGTGGGTGATGGGCATTAAGGAGGGCACTTGTGATGAGCACTGGGTATTGTATGTAAGTGATGAATCACTACATTCTACTCCTGAAACCAATATTACACTATGTATTAAACTAATAGAATTTAAATAAAAATTTGGAAAGAAAAAAAAGGAAAAGTACCATAAACAACCTCTAGAAATGAAAAATAGTCAGTGAAATGAAAAAGTCAAACAGATTAAGCAGCAGATTAGACATAGTCAAAGACACAGTTAGTGACCTGGAAGATAAATCTAAGATCATTACCCAGACACACAGAGATAAAGCTAGAGCAAACATGAAAGGGGTTAAAAAATCTCACATAAATCTAAAAAGAAGTTCCAGAAGGAGACAATAGAAAGAATGGAGGAGAGGCAAAATTCAAAGAGATGCTTGCTGAAAATTTTCCAAAACTAAAGAAAAGAAATAACAGAATCCAGAAGATCATGGCATAATTTGATCATCTAACTAGATTATCAGAGCATGGATGAATACATTTTTAGATAAAGTTTGGGGGAATCTACCAACCACAGATTGCTGCTGAAGGAACTATTAATGATGTTTTGGTAAGAAGGAAATTAACGCAAAAGGAAAGAATAGATGGATAAATCCAAATAAAGTTCTAACTCTAAAACAAAGGAGAAAGACCATGGTAGTGGGTGGGGTGGCATAAATTGCTTAGAAAAAAGTAAAACTAAAACATTAGAAAATAACAAGAAATTGGAAATATGAAGATCAGAGAAGCATTCTAAGGTCTTAAAAGTATTTAGGAAGAATACTCTGAAATGTTGCTAAACCAAATATACATGTTAGGGGCACCTGGCTGGCTCAGTCAGTAGACCATGTGACTCTTGATCTTGGGGTCGTAGAGTTCAAGCCCCCTGTTGGGTGTGGAGCCTACTTAAAAAAAAAAAATATACACACGTTAAATATTTAGGAATCACTACTAGAGAAAGCTAAATAGAATGCAGTTTCTAAATTAAAAGACCAAACAAACAAAAGGAGAATTAACAAAGATCTGATTAAACTTAGATGGCAGGAAGAAAAAAGAAATAGAAAATAAAAAAATTATGACAAGAATAATTCCAAATATATCAGTAATCACAACTGCAATTTAGTTAAATGTGTTTGTTTAGACACAAGAGATTTGCACATTAGATTTTTAAAATTTAGCTATATGCTGTTCATAAGAAACACATTTAAAACAATTTACTCACACATTCTTTTAATATATTGAGAGCCTATTTGTGAAATCAATGAACAGGCAAAAATCCCTGCCCTTGTGGAGCTTACATTATAGAGGTAGGAGAGATGGGTGTGTGTGTGTGTGTGTGTGTGTGCGCGTGCGTGCAAGAACAAGGCTCTAAACAAGTGGTCAGCAAACTGTGGACCACTGGACAAAAACGGCCCATGCCTGCTCTGTGAAAAGTTTTACTGGAGTACAGCCAAGCTCACTTGTTTACTTACTGTCTGTGACTGTTTTTGTGTTACAACAGCAGAACTGAATAGCAGTGACAGAAATTGCATGGCTTGCAAAATCGTACATAGTTTATTTACTATTTGGCCCTTTATCAGATCATGTGGAGACTTGATCATATTAGGAAGTTTGAGTAAAAGGGGACCCATCATAGCACAGAAAGGTCAGGAGTAAAGGACTAAAGTAAAGTAAATATTTTGTGCTTCGGGTACCACTCTAAGAGACAAAGTAAGAGTAGTCAATTGCTGGGGATATTCAAAGTCTGTGGTACACTGAAGTCACTATCAAAACCTGAACCCAGCTCCGCTCCTGACTAAACTGACTCAGCCCCTTAATAACCCGCAGAAAAGAGATGTGTTCTTGTTTCTGGGTGTAAATACTACTTATCCTAGCCTTTTCTGTTTTGTTTTGTTTTTTACACACAGTAATTGGCATTCAACAAGAAATTATGAGACACACAGAAAAGCAAGAGAAAAAACCAACTTATCACCAAGAGATAAGGCAATCAATAGAACCATACTAAAAGATGACCCAGATGCTAGAACCACCTGACAGGGAATTTAAAAATAACTGTGATTAATATGTTAAAGGATCTAGTTAAAAAGGTGGACAACAGGCAGGAAAAAAGAGATAATCTGAGAAATGGAAATTATAAAAAAAAGTCAAATGCTAGAAAGTAAATATGGCATCAGAGATAAAGAATTCCTTCAACAGACTTACCACTGGACACAGAAGACTCAGTGAACCTTAGAGACAGAAATTACCCAAACCACAAAGAAAAAAGTGGAAAAAAGTGAAAAAAAGAACAAAGCATCCAAGAGATGCAGGAAATATCAAACAGTCTAATATACATGTATTCAGTGAAAAACAAGTCAGAAGAAATATCTGAAGAGATAATGGGCAAATATCTGATAAAATTAAGGAAAGACAATAAATCACAGATCAAAGAAGCCTAGAGATCTCCAAGTAGTATGAAAACAAAACAAACTAGGCATATCATAGTCAAACTACTAAAAACCAAAGATACAGAGAAAATCTTGATGGCCACTAGACAAGTGTTTTTTTTCTTTTTTTTTTTTTTAAAGATTTATTTATTTTAGAAAGAGAGAGCGTGCGCATGTATGCGATTTGGGAGGGGCAGAGGAAGAGGGAGAGAGAGAATCCTCAAGCAGACTCCCTGCTGAGCGCAGAGCCTGACAGGGAGTTTGATCCCAGGACCCAGAGATCACTACCTATGCTGAAATCAAAAGCCAGCCGCCCAAACGAGTGACTAGGGGCCCCCACTAGACAAGTCTTGAAAGTGACATACCAGCTGAATATAAAATTGAAATAAAGCAAGTGTAGTAATACTCATTTCAGAGAAAAAAGTTGACTTTAGGGCAAAATATGTTATGAGATAAAAAGGCTTCTTTACTTAATGATAAAAGGGTGGTGGGGGGGAAGCTAGCACCCAACTTAGTTTCAAAAACCATAGAAGAACATTCAAATTTATTTTCCAATGAAGGCATCTCAGAACGTACATTCCAGGACAGGGGCTGAACACTCTCCCAGTCACAGAGAGCTCCATCAGTAATCCCCAATATGATATTTTTAATGTTTCTATCAAAATAGGGAAGTAAACCAGAGTTGAGAGCTACACAGAAGACCAGTATTAGTAGGAGGTATCCTTTAACAGTTACAGGCAGAAATCTGATTCAAAAGACTTAAGAGAAATGAAGGAGCCAGAGCCGCTGAAGGTTGTGGGGATATTTTGAAGTTAAAGAGTAAATTCTTCAGAATGTTTCTGAAATAAGAAAAATACTACATCCCTGGGAATTTACAAAGAGAGGAGTTTTTACAATGGCTAAAGATATGGCCTGCCTTTGGGAAAAATGGCAAGATATATCCTATGATTAGACTGAAGCCCTAAAGTAAAATATTGTGAATCCATGGTCTCAGAATTTATGAGAGATTTCTTTCCAGTGAAAACAAAATCTGAGAGCAGAGTTATAATGACTATATTACTTAGAAATGACAAATGTAGTTTAAAGACTATTCAGGATTTCTTAAGTTCGTCTGTTAATCATAAAATAAAAAGTGCTCTGAAGATAGTAGGAAAGAGATAATGACCCTCTATTTCTTAGCAATTCTTTCTTCTAAGTTGCCTGGATTTTTATGTGTCTAGTTCACTTTCATTTGTGGCTTGAGATTTTTAGATAGAAATCTGAGAAAGATGAATGACAAAGAAAAGAGGGGTGTCAAGGTGAATCACTATGAAAATTCAGCTAAAGCCAATGAACTCTTTTTCTCTAGTTGTGGTCTCCCAGTTTTAACCTTTACCATATAAACCATTATACAGTACATATCCATTAAGAACCATTATTAGACTCAAAATGAAGAAACATAATTACAGTGTTTTTATAAAGACAACTTTTGCTCTGAATCAGGCTCCACCTAATGAGTTAGCTTTCAGTCCTTCATTCTTACATAGAAACCAACAGCCATGGATCACTATACATTTCAGGAACACCTGACATGTAAAAGATCTATATAAAGACTAAAACCAGATTAAGCACAGATAATTCAGGAGATAGACAAAAACTTAAATCCTAATTAGCATCATTAAGAGATCTGAGATATTCATACACCCATAAAACAATCTGCTCTGAGAAAGGAATTAGAGAACTAGCTCTTAGAAATTAAAAACATCATTGCTGAAATGAAAATTTCATATACGGGTTGGAACAAAAATTAAGGAAGTATACTCAATTACAGAATAAGAAAGATAAGGAGGTAGAATATTTGAGGATATAATGATGGGAAATAGGCTGGTCTAGGATGTCAAATAGCTGAATAAGAGAAGTTCTAGAAAGAGACAATGGAGAAACTGGGAATCAGGAGGGGATTTCCAGAGCTGAAGGGAGACACTAGCCTTTAAACTGAAGCAGTTCACTGAATGTGGAACAAGGATAATTTAAAGAAAAACCTAAACCTAGATAATAATTGTGTCTATATATAGAAGATACATATATATTTTATATTTGTTATAAAATATGTATTTATTATTTATATATCTGTTATATATATGTAGATGTTAAAAAATATATTTCATAATATACAGATGTTATAAAATATATATAAATGTATGTATATATGTATATCTTTGATAAAATAATATCATCATACACGAGTAGTTAAACTATAATAAGGCATCAGTAAAGACCGTGCTTTAGTTTTATTTGTGATATTTGCCTTGTAACAGTATTTCATTCAGCCAAAAACACATTAATTAAATTTTTACTATTCTGGAATCCAAGATTTTCTGGATTGGATGTGGATCCCAGTGCAGGGCTTGAACTTACAACCCTGAGATGAAGACCTGGGCTGAAGAGTCAGATGCTTAACCAACTGAGCCACCCAGGCACTCTCAAGATAATTGTAATAGTAAAGGAGCTTAAGTTAATTTCTATACTACCTGTTCAAAGGGCAGTAATTAATACCATGAGTAAAATGTGAAGGAAGGAAACAAAGTTGAATTATTTCAAGAGCTTATATTTTATTATTTTGTATTCATAAATCAGTATCCGACTAAAGGAGAAACTTTGTTAGATGCGTTCATTTCATTTCACACTTGGAAAAATTCAGCATTTTAGATTTTTCATTAAGTACATCTCTCAACTAAACCTCAAGCTCCTTGAGAGTAAACACTGAATGCAATTTTGTACCACGGGGTATCTAGTATTAAACCCTGACAATTGTAGGCACTTGTTAAATATCTGTTAAATGCCAAATAATGACAACAATTTGACTTTTAGTGAATGACAGAGTAAAATACTAATTTTTGGTCCAAGAAATAGAAATATTGATAAAACAGAAATGTGAAATTTATTTTAGAGTCTCCTTGTTTAGTTTTAGTATTTAACACTTAGCATAACTGAATACATTTTGAAATATGGCAAGACTTCTAGGTTGCTCACAATGCAGAAAGGTGGCTTTTTTTAATATGCTAGTTCTACCAAGGAAATAAAATAACTGATGTATTTAACATCTTGATCACACACTGACTTTGTTTTCTAAACCTACCTATCCACTTTACCTTTGAAATACACAAAAAGGAAGGACGAATAATGGAGAAAAAAAATTCAGTACCTTTTAAATCCTCTTTCAGTTAAAATTACATTTTAATAGATAAAGGTAATTTAAGCATGCAACTCCCTCTTGTGGTTGTTAAAAATAAATATTAGTTAATTCAAATACTAGGGCCCTTAAACCACTCCTCTAGGCATTTTTTTTAAGCCACAGTTTTAGAAAGCTTAGTCTTTACCCAGCTTTTGTCAACTTCCAGTGAACGATGGAAACAATTTCTTACTCAACTTTATTTGTAATTAGAAAAACACACTTCAAGTTTCAGATGGTATTAGCTTTACTAATTTTAGGTATTTTATAGTGTAAATAACATCTAATTCCTCCAAAAGTTAAAAAAAAAAAGGGAGGATGCAGTGTGCATATTAAAAATACCTCTGCCACTGGAAAATGTAACAGTTATTTATGGATACAAAGATCTTGGGCTTATTATAAAGAGAGAGAGAGAGAGAAATTTGCCATTGGAAACATAATAGGTATTTATTTCTAATGTCTTTTATACTTTTGTCTGTCATGACAATTTTATATGCCTAAGTCAGGTACATGCTTAAGTCACTGTACCTAACAAGGTACAATGTCAGCTTCTAAAATAAATCAAGACTTTTCTAGACTGTAACTGCTGACAGCAGGGGTATTTGTTTTATAAGCCAATGTGTAATTATTGTCACTTATTTAGTGATGGAGTCACAAAGGACTCAGAGATGGCGATTACTCATTAAAATAAACATCCTGATGTTTTCATCTATTTTGTCATTTTTAAGAAGAGTTTGAAATCAGATCTTTCAACAGTGCTGCAACTGGACCTGTAATCTGGGCAACAGAAATAACAAGACCATGAGGAATGATGCTTAACTCCTGTAATTATTTTTAAGAAACTTAAAGTATTTATACTTCATATTAATAATAGATGAGTATGAGGCTTCTGCTAGATAAACACCTTGTTGGCCTAATTTGTACATAAGTAAGATCCTAAATGCAATCTTATAGCATTAAGATATAGATACTGTCTAAAATTTTTGTGTTAGAGAAAAAGAAAACCAGGCCCTAGAGATACCAAAAGAGCCTCCAAGAAATACAACTGGATGAACCATTAAAGGAACTGGGGACATTTATAGCTTAGAAAGGCTTATCCTTTTAAAGGGGGATATGGTTAATTATTTTCAAGTTTTTGAAGGGTTGCCAGAGGAAAGAGAAATGAAGGCCAGTTCAATATAGTTTCAAAGAATATCACTATAATTTAAGAGAAGGTATGTGCAAGATTTCTGGTCTTTTGAAATCTTGGAATGTTGTGAAGGGCTAGTTTCTAAATAAGACATAAAACCCAGAAACCAGAAAGAAAAAAAAGATTGATAAGTTTGAATATATAAAAGTAAAAAAGAAATTATAAAACAAAAAAATTTATCAAGTTAAAAGTAATAAAAAAAACCAGATATCCCACAACAGGCAAGTTCACAAAATACAAACAGCTTAAAAATTAATACATGAAAAGATGCTCAACCTCACTCATATTTAAAGATGCACATTTTTAAAATCCAAAACAGTACATTTTTGCCTACCAGACTGACAAAGATGTATTCTTTTTTTCAGTCACCTACATAGTGATGGGTAGGGGAGGGAAGAAGTCAAAGAACATTCTTATAAATGTTGCCTAAAGTGTTCCCTATTTACAAATATGAGAGTATAAACTGGTAGCAAAGAGTCTCAAAATTGGCAACATGTTCCGTGGTAGTCATCAGTGTCCTTCACCAAATATTTCTGGCTCTCTGCCTTCCAGGTATGTATGGTAGAATTATGCCTCCCCATTCTCTAGCAATCAGATGTGGTTAGGTGTGGTTCTGTAACTTGCTTTACTAAAGAGTAACATGTCAGGGTAGAAGCTTAAGGCGTCAGTACTGATTTGCTGTATTTCTTTTGTCTTGCCTGAACAATCATGGAGGCATGGAATGGAGCTTCCCTCAACCTGGGTTCTTAAGTGAGGATGATAAAGAACAGAGCCCACCAGCTATCTATAGTGGCAAGTGAGCTAGAGATAAACCTTGGTTGTTAAAGACAGTTTGTTACTGAAGCATAACCAAGCCTAAATGATATATCTATCAAAATTAAAAATACACATATCCTTTGACACAGCAGTTCCACTCCTGGTAATCTCTTCTGCGAACATACTTGGACATGGGCATAAATATGAATGTATAGGATTTTTACTGCAGCAGTTTGTAAAAACAAGAACTTAAGGTCTATCTATCAAGAAAGGCCTAGTTATGGATTATGGTACAAAATACCATGCAGCCATTTTTTAAGAAAAGAGATCTACCTGCACCTGCTAACATGGAATACTCTCAAAGAGAGACAAAAAAATGATAAAGACAAAAAGCTAAATGCTATATTTCATTTAAATAAAAAGAGGTGTAAATATATATATATGCTTGTATATAAATATATGCATATATTTATATGCTTATATACAAATACATATATATATACATACTTGATATACAGTTTCAGTTTTTAGAAGAATACAAAATGCAGTATTTGTGAATAGCTCTTGGTTATCTCTGGTGAGGGGAACTTTTCACTATACACCCACCCTTTTGTTCTGACTGCATTTTTTTTTTTTAAATCAAGTATATGTAGGGGGCACCTGGGTGGCTCAGATGGTTAGGCATCTGCCTTCGGCTCGGGTCATGATCCCAGGGTCCTGGGATCGAGCCCCATGTCTGGCTCCTGGCTCAGCGGGGAGCCTGCTTCTCCCTCTGCCTCTCTCCCTGCTCGTGCTCGTGCTCTCTCTCTCTGTGTCTCGAAAGAATAAATAAAATTAAAAAAAAAATTAAAAAAAATCAAGTATATGTAGAAAAATATTTTAGTGCAATTCCTACCAGAATCCCAGCTGACTTCTCTGTAGAAATCGACAAGTTAATTCTAAAATTTATAATTGTTATAAATTTATACGTTCTTGAAAAACAATGTAGAATTTATATGTCTCTATTTCAAAACCTACTACAAAGTAACAATAATCAAGACAGTGTGGCATAAAGGTAGACATACAGATCAATGAAAAATAATTAAGAGTCCAGAAATAAACCCATGTGCTTATGGTCAACTGATTTTCTATGAGGGTGCCAAGACCATTCAATGAGGAAATAAAAGTCTTCAACAGATGATGCTGGGATATCTGGGTAAGCCGCATGTGAAAGAATGAAGTTAGGCCCTTACCTCATACTCTTATATAGAAATTAACTCAAAATACATCAAAGACCAAAATATGAGCACTAAAATTACAGAACTCTTAGGAGAAAATATAGGAGTAATTCTCATGACCTCTGATTTGGCAACTGATTCTTAGATATGACACCAAAAACATGAGCAATGAAAGGAGAAACAGCAACATAAGTAAGTTGGACTACAGCTAAATTAAAAACTTTTGTGCCTCAAAGAGCACTATCAAGAAAATGGAAAGACATGGGGTGCCTGGGTGGCTCAGTAGGTTAAGTGTCTGCCTTCGGCTCAGGTCATGATCCCAGAGTCCTGGGATCGAGCCCCGCATCAGGCTCCCTGCTCAGTGAGGAGTCTGCTTCTCCCCTCCCTCTGCCTGCCGCTCCGCCTACTTGTGCTCTCTATCTCTCTGTCAAGTAAATAAATAAAATCTTTAAAAAAAAAAAAAAAAAGAAAGAAAGAAAATGGAAAGACAGGGGTGCCTGGCTGGCTCGGTTGGTAGAGCATGCAACTCTTGATTGCAGGGGTCGTAAGTTCAAGCCCCACACTGGGCGTAGAGCTTACTTAAAAAAAGAAAAGAAAAGAAGAAAATTCACAAAATGGGAAAAATAATTACATATCATGTAAGAGACTTACACTTAGAATATACAAAGAATTCATATAACTCAATAATAAAAAGACAAATTACCCAATTTAAAAGGGGCACAGGATATAGACATTTCTCCAAAGAAAATACATAAAAGGCCAATGAACACATGTAGTTATCCTCAATGTCATTAGCCATCAGAGAAATGCAAATCAAAACCACAATGAGATACCACTTTATAGTTACTAGGATGGCAAGATTCAAAGTCAAACAATGGCAAATATTGTTGATGTAGAGAAATCAATCCTCATATACAGCTGGTGGAATTTGCCAAAAGGTGCAGTCACTTTTGAAAACAGTCTGACAGTTCCTCAATGATTAAACATAGAATTACCATGTGAATCAGGAATTCCACTCCCAGAGAGCGTATGTTCAAGAGAAATAAAAACAAATGTCCACAAAAAAGTGTACATGAATGTTTACAGTAGTATTCATAATAGCCAAAAGATGCAAACAACCAAATGTCCATCAAATGAGGAACAAACAAAAACAGAGTATTTACCTATATAATAGCACATTATTCAGCTATAAAAAGGAAGGAAGTACTAACACATGCTACAACATGGATGAACTTCTAAAACATTATGCTAGGTGAAAAAAGCCAGTCACAGAAAACTATTATGTAATTCCATTTATATGAAGTGTCTAGAAGATGTAAATCTAGAAGTAGATGAGTGGTTGCTTAGGGCTAAGGCTGGGGGTACTGGGACAGGCAGGTGATGGCTAAAGGGTGTGGAGTTTCTGAGGTGACAAAAATGTTTAATATTGTGTTTATGGTGGCACGTAAGTGACTATACCAAAAATCATTGATTTGCATACTGTAAATAAGTGAACTTCATGGGATTAACTCTATTTTAATAAAGCTATTAAAATAATGACTAAACTTTTTAATTGACTGAGCCACCGAGGTGCCCCATGACTAAACTTTTTAAAAGAGAATGAAATAGATTTGTACATGCTGAAATGCAATGATCTTAAGATGTTAAGCAAAAACTGTCTATCTCTCTTTACAATGTTCATTATATATACCAAAGGGTATGCAGAGATTATACAACCCTGCACATGCGTATTTACATATACCCATATATGGATAGTATATCCGCATTATAGAAGGGGTGTGTGCATGTGATTATGACAACAAGGCAGATAAAGATGGGTAATGGAGGTTACCTCTGAGAGTTAAAAGTGGTGGGAGGGTTGGTGGGAAGATATAGGCAGGGGCTGAAAGGAGACACATTTTTATTCTATCTTCCTTTTTTGGGGGGTTGAAATTTCTTTTATCATATGCTTATGTTGCATAATACTTTTTAATGAGATCAGTTTAATATAGGAAATAACCTGCTAGGAGGCAGAGTGTGGAGTGTGCTTCTTCAGGTATGCAAGCATGTACAGAACGGATTTACACTTACTTAGGGACCTTGTAGGACCAAGTGTTGGATGGGCAAATGGCCTGGATAACCTTTGTAGAATTTGAGATCACTTTTAAAGTCTCTTCCAACCCTGAGATTTATTTCAAATTAAAAAAGGTAGTTAGTCTTGAGATTGGGAAGAACCTATGAAAATTCTGTACAGGTTTGATGTCAATTAAGCTTACTTTTGATTTAATTACTTAACATAATCTCAAGGTCAACATAGTAAGTCAACATTCTAAAAAAAGGCATTTCCAATCAGCAGATGCATAAAATAAAGGCAAATTGCAAATTTAAAAATTTGAACTAATTGAAGTTATATCTCCTCTTGAAAAGAATATTTAGCCCTCTCAATTTTTGTCATGTTTAAGCATTTTTATTAAATCTTGTTCGATAGAAAGGTGTTGTGATTCGGAGAGAAGCATTGGTTAAAAAAAAAAAAAAAAAGACAAGTAATGAGAAACACAAAGTCCGAGAAGCTAATTTTCATGTCGTAAGTTTTCCTATTTATTTTTCTATTTTAGGTTCAAAGTCAAGGCTACTGCTTAACAATATGATAGGACCATAAATATAACTGGAAAAAAAGTACTGAGGTATCATTAAAAATGTTTCTGACCTTATGTATGTAACTTTTAACACTGCACAGATGGATTTCTGTAGAAATAACAGAGAAGAAATCATTTTTGGCAGCAGTGGTAGTTTGTAAGAGCTTCTGGCATAGAAAGCAGACCCTTTCCCTCCCCTGCCATGAAAACTGGTTTGAATGAGTGAAGCATTTGTTCTCCATATCCATAGAAATTGCCAGTGTTACTAAAAGCATACTTCTATGAACAGAAAACACCAGAGAGTCTCAGAATACAGTGAATGATCAGGTATTTACTGGTACTTTCAGAAGTTAGGTAGAGTCAGGTAGTACGACTCAAGGCGGGGGGAAATGTAGCTATTTGGCCACACAGTAACCTTTCTACTGCTGAGCAATTTTCGCTTCAATATTTGTTCTTCTTAGGTAAAGTTAGAGTCTTCCTCATATCCATAGACTATGAAATGGAATTTCTCTCTAACCTGAATTTGTCTTTTCTATTGGGAACTCATTGGTGTCTCTGATTCCTGTGGTAGTTTAAAGACTCAAATGTAATTTATTTCCTTTCACAGTGGTGGTGGGAGACATGGTGACGAAATGAGCAGGAGAGTGGTAGAAGTTTCATTAATTTACCTCTTTTTCCTCTGCTCGTTCTATAGCAGAGGGCATATCCAACAATGTATCTTTTATAAACATAAATACTCATTTTTGAAATGTTTTATTGTAGATTTTAAATGTTAGATGAAATATAAATGAAAAATAATGCATTTTGTTTACCAAATTTATTTATGTATGTTCCCTCCTCAGTTTGAGAAAAATATTTTCCTATGACTCTACACCTGGCTCAGCTTCTTTTCCTACTCGGAAACAGTATGTTCCAGGAGCTTTAGAAAGATCAATTTCACTGCAGGAGGCAGAGAGTTTTCTTTTCTCTTTATTACCCACACCAGACAAATCAGAGTTGAGAAAAGATGCTTGCCTAAAGATCAGTATTATTTGGGTTGCCGCATGAAGTAGTATGTAGTATGTAGTGAGTGCTATATAAACTGTAGAGCATTACACACATGTAAGGTAACATCATAAAAGATGCATTTTCAGAAAAGAACAATCCTTTGATCTTAATAGAACCAAGTCAAAGAAACACTCAATCAAGACTTTGTCACTGGATATGCATAAATCTGGGTCAACAACAGCAGTTCCATATGAAACAGAAGGAAACAAGATGAAAGGCTGCAGAACAGTACCTCCCCCAATACAGAGTGCATGCAGAGAGATAATACAAGGATGCGCAGCCACACGAAAGTTATGAAATTCCACAGGTATGTAGATATGTTTTAAAGAAAGTGAGTGTAGTTGTTTAAACTGTCTGAAGGCTGTTAGTGAAGAGGAGTAATTTGAGTGGTAGATTCTGAGGAACCCTGCTATTTGCTATGTGGGTAGGCTTTGAGTTCTCAAACCAGAGCCTTCACTCATCAGCATTTTTTTTTTTCCACTTTTAGGTGCCTTTGGAAGGTGCTCCCCATACCACTCCAGGGTATTACTTTATTTTTCAAGTTGTTTTCCTAATTATATCTGTATGTTGTGATTTCTTTCCCTACAGCTGCCTGTTCTTGTTTTACTCTTTATTGAGTGATCTTTTAGCTTCACACTTCTTAAACTGGGGAACATGTGGCCCCCACAATGATGTACCAGGGGTTATGTGAAGCTAGAAGACAAACTTAAAGCATCCTTCCAGAGGGCTTATTTTGCAAATGTAGAAAGATGTTACAGTGCTGTGGTTAAGAGTGTGGGCTCCATTGGCAACTTCCTAGGTTAGAATCTTTGACTCTGCTATTTGTCCTTTGGCAAGGTTCTTACTTACCCAGTCTCTTCATAAGTATTTTATTTATTTATTTATTTATTTTTAGAGAGGGGGGAGAGAGAGAGAGAGTGGGAGAGAGCACAGGGGGAGGGGCGGAGGGAGAAGAGAATCCGAAGTGGGCTCCATGCTCAGTGTGGAGCCCAGTGTGGGGCTCCATCTCATAACCCCGAGATCATGACCTGAGCTGAAATCAAGAGTTGGATGCTTACCTGACTGAGCCACCCAGGTAGCCCCTGTTCCTAAATATTTTAATCTGAAAATAGGAATACTAGTGTCTACATTATAGTTGGTTGTGAGAAATAAATGGGCATTCAGAAAATTGCCTAGCACATAGTAAGCTTTCAGCAGGTATTAGTTATTATATGTCTTAATATTAGATTATTCATTTCCCCCCTCTCTAAGCAAATATAAGCAAAAATGGAGATAGGAAATGCTGGGTGGAGATTAAGACAGAAAGACTAGAGATAATCTCATGCAAAAGGTGAAGGTGACATTTGAGTAAAAATCTGAAGGGAGTTAATTGTGGATTCTGGGAGAAGAGAATTTCGGACAGAGAAAACAGCAAGTACGAAGATCCTAAGGCATGCCTTCCATGTTTAAGAAATAGGAAGAAGGCCAATAGGAGTGGTAAGCAGATGGAAAAGAGCTGAGGGATGGGCAGTGGGTCATGCAAGGCTTCACAGCTTTTACTCTGAACGAAACAACCATCATATGCAGAGGAATTATATAATCTGACTTGTTTTTTAACAGTGTCTCTCTGGCTGCTGATTTGAAAGAAGACCATAAGGAAGCAAGAGTGAAAGCAGGTAGGCTACTGCAATAATCCACTTGAGAGATGAGGGTAGCTCAGACCAGAGTGGTGACCACAGGTGGTAAGAAGAGAGAGAACTCTTAATACACCTTGAAGGTTAGAATTGACAGATTTTACTGTCAAATTAGATGTGAAATATGAAAGAAAGGAGGAGTCAAGGCTGTTTCTGAAGTATCTGGCCTAAGCACTAAAAAAATTAGGTTGTCATTAACTGAGATGGGAGGACTGATCATAGGAAGAGTAAGCTGGGGGAATGTCAGAAGGTATTTCAGATACAGAAAATTCGAGATGCCTAGTAAACATTCAAATGGAGATGTTAAATGACTAGTTAAATAAACTGGCTTGAAATTTGGGGAATAAGTCTAGGTTAGAGTTACAAATTTGGGAACCATTAGCACATAATATTTATTTATTTATATTATTTTTAAAAGATTTTATTTATCTAGAGAGAGCATGCGTGTGCGTGGGGAGGGGGAGAGGGAGAGAGAGAATCTCTAGGCAGACTGCGCTGAGCATGGAGCCTGACCTGGGGTTTGATCCCATGATCCTAAGATCATGACCTGAGCAGAAATCAAGAGTGGGACGCTTAACTGAGCCACCCATGCACTCTGGCATTAGCATCTAATATTTAGAGTCATGAGGCTGAATGAGATCACCTAGGGAATGGTACAGACAGAAAAAAGGCCCAAGGATTAAGCTCTGAGGCTTTGATCTTATTTCTTTGAGAAATGGAAAGATAAAGAGGCAAGAGATGAGGGAGGGAGAACCAGCTAAGAATAAAAAGAGAGGTGGAAATTCTAGAGTAGTATCTTAGAAGTCAAATGAACAAAATGTTTCACAGTGAAGAGGGTGCTTGACTGGTAAATGCTGCTGATACATACATCAAGGAAGATGAAGGCCGAAAGGAGACTGTGGGTTTCGTAACAATGCTGTCACTCATGACCTTGACAAGAGCAGTTCTGGGTGACTATAGTGGATAAAATCCTGACTAGATTAGATTCAAAAGAGAATGAGAGAAACTGGAGATAGCAAGTTTAAGCAACACTTTATATTCACACTCCAGTTAAAGGTGATTATGTCTATTTCAACTGAAAATTCCCTTTATCAAATTATCTTCATACAACAATTTACTCTCCATTTAAGAAACAGCAACTACCTAAATACAGGAAATCTGCTATTTGATGGAAGGAGAGAAGGAGAAGAGGACTGTGGGAGAAGAATAGGAATTAAATATCAGTGAAATAAATAATGGTATATTAAAATTCATGTACTGCCTGAAACTAAACAAAAATGGGTCCAGTTTTAGCACAATTTCTAGTGCAATCGGAATCACCCATGGACCTTTAAAACACACATGCACACCTAGACTTCGCCATTCAGATTCTAACTGAACAAGTTTGGGATGAGCCCTGGGCATCCTTATCTGAAAGCTCCATAGGTGTTTATGAAACCTGAACGCATCACAGCCCAGCTTGAGTTGAGAATCACAAGAATATAGTAGTTTAAAACATAACAATGAGGTTCCTCTGAGAAACTCAGCAGTAAAATCACTATTTTTAGAAATTTTTAAAAGGACAAGAGTACTAGTGGTTGTATGGGGCTGCATGTTGCATGGGGGAGATGATCTATTATTTTCCAACCTGCAATGCCCGGGACAGCTCACTGCTGACACAAAGATGACTACGATACGCTGTTGCTCCAAAGGGCTCCCAGCCGATCTAAAAGCCCGCATCAGTATTCAAGAAAACAAACTCTTAACCGCCACGTTTGTATCTGAAGGAGTTTAATGGTTTCCTACTGAAGATTAAGTAACTTAAGGGACCAAATAAAACATATATGACAGAAATTATCTCTACTTGAATTAATACAGATATAATTTAGTATTATGCTGATATCAACTAGCCTATTTCAGAAAAGGATAATCAAATGAGATAGACTAATGTTTTTATCCACAATTCCAAATAAAGATAAAGGCTGCATTAATGGATGTTTAAGGTAGGCTGAAAGAAACTAACATTGAGAACAGAACTCAAAATCTCTCTTAGAGGTAAATTATTCTAGGACTTGTAAGAAGTTAGATTTTGATATAAAACAAGACTTACAATGTTATATTAGAAAAATGAAAATACTTGAAGAATAGAGAAATCGCCTGGGCAAAGGCGGCAGATTTACCAACTATACAAGGCCACTAATATCTTACTAAGATGTGTTTTTATGAATTTTTATTCACAAAAATTTTAAAGAGCAAGTCAACATCACCACAGAGAAGAGAATTAACTGAAAAGAAAGGGTTAAAACATTAAGAAAGTAAGCATACCAGGGTGGATTATGCTGAAGATGTAATAACCCTATCCTTCAAACTTTAAGTTATATGATAGTAAAAATGAAATTCACAATTTGTATGAATACTCTGAGGTTTTAAAAGTAGTATGATTTGACACTTAAAAAAGATGAAGTAATAATACTGATAGCCATTTCTACAAGTAAAATCAAATGTACACCAATAAGCCCAGCATGGAAAGTGACCCCACCTTCAGGATTATTACCTTGAGTGTAGGCAGCATCATCAGATCCCATACTCAACTTCCGTGCTTCACTTATTCTATCCACATGTGCTAAAGTAGGGTCCGTGAGGTGCTGAATATTCTCTGTTTCTACATAATGATCAGGATGGTTTAGAAGATTTGTAAGTTCAAAGGTAGGGGACACCACCCCTGGTGAAACTGCAGGGGGTTTATTAGGAGAAACTGTAATTTTGAAAGTATATTTTGTATTGGGTTGAGTGACCACGACTCGAGGAGAAGTTGCAGAGTTATTGCCTATTGCTCGACTTTTGGGAGGGTGGTGATGAATAAAGGCAGGACCCATGCTCACTTGCCCAGACATATTCCTGGAGGCAGCAGATGCTCCAGAGTTTGTGGATATGAAGAGGGTGGGCTGATTCCGCATGATCTGTTCATCTCCTGGGGCGGCATTAGCTGAAATATAGACCTTGGGTTGACTACGGGACATCACCTCATCAGTATTTGGGGGACTGGCAGCTATGTAAACAGTGGGCTGATTTCTATTTAAGGTCTGGCTGTTGACTGAAGAGGAACTGCTGGAGGTTCGAGGTCCAGAAGAACGCAATTTTGAAGAGCTGTTTCTTTGTGGGGGTTCAAGTTTGATTTCAATCTGGTTTTTTCGAGGTCCTGTTGAAATATTCTGAATGTTATATTGGCTATGGGCAGAAGACTGTGAGCTACCAGATGAATGAATTGTTGGTGGCTGTGGAGTAGTAGGTGAACTGATGGGCATGTAGACATGAGAGGTCTGGTGGCCTTGCTGGTTTGGCTGCTGGGCTGAGGTATGTGGCATAGGATTAGATGCAGGATAAGTAGTCCAGGGACCAGGTTGTGAAGGTTGATAGACTTGTTGAGGGTTCATAGGATTAAACTGAGATACCCAGCCAGAATGCTGTTGCGTCTGTCGAGCTGTACCACTAGGAGTTGTAATGTAAGGCCTAATATAGATAGAATTTCCCTGTGGACTGTTAAGTACAGGTGGAGGTACACCATGTATGTGCAAAGATGTAGGAGTATTACGACCAGTCTGGATATTTGGGGCTAAAGTTACCATAATGGGATTAAATCTGGGAGTTTGTTGAGAAAGGTTAGATGTTCCTTTGCTGCCTAACTGAAATCCAAGATGTGGTGCTGAATTTGAAGCACCAGATGTACTAGACATTCCAAAAACATTAAAGCCTTGAGGAACTTGAGCTGGTGCTGTCTGTGGCTCCTGCTGAAAGAGTTCATTATTGGACTGACCACCTTGAAGTTGTCCATCACTAATGCTGTGCGTCAGAGTCCTGCTTCCATTCATTCTATTTCCTTCTCTTCCATGGTGGTAAACATTCTGTGACTGCAAGTCCAAGTTGAGAGAAGTCATGTGATTTCGGAGGCCAGAAATTCCAGAGTCATCCGAGAAATTCAAGTCTCCTTCACCATAAAGATACCTTGTACTCTCTTGAGAGAGAACAGCACAGCAAGCATCCAGGTTATTATTATTCTATAAAACAAAATAAAAATAGCTTGATGTTAACAACCTTCTGGTTGTTACACTCTCATCACTACTAAAATAATACGTGATTAACAAGTGATTAGTTAATACAATTCTAACACACATATTTGAACCTTTTTATTGAGAAGAACTATTTTTTTGTGCAAATGCTTGAATTACAAATCCTCACTACTAACACAGTGGAAAAGCTCTCTAACTCGCAATAGCTGACAGCAAACCAAGTCACTGTTCTGTTTAAGGAGCCATTTTACAGTAAAATGGATTCATGCAAATACAGTAAAAATTATAACCTAATTAAAAACATGATTTGAATGCTGAACAAAACATAACCATTCAAGTATTATATTCATTAGGCATATAATACTATATAATTAAATGTTTTGCACATTCAAGTGCTATATGAATTGTTTTAAATTAATGACCTTTTAAAAAATGATATGTAGGGAGTGCCTGGGTGACCCAGTCAGTTAAGTGTCCAACTCTTGATTTCAGCTCAGGTCATAATCTCAGGATTGTGAGATCAGGCCCTGTGTCGGGCTCCACACTCAGCACAGCATCTGTTTAGGATTCTCTCTCCCTCTCTCTCTGCCCCTCCCTCTGTTTGTGAACGCTCTCACTCTCTAAATAAACTCTTTAAAAAATTATATATGTGGTATTTAAATAGAAAAAGTCCTAAAATAACACAACAAAGTCATCTCAATTCCTTATATGCTTCCTCTAAACTCAAGGTAGCACCTAGAGCAACTGAGCTCATATCTCTGCCTTTAGATAGCACCATATAAATCTATTCCACAGAAATGAAAACAAAAACAAAAAAGCAACCAGATTATTTCTAAAGAATCCTCAAGAGACTGACCAATCACCAGTCATAAATCATCCATAAAAATATTACTGAACATCTAAATTATGCATAGTACTCTGAGACTGTGGAGGACTCAATGACATATAGAACCAAAATTTTCCCTAGAAAAGTTTTGCAACTCAATTAGACAAACCATGGGTTTATGAAAAGGTAACATTATTAAAACATGACTCTGTGCCAAATAATAAGTGGTTTCTAAGTTCAACAGAGAGTTAGTATTGTAGACTACTGTACAAAGAACTATGTTAATAAGGGAGGCATAGTCTGATGGGCTTCACACACAGTAGTATATGCAGGACTTGAAGAGGGAAAAAGGACTCCTAGTGAAGGGAATGGCACGAGTAAAGACAGGTATCAGTGTGATAATAAGTAAAAGCATATTCTAAACAAGGTTAACTGGAACAGATTTAGTTGGGAGTTAAAGGTTTGTATTGGAGATTTTGTGGAACAAATATTAATAAAAGCAGATTGGGATTAAATACAGGTATACCTCGTTTTATTGCGCCTTGCAGATACTGTGTTTTTTACAAATTTAAAGTTTGTGGCAATCCTGCATTGAGTGAAATTTTTTTTTTTTTTTTGCATTGAGCAAATTTATTGGCACCATTTTTCCAACAGCATTTGCTCACTTCATGTCTCTGTGCCACATTTTGGTAACTGTTA
Source organism: Callorhinus ursinus (assembly GCF_003265705.2). Lineage (NCBI taxonomy): Eukaryota > Metazoa > Chordata > Mammalia > Carnivora > Otariidae > Callorhinus > Callorhinus ursinus. Next base: position 63,844,776 of record NW_027397068.1, on the reverse strand, counting down.
GAATATTTCAAACCTTTTCATTACTATTGTGTTTGTTAGGGCAATCCATGGTCCAATGATTTTTTTTTTTTTAAAGGTTTACTTGTTTATATGAGAGAGAGAGAGAGTATGCAGGAGCGCACCAATGGGGGGACAGGCAGAGGAAGACAGAGCCTGACTTGGGGCTCGATCCCATGACTCTGAGATCATGACCTGAGCTGAAATCCAAGAGTTGGATGCTCAACTGACTGAGCCATCTAGGCGCCCAATCCAGTGATCTTCGATGTTATTACTCTAATTGTTTTGGGGTGCTATGAACCATATCCATGTAAGATGGTGAACTTCATTGATAAATGTGTGTATTCTGACTATTCCACTGTTTCCCCATCTCTTTCCCTCTCCTTGGACTTCCCTATTTTCTGTGACACAACAATACTGAAATGACCCTAATTAATAATAATAATGATGATGATGATGATGATAACCCTACAATGGCTTCTAAGTGTTCAAGTGAAAGGAAGAGCTGTGCATATCTCAACTGTCAATCAAAAGCCAGAACTGATTAAACTTAGTGAGGCATGTCAAAATCCAAGATAGGCCAGAGCCTGTTGTAAATGCAAAGGATTTTAGGTTCTTGAAGGAAATTAAAAGTGCTACTCCAGTGAACACATGAATGATAAGAAAGCAAAGCTGTCTTACTGTTGACAGGAGAAAGTTTTAGCGGTCTGCATAGAAGATCAAACCAGTTTCGCCATTCCCTTGAGCCAACGCCTAATCCAGAGCAAGGCTCTAACCTCTCTTCAATACTGTGAAGGCTGAGAGAGGTGAGGAAGCTGGAGAAGGGAAGTCTAAAGCTAGCAGAGGTTGGTTTGTGAGGTTAAGGAGAGAAGCCATCTCCATAACATCAAGTGCAAGGTGACGCAGCAAGTGCTGATATAGAAACTGCAGCAAGTTATCCAGAAGATCCAGTTAAGATAATTAGTGAAGGTGGCTACGCTAAATAACAAATTTTCAGTGTAGATGCAATAGCCTTATATTGGAAGAAGATTCCATCTATGACTTTCATAGCTATAGAGAAGAAGTCAATGCCTGGCTTCAAAGGACAGGCTCACTCTCTTGTTAGAGGCTAATGCAGCTGGTGACTTTAAATTGAAGCCAGTGCTCATTTACGATTCCAAAAATCGTAGGGCCCTTAACAATTATGCTAAATCTACTGTTTTTGCTCTATAAAGGGAACAACAAAGGCTGGATGACAGCACATCTGTTTACAACGTGATTCACTGAATATTTTAAGCCCATTGTTGAGACCTACTGCTCAGAAAAAAAGATTCCTTTCAAAATATTACTGCTTACTGACAATGCACCTGATCACCCAAGGAGCTCTGATGGAGATGTACAACGAGATTATCTTGTTTTCATCCCTGCTAACACAATATCCATTTGACAGCCCATGGATCAAGGGGTCATTTAGACTTTAAAGTCTTGTTATTTAAGAAATAGATTTTTTTAAGGTTATAGCTGCCATACACAGTGATTTTTCTGATAGATCCAGGCAAAGTAAACTGAAAACCTCGAGAGCATTTGATTCATTGGAAGAGGTCAAAATAGCAACATTAACAGAAGTGAGGAAGGAGCTGATTCCAACCCTCATGGATGACTTTGAGGGGTTCAGGACTTCAGTAGAGGAAGTAACTGCAGATGTGGTGGAAAGAGCAAGAGAATCAGAAGTGGAGCCTGAAGATATGACTGAGTTGTGTAATCTCCTGATAAGACTTTAATGAATGAGGAGTTACTTCTCATGAATGAACAACAAAAAAAAAGTGGTCTTTTTGAGATGGAATCTACTGCTGAAGATGCTGTGAAGATTGTTGAAATGACAATAAAGGATTTAAAATATTACATAAACTAAGCTGAGAAAGCAGTGGCAGGATCTGATTCCCATTTAGAAGCTCTCCTGTGGGTAAGATACCATCAAACAGCATTGCATGCTATAGAGAAATCGTTTGTGAAAGAGTCAGTTGATGAAGCAAAGTTCATTGTTGTCTTATTTTAAGAAACTGCCACAGCCACCCAACCTTCAGCAACCACCATCCTGATCAGTCAGCAGCCATCAACATGGAGGCAAGACCCTCCACCAGCAAAAAGATTGCTACTCATTGAAAGCTCAGATGATGGTTAGCATTTTTTAGCAATAAAGTATTTTTTAATTAAAGTATGTTCATTGTCTTTTTAGACATAATGTTATTGCACTATCAAGACTATAGTATAGTGTAAACATAATTTTTATATGCACTGGGAAACCAAAAAATTCAGTTGACTTGCTTTGTTATGATATTTGTTTTATTGTGGTGGTCTGGAACCAAACCCACAGTATTTCCAAGGTATGCCTATAATTAAGGATTTTGAAAAATGAGTCACACTAACATCTGGACTCTGATATAGGCAATGGGGGAGAAGCCACTTTACATGAATGAACCGAGAAGTAAAGACACAAGGGCATTCTGGGGAGGCAGTCTGTTGATACTCGAGATGAATGGGAAAGGGAAAATTTCTTGACCACCACTGGAAGACATGAAATAATGACTGAGAGTGGACACAAATTATGAAAGACTACAAATAAACAATGGATACAATTTGGCTATAAGAGAGAAAGAGACTTCAAAGAGGGTTGGAAGATTAGAAGTCTGACAGAAAGAGGTCAGTTTTAGACATAAAAAAGATGAATAACCAAGTTAAAATGTCTATAGGTGGTCTGATAGGAGATAAAATCTAATTAAAGGAAACTGAACTACAAAAGGCATCTTGAAGTCTTGTTAAGAAATGGCAGTCCGCAGTTTGAATGGGTAATGCAAAAACAAAGTTAGTGAGTAAGGTTTGACTTTTTTCCTCCCAAACTAACAGTTCAAATCTCTCATGCTATAAAAAATTTCTTACCCTATTCCTAACTCTGAATTGATATATATTAGTTTTTGAAATAAAATTTAAAACTTCACCACGATCTTTATCAACCAATTACTGTTATTATAGTTAGACTCTTGCCAAACCTAATTGGTGCTTTTTGCTTCAAGCTAACTTTATTGCTATTCCTGTAAATTCTCCCTACTAAACCAAAGCTCACAAAGACCCCATCTTCTCACCTCCTCTTGGCCAACATCCCCAAATTAAAATGTGTATTGTCTACTTAATCCAATCCCACACTTCCTTTTTAAAAGCGCATACTCATATTTACAAAGTCTTCCTCCTTAATTCTCTTGACCGCTCAAAAATCCCTTCAATCCTTTATAAAATCTGATTATTTAATATGTTCTAGTCCCAGTTATGCTAGTAACTCACATGGCCTTAGGTTATTTACCCTCTATAGACATCACTTTCTTAGCTACGACAGGATAAAAGAAAATGCACTTTTTATTAAATTTATTTAAAAAATTTAAAATTCAAAAATAGAGTAAACATGATAAATTCACCTATATTCATCATCCAGCTTTAACAATATCAATATATGGCAAATCTTTTTTCATCTAATGGATGTGCCCCAGCTTCTCCCCCCACCAAGCTAGATCAAGTCTCTGACATTATTTCATTTTTATCTGTAAATACTTCAGTATGTATCTTTTAAAAACAGGGACCTATAAAAACATAACCACAATGACAATATCATACCTTAAAATATTCAATACTTAATATCAGCTAATATCTAAATAGTGCTGAAATCCCGATTGTGTCATAAATGTCTTTTTAGTTAGTCTGAAAGAGGATCTAAGGAAGGTCCACATATTTAATTTGGCTGATATGTCTCTTAAAGTTCTAATAATAATTAATCCTCCCCTCTTCTAAAAACTTTCTGGTCATTTGTTGAAAAGCTTGATCACTTGTGCAGCAGAATTTCCCATCTAGACTGGATAGGTGCACTCTGTGGTGTCAATATCTGCTGTATTTCATTGTGAACTAGTAGTTGTAACTCTAAGTGTAAGCAGGTTCATGTATGAGTTTTTGGCAACACTCTTTATAGGGTCTGTTTCTTACTGCATCACACAAGGAGACACAATAACGTCTGTCTGTCCTTTTGTGATCTGAAAGCTGACAGGCAGATTCTGATGTTATCAGCCTGATCCAGCTAATGATTTCAAGCAGTTACTGATGATCACTCTTTAGAATCTTTATTTCATTAGGGGTTGCAAAATGGTGATATTGGTGATATCCCAATTATAAGATTCCTTCTTTGTGTATGAGCTGCGGTTCTTCCTCAAAGAACTTGCTCTCTTCAACTATTTAATACTCTTTGCACAGAAGAAAAAGGATAAATAAATTCTCTCTACTGGTTTTTTAGAATAACAAATTGATGCCCTTAGCAACCTCTAAGAGTTACTAAGATTTATTTTCAGTATCATCATAAACTCCAGTATCTTTAACATTTTGATGTGTATCAACTGACTGTGGTCATTATAACCTATCTTTAGGCTAGTGGGAATGATTTCAAGTTGGCTCATGTGTACATACGACATGAACCTAGTAGTCTTTCATAGCTTCTTTGTTTTCTGATGTGACAGGAAGTCCAAATCATCTTGTACACTTCCTACCCTAGATCTGGAATCATCTATTTCCCAAAGACACCCCAATTACTTTCAGTGAGACTCCCTTTAAGTGTAACAAAAGGTGTGGGATGAGTTTCTAAAAGGTTGAAAATCATTGCTTTTTTGTATATATGCAAATCTGCATTCATTCTCTCTGAAGCTACAAAGGGTCTGACTCATTATTTCCTGTTCCTCTTGCATTTTTCCCCAAGCTTCCTGCACAGACACAGAGATTACAGATAGTATCAAAATATCTCCTAGGATCATCCTTCTCTAACTCTGATTCATTCACTCCTTCAACCAATTTACTGAGCTTCCATTAGGCGAGTAGGAAGGAATACAACTGCTGCTAAGGATCTCATGGTCTAGTGGAGGACATTAATGTGTTCACAAATAAATATAATACAGAATGACAGGTGTTTTAATAAGAATATGGATAAGGACTATGGGTGCAGGTCATCTGAAAAGGCTTCAACTAGGTATATGGTACTTAAATATTAAGTCTTACAAATACTGAAGGAACACAACTAACACATTGCTTTGAAAAGGAACAGCAAACTTTAAACATAAATTGTCACTTTAAGAGAATTGAAAAATTCAGTTAAAAAAAGGAAAAAAGTGTGTCAACTATGCAATATTTTTACACTATTTTAAGATTCAATTACCAAATATAAATAAAATTTAAAGATATGAGTTACACCTGCTGATATTATTGCCATCTTAGAGAATCCACAGCACAAGGAAATGATAGAAGTAGTTCCAACAGAAGAATGTGAGCAGTAAATAAAGTCAAAAAGAGAACAGAGGGTAGATACTTGTTCTTCTCTTAGGAAGCAAGATATTTAAGAGCAAATATACAAAGTGGCAGCATAGCATGATCCTTTGATGACTAAATTTCTTATATTTTCTATACCATGGTTTTTTCATCTAGAAAAGTTCAGAACCAGTATTTTATAGGCAGGCTCTCCCCAGAGAAAGGACAGAATCCTACCCAACTGAGGAAGGGAGAGCAACTCCCAAAAGAAAAGTCTGTCACCAACTAAGAGATGTTTGGAAGTACATTTAGAGGTAGCTAAATTTACTTTTACTTTAAAAATGTCTCCCCAAATTTGGGAAGATGTACACCCTAGCTGTATTCCCAGAGGAGCCTTCCCCATTCCTTTAACATTTCTTGTTATATCAGCTAAAACCCACATTACTTGGATGCCCAGAATGATTATCAACTCAATTTAAAAGAACGGTAATTTGCAAGCAAAATGGATTTCATTTTAGTTATCACTAGATGCTGGGAAGCATGCCTTAGGGAGGTCTGTCTTTGTAAAACCGGATAAACACGGTGAAAGTGTTATTAGCGGGTACCCAAAAGAAGTTCAAAATCCTTTATTTTCTTTTTTGGTAAAACTGAACACATGCTTCCTTATTACATTTTAAAAAAGTAGGTAATTCATTTATACAGATCAAAACAATAGAGAAAGATATATGTTGAGATGTCTCACTTCTATCTCCAGCCCCATCTGGCCTTTTCCCTCTTGCTCACTATGGGTGATTATCTTTTATTAGTTTTGTTTTTAATCCTTCTGGTATTTCTTTATGTAAACAAGGGCAAATATACATGTGAATATTTACTCCCCCATCCTCATTTATTTTTATTTTATTTTTAAAAGATTTTATTTGAAAGAGAATCTGTGCTTGTATGTGCACACGAGGCAGGGGGCAGAGGGAGAGGGAGAAGCAGACTCCTCGCCGAGCAGCGAGTCCCTTGTGGGGCTTGATCCCAGGACCGTGAGATCAGGAGCAGACCCTTAACCGACTGAGCCACCCAGGTGCACCCCCCATCCTCCTTTATACATACTACCCTGCATTTTGTTTTAATTTAATACACCCTGAAAACCATACTGCAGCACTCTTTTTTGAAAATAATTTAAATAATTATACAAAATGCTCCCAGTTAAGGTTCTTCAAAATCTCTACAGCTGTGCTACTGGGAAAGTGTTCTGGACAGTTTTTTCATATCGAGTCTTATAACATTTTATTGAAGAACCTATATTATTTTTCTATTTTTCAGTGACTCACTGAACTCTCTCAGTATAATGTTATTTTATTATAAAGTCTACTTGAAAAGTTAGAAAGAGGTACCTGGGTTCTATGGGGAAAACACCTCCCCCGCCCCACTATCTCTGCTCTTCCCCATACTTTTGACTCCAGTCAATACTTTTTTTTTTAACTTTTCATTTTTTCTTTTACATACTATATCAACTAATGTGGACTACTGATTCATTCACCAAATATTTATTATAGGTCTTCTACTATTATTATTGTTATTAGTAATGGCTGCTAACATTTACTGAGCACTCATTATGAATCAGGTATCCTACCAGTTGTTTTATCTGCATCATATTTAATTCACTGTGAAATTTTTTATTCCCACTATACAGATGAGGAAAATGAGGGTCAGGTTAATTAAATTACTGCTAGTAACTGTTAAAACTCGAACTCAAGTCTGTTTATCACCAAAACATATGCTATTTATTATTTATTTTTAAATTTTACTTTTACTTATTTATTTCTCCCCAATTTTACTAAGGTATGATTGACAAAAATGGTATGTATTTAGGCTGTACAATGTGATTCTTTAAAGGTAAATAAAATGTTACAACTTAATATATTTATACATTGTGAAATGATCACCACAATCAAGTTAATCAATGCATCCACCACTTTACAGTCTTCCCCCACTCCCAAGTGGTTTTTCAGTGGTGGTGAGAACACTTAAGATCCACTTTTTGCGAATTTCAAGGACACAATACAGTATTATTAACTCAAAACATATTCTCTTAAACACTATACTGTAGAAAAAGTCAGGCATATTCAGAGAATTCCAATCAGTTGAGGACGTCTGCAGCATAGGGTGTGAAGAGGAAGGACTAGGCAAGAGACCAGGCTGCAGAAGAAGGCAGGATTCCAGATCACAGACCTAGTATGCCCTAGTTACGATATATGAACTTTATTCTGAAGGGTACGGAAAACAATCATGAGGTTTTTTAGGCAGGTAAATACATGACAAAAATCTGCATTTAGAAAGACACTTTGGCAGGAATGAGGTGGATAGACTGGAGAGACCAAAACTGGATTAGACTAAAGGCAGGTAATTAAATGTACAGATAAAAGGTGGTAAGGGTATGAACAAAATGTAGTCACTTGGCATCAAGTACAGATGTTGAGCCTTTAAAAATTTCATACAATTTCAAACTTTAAAAACAATCTGTCAAGTAAATATATCTGAGCCAAAATTACTTTTTTATATCTCTGTTTTAACAAGCTGAAAGATAGTTTTTGATGGAAAGATTTCTAGTTTATCAAATGAGAAGGCACTATCACTAAATATTTAGAATTATGGATTTCTAAAATTGTACAGACAAGAAAAAAGTAAAAATTTATTAGATGGTTAGTGATAGTAATTGGAAAACCTACAGATTAACTTAAAAATATAAAAACAAACTTTTTTCTTTAGAATTGGGACCTGAGGCATTGTCGAAGTCAAATTCCTTTGTTTCACAGACAAGCAAACTAGAGTACAAAGAAGGCATATTACTCGCCAAATCAGCTTGGGGTGGCTCATTTGGGATTAGACCCATGTTTCCTGACTCCTTAGTTAATGATTTTCTCACTTTCAATGAAGATGTGGAATTTAAAAACATTCTGGCAAAACAGGCGGGGGAAAAGTGAAGCAAGCTCACAGTAAGTATGGACCACGTACCAACACTTTCTACAGGGCTCCTGTTTAGTCCTCATACCTACTTTACAAGGTAGGTATTATCTGTATGCCAGAGAGCCGAAATACCTTGTGTAAGGCCACCTAACTATGAGACACCAAAGTTCATTTCTTTTCATCATAGCACACTAATGCCAACAAGAAGAGTTTTCTTCCAATATGAAAAAAAACACCACCCAGGTTTGTATGAATGAGTTCAGAAATTGATGCACACTGACCTGTAACATGCACCTGGATACAACAACTTCAGGTACTTCAGGGAATTTTTGTCGCAGGTCATGTAAAACCTGAAAATCAATTTGGTGGCTTCCTTGGGCCATTCGTATATTGCCTGATCAGGACTATTTGTACAGTAGGCAATTCTAGGCCTTAGTGGAAATAGTACTCATCTCTTCTGTCCAAGCATTTTCTGTGAAAGAAAGAAAAAAAATTTTAATGACAACTGATTAGAGAATGAATATTGTTGTGGATTTAAAATTTCAATACATAGGGTACGTGCTTTAGTAACTCACATTTAATATGTTATCAAAAAATTATTTAGTCCTACAATGCTTTCCATATAGTTATGTCTTTTCGATTTGAAACTCTTGCTGGCAAACTTTTAGACTAATTCCTATCTATTTGGATGCTTTATGATGGCTGTTCCAAAAGGCTTTTAAGAAATTATTGTCAAGGATGTCTTCCCTCATTCTTCTAAAAGGGGAAAATGAATAACTTTCTGACATTTTTCTTAATAACCTGAGGACAGCCTGAGGTGCATAATCTTATTTACTCTACTTAACATTTTTAAAGTTTGGATGCTGATAAAGTCTGGTTCTACAAATGACTTTACATGCTTTGTCTAAAAATGATCTATAACCCAGTATGTTTGGTATCTTAATTTTCAGATATACTTAATCCTTAAATGTGCAATGAATTCATCCTCAGGAGATTAGTAGCATTTTACTCCCTGTTTTTAATAAAATTAATATTTAAAAAATACTAATGCTTGAGCCTCAACCCCAAAGGTCCTGATTTAATTGGTTGGGGAGTAGTCTGGGCATATGGATTTTTAAAAACTTCCCCAAGTAATTCTCATGTGTGGACAAAGTTGAGACCTACCTAACTTGTTTTTATTCTTAATGCAAACCATGTTTAATCTTGGAAGCCTCTTTGGGATATAAAGAGTATGTAAGTATATTAAACCTAAATAACATATTAAAACGTTTAAATATCATGCAATTTTCTTAATCACTTCCGTTTATGATAAATTTAACAATAAGACAATCTCTTTAAAACTGATTTCTTATCTGTAGTATTTCTCTTAATTTTGCTAACATACGCTTAAAAAAAATACAGACCTGGAAACTCCACGAATATAGGAATCAGGTCTCTTCTGTCCCTTTTTCTGTAGCTAGCACTGTGTAGGCAGTGTTCAGTGCAACAGTATATACTACAATATTTGTTATTACATTTAGTTATGGCAGAACTCCTGAATCCTCAACAGAATATAAGCTCATTTAAATATGCAGAGTAAAGCCTTTCAGCTTTTTATTATTATTTAATTAAATCCCTTGATTCTTTCGTCTATGTGACTTCTCATAGGTAAAAGCTACAATGGGTTATAGGAAAAAAGAGAAGTACTGAAAATTAGTAAATGAAACTTAAAAATAACTAAGGCGTGTTCAACTTGAGAAAGCCACCCTTGACTTCACTTCAGCTATCAGCTCATTTCTCTGCCCCTTTCCTCTTCTGGGCTACAACTACTTGAAAGGGTTGTTTATACCTAAGTATCTTCCTTTTCTCCCTTCTAATCTCTTTTAAACCTACCCCAATCAGGCTTTCCCAGTTTTTGTCCACTGAAACTATACTTATCAAAGCTGTCGGAGAACTTCAGGTTGTCAGACCTAACGAGCAGTTCTCAGTCCTCATCCAATGATAGCTTAGGACTCGGTCAACCAATCCCTCTTTAAACAAGTGCTTCACTTGGCTTCGGCTTCACTTGGCTTTATACTCTTCTGGTGTTTCTCCCACCCACCGGGGGCTCCTTCTCACTTCTGTCAGATCTTCCTTTTCTGGACATCTAAATGTTGGCGGACAATGAAGTTCAAATCTAGGGCTTCTTTTCAACTACACCTACATTCCTCTGCAGGGTCATCTCATCCAAATATACTGCTTTACACGGAGGCTTTGCACATTTATTTCTGCAAGGCCAAGGGAGCTCTCTCCCTTGAGTTCCACACTAATATAGCCAGTTACCTGCCTGACATCTCAAACTCACTTCAAATTTAGCATGTCCAAAATTAAACTCTGAATCCCCCCTCCAAACCAATCCTTCCACAGTCTTTCTCATCCCAGTAAACGGTGCCATCATTTATCCCGTCCTTCTTTCACATCCCATATCTAATCCAGCATCAAGTCATCGTTGACTGTATCTGCAAACAATATTCCGAATCTGACTACTTTCCCCCACCTGTTACGGCTCCTGTCTGAGCCAGCACTGTAAGTCACCTAGAAGGCCGCTGCAAAGGTCTCTTAACTGGTTTCCTCCCTGCCTTCACTTTCTGCTCCACCCCTGCCCCTCCCTCTGTTGAGCCACGTGGTCTGTGTGAAAAGTAAATCAGGGCAAAATCCCCTGCTCAAAATTCTACAACCCAAGGCCCCTGGCTAACTCCCACCCCTCGGACTTTTCCCTTCTATCACTCTCCCAGTTCCCTCAGGTCTGGCCAGTTCTCAAAAAAGCCACTCTGTCCTCCCTTAGGGTTTTTACACTTGTTGCTCCTTCTGCCCGGGACATTTTATCCTCAGATACTTGCGTGGCCCCCCCATCTCTTACTTCGTTAAGATCTCTGATCACATGCTACTTCCTCAGAAGCAGCGTCCTGGAGCCATCTCCCTAAAATAATGCCACAACGGGCTCCCCCCATCACATCCTCATGCCCTGCTTTCCCTCATAGCAGCTGTCCACACCTGACATGTATTCATTTATTACCTATCTATCTATCTAGTCCCAAAACGTCAACTCCGCAGGATCAAGAACTCTGAAGTTCACTGCTACATCCCCAGGACCTAGGTCAGAGATGCAACATTTGTTGGATGAAAAGAAGGTTTTACTGTATGGTTTCTTCATATTATTTTGCTTCTAAAACACATTTCAAATGATCTAGATTTGGAAATTTTTACATAATTTGAGGGAGAGGCAAATAAATTTTCACTCTGAGTCAGACCACCTTTACTAGAGGAGGATGAATCATGAATATAAATTTCAACTGATTCCATCATTAAAACATACATTTCCAAGATTCTTCGTTCAAATGTACAATTGTATTTTAGGGATTCCACTTCCTGTAATGGCTGAGTAGCTCCTACCAGATCAATTCTCTCATAAACAACTATAAACACTAGGGCGCCTGGGTGGCTCAGTTGGTTAAGCGACTGCCTTCGGCTCAGGTCATGATCCTAGAGTCCCGGGATCGAGTCCCACATCGGGCTCCCTGCTCAGCAGGGAGTCTGCTTCTCCCTCTGACCCTCTTCCCTCTCGTGCTCTCTATCTCTCATTCTCTCTCTCAAATAAATAAATAAAATCTTTAAAAAAAAACAACTATAAACACTAGACAAAGTATAAAAACAACTACTTGGGGGCAGAAAGCATAAACAGCAACAGAAGGATGGTGGGGAGGAGAAGGGAGTCAGCACTTAGAAGGTAACAGCACAGGGTGATTTTCCCTTTTTTAAATGGCACTTAGCCAGAGAGCAGGCCCCAGCTGGTTTGGGTAGCTGAAACCTAGACAGAAAACCTACAGCCCTACTTGCTTGATGAACCAAAGGATAGACTTTGGCATAACCCCACCAGCTGAAAACCTAGTAAGTAAATCACAGAAAGAGAGGAGCACCAAATCCTATGTATAAATTCTGCACACATCTCTGATCCCCAAACTACACATATGTGAGATTCCAAGCAGCCCGGCCAAAGCTAAAATAACTAAGATTTCAGAGTTTGTATTTGGGAGTTCAGCCAAGTTAACTGCCTACTAAATGCAAGCAAGCAAGCAAGCAAGCAAGCAAGCAAGCAAGCAAACCAACCAAACATCAATGCTCACTAGTTGAGGAACACAATAGAATCCAAAGTTTCTACACGTCCTTTTCTTAAACATATAAGGAACAGGAAAAACTGACCCACACTCAAGAGAGAAGGCAACCAAGGGAGACCAAGCCCAAGATGACCCAGATGGTAGAATTATTAGCACATAAGGATTCTAAAGCAGCTACTTCATGCTTAAAGATGTGAGGGCAAATATGCTTGGATCTCAGATTAAAAAAAAAAAGCAAATGAACAGAAACTATATTTTAAAAAGAGAGAACCAAACTCAAATCAAAAAGTGAAAAATAAAATGTCTGAGATAAAAAATTCACTGGATGGATTTAACTGCATATTGGAAATGACAGAATAGTCAGTGAACTTGAAGACAAAGCAATAGAAATTGTTCCAACCTGAAGGATGGAGAAAAAAAAAAAGACCGGGGGTGGGGTGGGTGAGGGGAGGAAGAGAATCTCAGGAACCTGTGGGAAAATACCACAAAGGCTAAAGTACTTGTAATTGGAGATTCAGAAGGACAGGGGAGGGGCAATGGGGTAGAAAAGAACTATTTGAAGAAATACTAAAAATTTCCCCAAGTTAGTAAAAGATATAAATTTACAGACCAAGAAGATCTTGATCACCTCCCCAGACACGTTGGTGACTGCTTTTGGTTGGGGGTCATCCCACACATAAGGCAGAAGATGGTGGCTGTAAAGACAACAAAAAAAGTTGCTGGAGTCAATCAACTCTAAGCTCTAACTTCTCATGAGAAGTGGAAAGTCCTTGCTGGGGCAGGAGTAGACTCTAAAGATGATCAGCAAGGCAAAGCAAAACTGGTTGCCATCTGTAACAACTGCCCAGCCTTGAGGAAATCTGAAACAGTACTAAGCCGCACAGGCCAAAAATGGTGTCCGTCACTACGGTGGCACTACTACTGGATTGGGCATAGCATGTGGAACATTTTGCGAGTATGCACTGGCTTTCACTGATCCAGGTGATTCTGATATCACTAGAAGCATGTTAGAACACACTGGTGAAAAGTAAATCATGCAAAATGTTTAATAAAACCAGCCAGAGCTTGTTTGAAACAACAACAACAACAACACAAAAACAAAGATCCTACTGAAGAATATCAAAACCTAAACAGATTAGACTCAAACCTTAAACAGGAAAAGCCCAGGAAAACCACACATAGGCCTAACTGTCCAACTGCTGAAAATCAAAGAAAATGTTGAAAGCAGCAAAAGAAATGACAGAGGGGAACAATTCCAATGTCGACTTGTCATCAGAAACTGTGGAGGCCAGGAGACAGTCAAATGACATAATGTAAGTGTTGAAAGAAAAAACATCAACCCACATTCTGTATCCAGCAAGGGAAACTTTAAGGACATGGCAAGGTACTTTTTCATGTAGCCTTTGTGGTGAGTAAATAAATTTTACAAAAAAATTCATTACTGAAACAAACAGCAGGTGGTATTTAATTTCAAAAGGAAAACCATGCAATATAACCTAATCTGGAAAATTATTTCGAATAATAAATGGAAACATATTTTCTATAGTTAAGATGCAACATGACTGCTCTTTTGAGAAAATAAAGAAATCATATTTGCTAGAAATGTTTCTAGCATCAGGTGCAAACTTTTGGCACCTAAACTGTCACCACCTCAAATGATGTATGAGGATTAATTTCTTAAGGATTCTAAATAGTAGCAGAATATATACAATACTACAGAATCTAACAGTAAATATACTGGAAAGCCTTATAAAATATGCCTTATTCTTTCCTTTCTTAAAGAATACGTAAACAATTTATTTCTGACCCCTCAATAATTATCATGACAGTGCAGAGTACCAAGTATGGGAACATGGCTCACTGACACCTCAAGCTCTGATAGTTAAGCAAGTCTTCACATTCACCATCATTTGTCATGGTGATTTTTTCCAGGACTGTTAAGAGTATGTAACACAGCTGTTTAACTGTACCCAGAGTTTGTAGTTGGGAGTTCCCGATTAAAAAAACAACAAAGAGAAAAGCAACAGGACTTACAGGTCTGATCAAAATTTGGGCATTTATGAGGCAACTAGATACGAAGAGTATTTAAAATTGGACAATCATCCTCTAATTATCCACAACCCATACATTTAAGGAGTGCCTAGAATGCAGCAGATACTGTGCTGAAGATACAAGTAGGAGTTGTGCCCTTGCTCTCCAGGTCACAGAGATTCTTGGATTAGAGGCACACCGACCCAAGTTTTTAAGTCAGATAGCTATTTGAACTTGCACACTATTTTACCTTCTGCCTGCCTCCTGCTGCCAGCTCAGTCTAGCTTGTTGCTACCATATTTGTTTCTTCTCTTTCATATTCAGCAAGAGGCTGGAAGGGAGCATGGCACATGAGGGAAAATTGTAGAGAGCAGAGAGCGAGAAAAATGTGGGGCCCAAGTCATGATGTGCCTTAGGTGGCCATTAAAATTTGGAAGTTTTATTTTCAGAGTAATGGGAAGCCACTGCAGATTTAGGCTCAGAGGCAGGGAAGGAGATGCGATCTAGAAATCACGTATGTACGAAGAATGGCTACAGAATGGAGAAAAGAGTAAAATATAGGAGAAGTTCCATTAGAAACCACTGCCGGAGGCTAGCTAGCCAGGAAATGCTAATAGCTCATCCCTGTAGAAACAGCAGTGGAGGCTGAGAAGGAAAAACTGAAGGGTTATTTAGGAAGTAAAAATTAATAGAACTTGTTGATGGATTAAATATTGTGGTGAAGAAGTTGGTGTCAAGACTGGTTTCTGATGTGTAAATGATAGAACAGGACCAAGAAAACAAAGGGGTAGCTTACAGGTTTGGTTTTGAATGTGTTGAGTCTCGGGAACCTTTAAAATATCCAAATAGATATATCACAGAAGGAGTAGAGATTGATGGGTCTAGGGCTCAGAGAGCAGGTTTGGGCTGCAGGTAAACATTTGAGAGGCATCTCTGGTGCTGGCATTAATTAAAACCTGAGTGTAGATAATCCTACCATGTAATTTAAGAACACTTGAAGAAAAATATTCTTGGTTATATTATGTATAAAACATTATACAGTCATTAATTTTTCCCTAAAGGCCAACATTCCTTCCAGCCTAAACAACTAAACAGTATATACAAAAAAAATGATTTTAAAAAATCTTAATCATTTGTCCAGGAAATATTTTAACATGACATACCCTATAATGAAAAATTTCAATAAAATTGTAAAGACAAAAACACATACACAGTTTAAAAGCCAAAGAGTACTATAAAATTTATCAGGGAAACCAGCAACTTCCCTACGTCATGCCTTCCTACTCTTATTCTATTCTATAGAGTAACCACTGTCAACACTGGGCTGTTTCTCCACATTCCTACACAAGGTGATTATAGGATTATTTCTTGACTTTCCAATTTTACACATTATCTATGGATTTCCTGTTGTAGAAAATGAAGATTTAGCTTTGTAATTCAGTTCCCATATACACACACACACAACCATGCTTCTCGACTCCTATGCCCATCTGCCCAATTACTTATTCCACAATTTTTGCTTAAATCCGTAGTGTTTATATTACTTTTTTTGGTAAGCAGTGTTAGCCTAGCCACTTGGTCTATTATGGGGGATGAGCTCTTATCTCCAAGGTGCTTTCCCACACTAGCATTTGGGGAAGAACAGTGTGAGAGTTCTTAATGAAAAAACTGTAGAATATTAATCATATGTGATCAAAAGCTAGTTTTCCATCAAGTACAATAAACAAAGCTTTTGCAATTCTCACCCCACAGGAAATGAGGAAAAGGGGGTGAAATGGGGTGAGGTGGGGTGAAGGGGAGACACTACCATTCTACTGAAGTTATAGATGTAGATGAGATATGTTACTTTCTAGCAAGCAAACTGCCTTGATAAGATAAACAATGACTATGGAGATATGAAAAAGTATATCAAAGATTAAGGTTGACTGTTCCTGACCAGGAGGTACCATACAAAGTAAATAATGGAGCAAACTTTTAAAATGAAAGGAACAAATGATGAGATCCAACTTTTAAAATAAAATGAGTAACTCGTAATGTACCTTGTATAATTTAAGCTTGACAAAGTATTGGCTTTTACTATTAAAGTCTTATCAAAAAAAGAAATCAGTGAATAAATTAAATGTCACTCTAGAGAGGCTTAAAATTTTCCCAAAAAGTAGCATTTCAAGAAACCATATTCTACACTTTAGCCATTTGTTTATAAAATTTTCAGGCAAAAGAGCATGTTAATGGTTAAAAGCAGAGATAACACTGCTAAATATTTCAACCTGAATTTTGAATTAGTGGGCACTGTCTCATTTAATGCGATAAATAAATGAGATAATGTATATAAGGCGCAGTATTTGACACAGGGTGGTGACTGCTTAGGTGTAAGTTCCAGGACGCTGTGATTTGTGCTCACTCACTTACGAAGCTGAATCCGCCACTTGCTTACAGTACCTTCTTGGGCAAATCGTTTAACTTCTCTGTGCCTCAGTCTCCTCATCTACAGAACGGTGATGACGGAGTCGCTATCGCATATTATTATGAAATTAAATGAATAATACATGCAAAATAATTAAAAAGAGCACAGAGTAAGCGCACAAGTAAATAAAGTAGCCTATGTAAGTGCTAGTCACTAATACTATCACTTCTTCTTTGTAAAATGGAGAAAACAGCTCAAGGAATTTTAAGGATTAGTGATAACACAGTAAAAGTAAATTGCATTGCACCTGCCTGGCCTGTAGCAAAAAATACACACTGGTAGTAATTTTCATTCTAAATACCATGAATTCTCACAAAGTACAAAGGAACAAAACCTCAGCAAAAACAGGGCTGCATGCTACCCTGGCTATAGAATATCGAGAAAGCTGACTGAGCCTTTGAAGCCTTCCCCTTCCAGGTATATGGACAAACACCTTGCATAACTAAAACTCAGGCAAAGCTCCCTGAGAAAGCGAACGGTACTAGGCTGTACGTGAGTGCCAGATCAGTGGTATAAACTGTGCTGTATGTGTTTAAAGGGCTCTCTGGGCTGAGGGAGAGAATGGGAGGCTCTAGAATCATGGGTACTTAACAAGTTTAAGAACATAAAAAGGAATGAAATGTTGCCATCTGCAACAACATGGACGGATGTGGAGGGTATAATACTAAATGATTTCACTCATATGTGTAAATTAAGACAAAACACCAAATGATTTCACTCATATGTGTACATTAAGAAACAAAAGAACAAAGAAAAAAAAGAGAGAAACCAAAAAACAGACTCCTAACAATACAGAACTGGTAACTACTAGAAGGGAGTGGGGAGGGGGCAGGGGTGAAGGAGGTGAAGGGGTTAAAGGTACAGCTACCGCGAGGAGCGCTGAGTAATGTACAGAACTGCTGGAGCACTGTATCGTACACCGAAAACTAATCCGACTGTATGCTAACTGACTGGAAGTTAACATTTTTAAAAAAAGGTTAAAGTATGAGGCAAGGCAACCAAAGAGGAGGCAGATCCTGGAGATGGTGAATCAGTCACCTATCTGGCTAGAAGAAAGGAGGGCCAGAAGGGAAGAAGTGGATTCTGAAGCAGGCGTTTGGGGTGGGGAGTAGTTACAGGACAAGATGAGAAAGGCCTTTATTATAGAAGACCTTCCTTGAGAGACAATAACACTAAAGTTTTAATATTATTATATAAAACTATATACATATTTTATCTTTGCCCCATTCTTACATGATTGAGTTTTACTGAACAAATTTAATTATTCTAACAAAGAAGAATATAGTTCATGTTGAGTATCAAAAAGAAATAGAATGAAATATATACAACTATAATTCACTTCTCAACTGCATTAGGATTCTCCTTTAGCTTATGGACCAGAAGGTAAGGAGGTCTTCCCATTTTAACATATGTACCATATCAAAATTTAATTCTGCTTAATAACCTCGAGAGATAATTTTTTCTGTAAACAATGGAATCTTGAGTCGGACAGGATCCCAGGAAATTATCTTGTAAAAGTATACAATTTAAAAGGTTAGAGAAAAGCCTGTTGCCCAGTAGACTCCTTTATTAGACTTCTCTTCCAGCTACCTATTTCTTAAAACCAAACCTTGATGACAAACAAAATTCTTTACACAAGTCCCATTAGTCCCAAAGTGGAAAGACGACCTTGTTCACCGCTGTATCCTAAATACTTAAAAAAAAGTGTAGGCCAAATAGTACACACTCAATAAATATTTGCTGCAATAAATCTCCGTCCATCAGAAAATGCCTAGATTTTGAAGACTATAAAAAGTGGCATCTGTCTGTCCAAACAAGTGTTTCCCTTGTAAGTTCATGCTGCTACAGTACTTGTTTGGAAACTCAAAATTTGTTCTAATGCAATTGATATAATAGGGAACAATTTGAGCATTAAGTGAATTTTGCTGTGATTTCGCCAGCAAGAAACACTAGGTGAACACAGAAAAACCATACTCAGCTGAAACAAGTTGTATGTGGATACACAAAATGTAAATATGAACACACTTTAAACATCTGCCAGCCACCTCAGTTCACCCTATCTCTGCATGGTCCCACCTATCCACACCTTGTGTTATAACTTTCCTTCTGATTTCAGAAAACCCTTCCTTGACCACTTCACAATAAAAAGCTGCCACATCTACGCTCATTTCCATAAGCAAACTTCAGAACTTTTTCAAAGTACAACATTTGTTTGCATATTGTATACACTCGAGTACATATTTCTTAATCATTTAACCTGTGTAAAGCTATTCTGTCATTTTTTTAAGGTTCCTATCTTTTTTTAATGTTCTCTGATAAAGTTTTTGAGTGTTGCATCCCAAATTCTGCTTTTTCCATAAGCCCTGTGGTTTTTTCCCCATGATTTGCATAGCACGGTGATTTTTAGAAACACCTATGTTAAATTTTAACAGAACTGTCTGTACTGCAAAGCCCCTCTGACCTCAACAACTGTGAATACTAACTTCCCCAGGATGCCTACTGGGAAGGCAGAATGTTTCAACTTCTCTCTTTGTTGTCAAAATGATATTAATAGTTTCTCATAACTAATTACAATTTGTGTGTCTTCTGTGGATTGGCTGACATTATCAGACTGGGCAGTGAGTTAATTCTTAAAGGGTATCTTCATCAGAAAAAGAAGCACTGATATGCAGTAAGAATAGCTAAATGATGCTATAATTTTTAAAATTAAAGCAGATTTTGAAAGCTTTTAGCCTCAATATGATTTCAGAATTAAACTTTAAAATATATATATATATATATATTCCCTGCCTAATTACATACACTATTTTAAATACCTTTTACTTCAGTGATACATTACCTAAGCATCTCATCAAATGCTAGTTAGGGAACAGTTGATGCACTTCACATCTGATTAACCTCAAAAGAATTTGCAAATGCCCCTAATTGAACATGAAAAGTTTCAAAAAAATTTTAACAGCAAATTATTAGAATTCTATTTCTTGGAACATGATGTTACAACTTTACTAAGGCAAAGCAAACCCCACCCCCGACCAAATATACAATATCAAGTTATTTTCCTAAGAGTTAAAATGCAGTAACTATAGGGGCGCCTGGGGTGGCTCGGTCGTTAAGCATCTGCCTTCAGCTCGGGTCACGATCCTGGGGTCCTGGGATCGGGCCCGCATCGGGCTCCCTGCTCTGCAGGGAGTCTGCTTCTCCCTCTCCCACTCCCCCTGCTTCTGTTCCGGCTCTCGCTGTCTGTCTCTCTCTCTCTCTGTCAAATAAATAAATAAATAAATAAATCTTTAAAAAAAAAAGCAATAACTATAGCTATGTAATTAAAAATTCAAATACTATCACTATTTAAGCCTAAAAACAAGGTAATTGTAATCCATCTTTAGCATAAATTTCAGCATGAAACAGTAATATTGAATCATTTTACACAGCCAGTTATTTACAAAAATAAAATAACAGAAACATACCAAATCAGTAATCTAAATGCTACTACTTTAAATTAGCTAACATGTTCAGCTTTTGTGTTATTTAAAAGCTTGAAAGCAGCAAAGAATCATGTTAGCAGAAAATCGATTCCTCAACTTTATACTCCTGCAATAATTTACTTTGTAAAGGAAAAAATAAACATCAAAGGCTAAAGTACATAATGATTCATACTACCTCCTCCTAAAAAGAAAAGTTCCCAGTTTTTTCATTTAATACATTGCCTCAAGTCCATGAATGTTGGCCATTTCTTATGGTTAAAAGGCTTACCAGTTATAAGTTCTTCTAAAGGAATGTGAAAGTCAGCCACACTTGGCAATTTATGTATTGTGGTTTTGTGGTGAGTGCTACCATTTTCTAAGGATCAAGAAAAGCACAATAAATCTAAGACAGAATGGTAATAATTCATCAAAACATATTATATAACTAACTACCTTGGGTGTATTTTCCAGTTCATATCTCATTTTTTTCCCATTAGGGCTTTAAGATGGGAGACACAAAGTTATTTTTCAGTGCCCCCCTTTTACTGTAATTTTTGGATAATCCATGCTGAGCATAAATATCTTTAAAAGAAAACATGATATAAATAAATGATACGACAATAAGTTCCTATTATGGGTAAGAGGGAAAAAGAGAGGATAAAAGAAAATGAAAGCACTTGGAAAGATTAGTTAGCATCTTATATCAACCATAAACATTTGTAATGAACCAGTGAACTCAATGGCGTATGAAGATTATAATAATCTGATTAAAATATTAATCTAAAATGGCATCTTAATATGAAGATTCAGAGAAAGTTATGAGAAATTTGATCAACTAATCCCCATGCAGTTCCAAACACTTACTTGGCCCCATGTTTTTGTGGTACATCGCATATAACTTTGCCCATCTTCCTTCTAATGTCATGGCCCTCAAATGACTTTTCCCCAGAGTGGACTCCTGACCAGGTGCCAGATGTCTGTGTGTTATAGCATTGGGTGTGTGTCATAGCACTGGGTGTGCATCGATTATGTTCATGAATTACACATAGTGTAAATAGGTATCCGTGATCTCTTAATAACAAAAAGTTTTAAGAACTAACAAGTTAAACTGGCAATTTTAAAATTATACATATACACTTGATTGGTAATACAACTGTGCTGAATGGAGACTGCTAAGCCTGCTAATGAAGAAAATATATAAAAATTTATTTGTAAAGAACATTTAAATTAAATATTTCATTACTATAACAGTACTCAGAACCTTAAAAAGAAATTACAGAGAATTCAAAATGAGCAAACGTGGAATTGGTAAAACAGTATTAAATTGAATCAAGTCTCTAAAAGACAACACAATGCAATAATTTTGTTTAGTATGTGCTCGTCTTTCAAATATTACACTCTGAAACTGTTGTATACAGTTGGCTATTAGTCTTGTTATAGTAATGGTGAATGAGTTTTTTAATTAGATAGTCAAGAATAATCTCAGGGGGTGCCTGCTGGCTTAGTCGGTTAAGCGTCTGCATTCGGCTCAGGTCATGATCCCAGGGTCCTGGAAACAAGTCCCACATCAGGCTCCCTGCTGAGCGGGGAGTCTGCTTCTCCCTTGTGCTCTGCCCCTCCCCCCTGCTCATGTGCTCTCTCTCCCTCTCAAATAAAATCTTTAAAAAAAAAAAGAATAATCTCAGAACTGTACGGAAAGTTTTATCAGCAAATTTATTATATATAAATCTATTTCACAATTCTCCAATTTAGATACTCTTAGAGAATATTCAATATTTTAAATTGTATAATGTAATTAAATAAAGAACCAGAAATCTCATCCTACAAATACTTATCCATAAATCAACAAAGACTTTTCTAACAGGAAATTTGAACTGAAAAATATATAAAAGTGACGATCTACTTAACATTTTTATTTATGATAACCCATTTTCTAATTTATTCTTTTTATATTTTTTCATATGTATGATATACTGCTTACTCAAGCTTTGTTGAGTGCCTACTTACTCTACACTATTGTGGGTGAAAATATTAAAATTAATAAAAGCACAGTTGCCTATGTTCAAGAAATTTACATTTTAGTAGGGGAAGATAAACATTCAATAAATAAATGTAATAACTGAATTGTTACAGATATAATGTGCAGTAAACAGGGGAGACAAAGGAGGGGCCGGTCAATTTTGAGGGAAGGGGAGGATTTAAGGAAAGGATTCATTAAACAAGGGGATACCTGAGCTGGGTCTTAGAAGATAAAATGTGTTCACTAGGTAGACAGGTGAGAGGGAAAGAGTATTTCAGGCATAGGTAGTTGCCTAGGGGAACATTTAAAGGAGTGAAACAGCGTGGCAAGTTCAGGAAGCCATAGGTAGCTGGCTAACATTGAAGTGCAGGGAGAAAGACTCACAGACCATGTGATGAAAGATGAGGCTGAAGAAGTAGGGTAAGGAGGGGCATATCACACAAGATTTTAATGGCCCTCCTCTGCATCATATATGCTGCATCCCACAAGTCAGCAAAAACAACATGCCTCTTTTTCTCGATGCAGGTGATTTATCTCTGAAGTTCCAGGCCCTGCCATGCCCCAGGGGCAGGTACGTCTTCAGACAGCAACAAACACTGTGCCATTTACAGGTGTATAAGCTGCAGTGAAGGTTAAGAGGAAGAAGCACCTAAAACTTAGAAACTAAAGAAAGGCAGGAGAAACATCACAAAGAATGTTATGCTTGACTTTAGTCATTAGGAATAATAAAGGTCTTACAAGATATCCCTGACAACTGTGTTGGGGGAAAGACCATGAAAGAACATGACAAATCTGAAGAATTATGGCTGAGTGGAGCAGAAAAATAAGATAAGGTTGAAAAGGTGGCTAATTTTCAGTGAAAACTGTACAGATTCCTAGTAATGTAGAAAATACATCTAAGAAAATTCTACTGGCCTGAACCACTTTTTGGTCACGTTGATGTCTGGGATCCACTCTACAAAAACTGCCCATGACATGCCAGGCAATGTCTTTGCTCTACATATGCAAAGATGAATAAAATACAGCCCCTGCTTTTGAGAAGATTATAGTCTAGTAGAATTCAGATTTATACTGGATTTCCCATAAGCACATATCCATTATCTCACTTTATCCTTCCCACATGTGAGGGAGAGAGGCCAATTGTTAATACCGTTTCTTTTAATGGAGGAGAATCATGGATATACACACAGTTCCCACTAAGTCAGTTGCAGATCAGTATTCTGAGCCAGCAATTCACAACTGAGGTGTCACCAACATTGCTACTGCAATCAGCTGTGAGGTGAGCTGAATGAAATCTGTTACAAATAACAAAGTGTGTGAGGTCTAGCTCTTTATCTATATAAATTAAAGCATTTAATCTAGAGACAAACACATGCTTAAAGAGGAGCATACAGTCACCTTAAGTGTGTATGACTAAAAACAACCTCTGTTGAGGCATGAATAAGTACATCATTGCAGAGCAATATGAAGGAATACCATGCAGCTGTTTTGGTTTTTTTAAAGTGGAGTAAGATATCCAAACAATTAAATGGAAAGACCTTTAAGACTTTAATGAATGAAAAAAGAAAGATGCAGAACCCATGTATAGGGATACCCTTTGTGGTTAGAAAGAAAAAGATAAAATAGATTAAAAAACATTATTATATGAATGCATAGGAAAGGTTCTGAAAGCACACACACTAATTGGGGGCGGCTGGTGGCTCAGTCAGTTAAGGGTCTGCCTTTGGCTCAGGTCATGATCCCAGGGTCCTGGGATAAAGTCCCATCTAGGGCTCCCTGCTGAGCGGGGAGTCTCCTTCTCCTTCTCCCTCTGTCCCTCCCCCCTGCTCATGCTCTCTCTCACTCTCTAAATAAATTAAAAAAAAAGAACACACACTAATTCTTTTGGAGAGGGGGCCAGCTAAAGGGACACATGAATGGAAGATGATCCACCATTACTTGTATTCCTACATGGGTAGGAGAGTAAGAGCAGAATAATTTGAAAGTAACTGTACTTAGCCAACTGTATATACTTCCAAATAACTTAGAGCCTATGTTATCTATGCTAAAACTGTTACTGTTATAGTTAACAGCTGCAACAATTATCACTTTTCCAGATGCTTGACAGATGAGATCTACAGTTACATTTTTTTTTTTAAGATTTTATTTACTTATTTGACAGAGACAGCGAGAGAGGGAACACAAGCAGGGGGAGCGGGAGAGGGAGAAGCAGGGAGCCCGATGCAGGGCTCGATCTCAGGACCCTGGGATCATGACCTGAGCCGAAGGCAGATGCTTAACGACGTGAGCCACCCAGGCGCCCCTACAGTTACATTTTGATTTAAACCTTATGTATGGGCTTTATGTTTAGGTGCATGACTATCTCTATGCTCAGTCCTGTTAAAACAAAAAAGTCAGACCCCCCCTTTTTTTTTGACCAAAGGCTAACTCAATGTCAACTAATGCTCAGCTCTCAAACTGAATAAGAAGTATTCATCCACCAATGGGATAGTTTAATTGTTTAAAAGAGGTAGGGAGTAGTAAAAAAAAAAAAAAAGAAAAAAAAAAGAGGTTTATTGTTACTTTCTTAAGAGTCCCTCAATAAACACAATACTCTTGTAGAAAGTTATCACACATAAAGGTGGACAAGAATACTTTTCTCTGAGTTTATAGTATAATCACTATGGTTCAGCATTACTGGGCCAGGTCCTGTGCTAAATGCCTAGCATGTATTATTTCAGTTACTTCTCACATTCCCGTAATAAGGATTAAATGAGAAATTGCAGGTAAAACTCTTCACACATAGTGTCTGGTACATATAACAATAAATGTTGTCCTTAATTAGGTATTACTACTGCCTAATCTGACTTCATCAAGTCAACCCTTACTCTACCAGTCAGCTTTTCAAAAGACTCACCTACTTAAGTGCGCCAATGCTAAGAAATCTTCAACAGATTCCCATTACCTACTACTGAAGTCCCAAGTCTTTCACCTGACATTTGAAAGCATGTATGACATCGATCCAACTTCTATCATATCCCGTACACTGTTGTCTAAGCACAATGGACTGCTCACAATTTCTAGAACATGTTATATACTTTCATTTCCATAACTGAGAAATATTCTTGCCATTCTCTCAAAAGAATAGATATTCTTCAAGGCTCAGTAGAAATGTTACCTTCCCCACAAAGTTGATTCTTTCTGGTATTCTCCAGTACGTGGTTCATACCACTATTATGGTACTTCTTTGCTATTACTTGTCTGTAGGGTCACTGAAAACCAGGTTTATTCATTTCTGCATACCTACTGTACCTAGTACAGTGTTTTATACAAAAATTGCATTCAGGAATGTAGAAAAATTTCACCATTACTAATAGCCCTAGTGATAACTAATAAGACTTGAAATTCAAATGCAGTTCTCTCTTGAATTTCCCCTCCAATTCCCCTGACAGCAGTAATGATCCTATAATAACTCTGGCAGTAGCTCCCTTTCCAGTCCTAATTCAACACTCCATGAGATACAACCCTTTCAATACCAAACAAATCATGTGGGACATAATCAGTGACCCATTGCTCAATACACTGGCTGACATTAAATTCATTATACATTAACAATGGAGGAGAGAATTTTTAAAGCACAAGTTAGGATATTAGAATCATCTTTCAAAATCACAGTTGGGATATAAAATTCCTCTGTTCAATTCCTCTGAATTGAACTTTAAAAAACAAAAGATACGGGGGGTTGCCTGGGTGGCTCAGTTGGTTAATTGTCCAACTCTTGGTTTCAGCTGGGTCATGATCTCGTGGGTCATGGGACTAAGCCCCATGTCAGGCTCCACGCTTGGTGGGGAGTCTGCTTGGAGATTCTCTCCCTCTGCCCCCCACCTCAAATAAATCTTTAGAATAAATAAAAACAAGAGGTATATATGGCTATTCACCCATTTAGTAAATAAAGTCACCTTTTATGGATTAATCCTGTTTCTAAATCTATACAAATGGGTAAAAGCAATAAAAGCCTTTAAAAGCTAACTGCCCTCTGACCTCTAACCATCCATAAGTAGTTTTTACTTCGTTAAAATCTAAGGCAACAGGAAACCTCAGTTTTTGGTTGTGTTGTTATATTCCAGGACAATTCCAACTACTATGACTTTCTTATCTAATTTTGAACAATTAAGTAAAAATATAGCAAATGTTAGCTATATACTTACATTTAAAATTCTTCAGGTAAAAAGTACTATATAAAAATTATCTGGTTCTGTTCAGAAATCCTATGATTTCCAATTACTGAAGAATATATTAACTCTATGGGAAGGTGTTTGTAGTGTAGAATAGTTGAGAGAACTAGGATCATTTATTTAATTCCCTGTACTACTTATACTATATGTGAACCTCTTAAAGGAAGACAGTTTTGTTGTCATTAATGTTTACTTTTCAATGAAGACCAGAGTATTTTTTGTACATTTACAGGGCCTAACTCAATAGCACTTCAAATTTATTTTTCTTAAATCATTTTTTCATTACTTTGCTACTACTAACAAACAAGTTAAATTAGAAATAGTCAGGCAAAAGGTATGTTAAAGTCAAGAGTAGCTGCATGTTACCTAGATGTTAGGAATGTTACTAAACTTGAAAGCAAGAGGACCACAGATGTTGAAAGTAAAGTTTTGGTTATTATAGATGTCATAGTAAGGCAGTTATGCAGGCTAAGCTTGACTGGTGCCATGGACTTTAGCATACCTGGAAATAGAAAAATTCAAATTGTAGCTGTTCTTGGTTGGCCCATTGCCATTTTTGTAGCTTACAAATTTTTAATTAAGTAACTGCAGTGAGCTCATCTCTACTGGATACTTCTTTTCCAGGGCAGGTCCAGGAACTGGGTCTGGAGCCTTGAAAGCAGAAGAGAAACTAGAGTAAACTAGAGGTAGGCAGAATAAGAAACGTGACCAGATAACATTATGAGATCTAATAGCAGTGAGGTAGTCCCCAGTGTGTCTCACATAAAATATGCTGAGGTGGAAAAAGTATCTCTTAAGTTCCAAGATACCAGAAGATGCTATTTACATTAGTTAAGTCATCGTCTTACTTTACCCAATTCTACTCTATAGACTCCCGGTTCCAGATACTCAAACAGTGGCCTATATGAAATCTATAATAGCTTTTTGCAACAGACTGTCCAATATGGGACCATAGAGTATATAACAGGAAGAGAAAAACAACAAATCCACTTTCACTGGTAAAATTAAAATTGTAAAGTCCTCATTTTCAGGTCATTTTGCTCTTCTCTCACTATCTTATTTCCAATCATCTTCTAATTGCTCCCCTAATTTCCTACAATCAATTCTCAGAGGTTTCTTAAGAAATGCATCCAAGCAATGAACTGAATTTCAGGTTCCAATTTTTAAAAATACTTGGTAATTCTTAAAGTGGGAGGCAAAGAACAGCTCATAAGATGTGGTTCATAACCACACTGGAAATTCTTTTTTCCATTACCAAAATAGATTCAATTTTTTTTTTTTGGTATAAATTTGTTAGGTCCTTATTAAAAAAAAAAAAAGAACACTGTAACTACAAAGATTACAGAAATGGTAGGATATTAGAAATAGCAGACTGTTGTACGAGGGCCTGGAAACGATGTCCTTATGCTTGGTGAACTGGCACCCATAGGAATTTCTCTAAGAAACAAATGTCATAGCAGTCAAAATAAACTGAATGCCTCTGCTACTGTCAAATGATGGCAGACTGTGAGAACTGTAACAGGACAAAAAAAAAAAAAAAAACGGTGAAGAGGAGGATTCAAAGAACTTAACTTCCTGCATTTCTTATGACTAGCAACACAACAAAGTGAAACAAAATCGAAGTAGTTTTTAAGAAAAATGTAAATTTCCCATCCTTTGTGATGGCGTGTTGTCGGTGAGAACTTCTGGAAGAGACAGATCCAGGTTCAAATCTGGTTTCAGGATGGCCTTGGACTAAACTCTGAACAAATTTCTTTTCTATTAAGTGGGATACCACACCCTACCTTACTGGACTGTCAAGAGAATTAGCTAAAGTATAGAAGTACCTAACAACCTGGCACATGGTGGATATTCAATACATTTTTCTGCATTACTACAGAATGAAACACATTTTTTTATTCTAAACATATGGGTATACTTAAGTTTTCATTTTTATATATGCTAAAGCAACAGCTATGTAAAAAGCTTTAGGTTTATATAACAGCATCACATCCAAAGAGATATAACTGATTTATCAACATTGATTTCAGAACAGCTATAAAGGAAATGTGTGAGAGAGCTCAAGTCAAGAGCTGATGATGAATAAAAATAAAACAATTTACTTTTAGGATATAAACAGAATCAGTGGTAAAGAAGGAGAAATGTAATTCTTCTCCCTACAAGTAAAGTAGAAAATATCTTTGTCCACACACTCTTGTTAGAAAGTTATAGATCTGGAATATGCTATACTTTAAAAAAAAAACGATTTCCATGCATGATATAACTTGGTCTTTAAGTCAGGAAATGCTTTAAGAGCAAAGAAAAGCCTTACATTTGGGCAATAATTTTCCTCTTACTGATAGAACTGTGGGTTCCATACAAAATTATTATTTACCAAATATGGCTCAAAGATCAGATTACACCTTCCCTAGCATTACCAAGTAATACAGCAAGTATCAAAGTAACAAGGATTTAAAAAAAAGATTTTCTTAAAGTCACTCTATTCACTGCTACAACTTTATTTCAAAACAGTTTTTTAAAAGTTAACATGGTGGGGCGCCTGGGTGGCTCAGTCAGTTAAACATCTGCCTTTGGCTCAGGTCATGATCTCCGGGTCCTGGGATCGAGCCCCACATTGGGCTCCCTGCTTAGCAGGAAGTCTGCTTCTCTCTCAAATAAATAAAATCTTAAAAAAAATAGTTAACATGGAAAGTGTCTCATTCAAAACACACTACAATTTACTTAGAGATGATAAGATTAAATTCAGTCTGTGTATTCCCTAGAAGGCAAAAGAAAAAAAAAAGTATTTAAGAATGAGGATTCCCATTCATTAATCCATATAGATGGACTTTTAGTATTAAGACCGTCAAGAAAAATACTTCAAACAATTACTGTTTTTATAACTAGCTGTCATAATGAAATCCCATTACTCACAGTAATGTAAGTAGATTAAACAGTAGTGTAAATAGATTCTGTCTTTTCCAGATATACAATGTCATCTATAAATAAATTTGCCTCCTCCCTTTCAATATTTATTTTGTTTTTTGGTCTAATTACATTGGACAGTAGTCCAAAGACAATGTCATAGAATAGTTAATGCTGGCCAGACCTTTTTGACTCATGACTTTTAAAAAGGAATTTAGTATTTCATCATTTCTAATAACAAAATGTGTAGACTTCTGGTCTGAGACATGCAAAATCTTACGTCTATTCATTGATTCCTGTTTCACGAAGGATTATTAGGAATAAATGTTGATCTCCCACTTTTTGTTATCCCTCAAGATATTCATAACCCGGTTCCTCACCTACTAACATATGAATTTATCAATACAGTTCTACATTTATACATTGAATTCTACTTCATTACAGTATTATTCTGTTAATGTAATGGTAGTTTCTATTTGATAGTTTTATAAAACATTTTTTGAACCAACTTTTGTGAGATTGGTGTGTAATCTTTTACGCTATTTTATCATGTTTTGCTAGCTTTGTAAAAAGAACTGGGAATCTTACTTTTCTCTACACTCTGAAATAGTTATCTAGGGCTTGAAGTTTTAAGAATTCAATGGTAAAACCTCCTAGGTCTGGTGCTTTTTGCAGGGAATAGTCTGTTACTAGTAAGACCATCATTTTCATCTACGGCTCCAGATGCTATCCTCCTTCGTTCACATCTTGAGGAAACCCACACCTTTCTTTTCAATCTCTCCTTTCAACCTATGAACGTGTTTAAGTCTTAACCATCTTAAACGTACATCCATGTATATACTCATACCACAAAGTATTTCCTTACCAGTTAAGTCTTGTCCAGCAAGTGTTTATTCACAAAGCTATTTATGAAAAGAGCTACTTTATTCAAGGCACTGAGGAAAGAGAATGAACTATAGTTCCTGCCTCTGCCTCCTCCTCCTCAACTGAGAAACACATACAAAAACCTGCAATAGCAATGTAAGGAATGAATATGCTATGCTAGGCCATCTGTCTCTTACCATTCATGCCTTGCCAAACTTCTCTATCGAGTAGTTATACTATGGCTTCAATTTTGTTTTAAATCTGCCTCCAAGTTTCCTCCCTTGATAATCGTTTTATTCAGATCATCAAATATAATAACCCTTTCAGGATCCTCATCCACCATTTTGCAGTAACTCCATAGAATATTTTAAGTTTTATTGGGTACTTTCTAATTCATCGTATCATTTGATCTTCATGAAAAACCACTGAGAAAGCTAGGTAGTTATTACTCTTACTCTGCAAGGTTCAGAAAATTAAGTAATATACTAATTATCAAAAACTTCAATCTGTGTCAGATTGAAGGCCAGAAATGTATCTGTGGCTTTCTAATTTCTGGTCCAGAGTTCCCTCCTCTATGTTGTATTAACTTGATTGACTGATTACTAACTTGAATGATTACTGATCATTCTTTTCTTGAAAATTTTTTCTGGTCAACAGTGTGCACATTCTTCTAGTTTCCTAGGACTGTTATTTCTAGGCTTCTTAACGTCTGTCAAAGGATGCAGGTGCAGTGGGACACTCATCCTCGCCTGTCTTCCTCGGGCATCTCAGCTGCACTGACAGCAGAATCGAAGGAGAATCTCCTTTAAGTTCTAGTTCAATCTTTCTCTTCTACTTGATGAAACCTAAACATTCAGAATCACACTGACAGCAGAATCGAAGGAGAATCTCCTTCAACTTCAATCTTTCTCTTCTACTTGATGAAACCTAAACATTCAGAATTGCACTGACAGCAGAATTGAAGGAGAATCTCCTTTAAGTTCTAGTTTAATCTTTCTCTTCTACTTGATGAAACCTAAACATTCAGAATCGTAGAGATTGACGATGAAAGGAGCCTTATGTGTTATCTAGTCCAACATCCTTATTTAATAAAAACATGAAGTTCGAATTATCTAAGTCAGTAGCAGAATCTGAATAAAGGTTGAAGACAAAATTTGCCTTTTAAAACTATGAACCATAAAGTAAATGTATACATTTATATACAATAGATATAAAGTAATTAAACTAATTTTAAGAGTAATTATTGAACCTTATTTCATTTTTGTTAAAGACTTTTGTCCCTATTTCTAAGAGATTTTACTTTCATAACAATAATAACATGAGTCCACTTATCAAAGTAGATTTAAAAAAAAAATCACAGAATGGCCATAGTTACACAACCTACTCAATTCTACATATTCATGAATTATCTACATTCTAGACTTTTAAAGTGAACTGGGAATCAAAATCATACCTCTGCCTATGCTAATGCTTCCCTCCTAGTTGCAGTCATGACCCAATCTACAAGGAAGAAAGATACCACTAGGCTGCTTGCTGTAGAGCATTTAGAACAGAGCCAGGCATGTGGAAAGCATTCAAACAAACATGTCCGCTACCACCGCTGCTGCAACAGTTACTACTACTGTATATAGTCACATCATTATAAACATGGCCATACCAATGATTCAACCACATGGACAAGAATCCTGTTGGGGTACAAGTACCTCACTCTACTTCTTTTGGTCTATTTTCCAGGTTTTGTTTTGGTGAGCAGGGCCACAACCCTTAAATATCTAGGAACACCTCTTTAACCACTCTCAGCCTTAAAGTACTTTCATGTCTCAACACCAGAGTTATAGGCTGTGAAAATTAAGAGATCATTTTAAAAGGAAATTTTATATTCCACTTGTAAGCTGTGAATACTTGAAAAATAAAAGGGAAGTTTAAACTTAAGCTCCTCACCAAAATAGTTTCCTTCTTTAACTTCCCATTTTTATCAGAAATAGTAATTCTCTTTTTAGCCTGAAAACTAGTCTAAATTCTTCTCCCGCCTTTCTATACCCCTCTTTCTTTCCAATCTTAACCATTTCATAATCAACATTTCTCAAAACACAACTCCTAAGACTCTCCTCACTGGATGTATTAGTCAATACAGTCTACAATCACGTCCATAGTTCTGAAATCTAAAAAGTTCTTAAAAGATTTTTTTCATGAAACTTCATGTCAAAACTCATCTGGACAGGGTGCCTGGCGTCAGAGGAACATGTGACTCTTGATCTTGGGGTTGTAAGTTTGAGCCCCAGGTTGGGTGTGGAGATTACTTAAAACCTTAAAAAAAAAATAAACAACAAAACCTCATCTGGTAGTGGCAAAAAACCTGCTTTAAGCTGACTCGAGCCTACTTAAAGGCTTTAATTAGCCTACTGACTGTGACTATTTCCATGTTTCACTGCAGAAATATTAGTGTTTAATTACTGGGCGATGCCTCAGACCTTGCTGGGGGTGTTACAGTAATATACAATATAAATACTATGTTTCCTTTCTAAAATCCAAAAAAATTTTGAATTCCAAAACACAATTGGCCTCGGGTTACAGATAAAGTATTGTGAACCTACACAGTATTACTCCAGGAATCCTGATTTAGGTACTCTATTCTTAACTTTGTTACTTTCCCTTACTCCACTCCATGCATTTCAGCTCCCATGTTTACCACCAAGCCCTTTAAGTTCTTTCTTAATACCTCTTGGTATCGCCAATTCTACTCCACCTCTACCGCTACCCAATCATCCCACATCTAAATTACCAGACCCATAGCTTACCTCCCTGCCACCAGTCTTCCTACTTGACCTATCAAGTATAGTACAGCAGATTAAAAATGCTCCTATATAACCACTTTAATAAATATTTCACTCCTTGGCATAACAACTTAATAAACTGGAACAGACACATGAAGAGTATAAGGGTAATGAATGTGGGATTATAGACAAGTTTTTGTTACCTTGTAAACTTTATCAGTAGCTGTAAAATAAAGAACTTCCTCTCTTTTTTAAACTTAATGAAATTAAAAAAAATTTCAAGTTAACTTGTATTTATTCTGTAATTAAAACAAACAAATGAAAAACTTATTAGACTCCTTCTCTACTTATCATTTCAACTAAAACTCTTTGGTATGGTTTTCAAGGCCTTTCCCATTTGGTTTCACTAGATCTGGTGTCATTGATCCCTTTGGCAGTCTGAAGAAGGCTACAGATATCCTCTCAGAATGTTTTTAAATGCATTAAATACGGTATACAGGATTACAAAGAAAGTCAATTTTACTAAAAATATAATTATTTTTTTAAAATATGAATGTTTTAAATGCATAAATGATTACAAAGTAATTATACTGAAAATTACCAAGTTTCTTTTAAAAACCTGTATTTGTGATATGTTAATATATATGCTGCTTTATTAGCACTCAAAATAAAATCTAGCAGAAGTCTAATAACCATAATTTTGAAGTAGTAATCTACATGAACTATATTCAGAAATATCAACAATTATAAAGTAATATGAAAATATCTGGTGCTTTACTATTAGTACCTAGGCACTGCTAATACTACTGGGCTTTACTGCTTAAAATCCTGTTAATACAGATCTTCCTTGAGTTATGATGGGGCTGTGTCCCAACCCATTGTAAACTGAAAACACTGTAAGTCAAAAATGCATCGAATGCACTTAACCTACAGAACATCACAGGTTAGCTTAGCCTACCTTGAATGTGCTCAGAACACTTACAAAAGGGCAAAATCATCTAACACAAAGCCTATTTTATAATAAAGTATTGAATATCTCATGTAATTTATTGAATAGTGTACTGAATTGTGAAAAACTGAATGGCTGTTTGGGAGCAGAATGGTTTTGTAAGCATATTGGTTGTTCACCCTCATGATTTTGTGGCTGACTGGGGGCTGTGGGTTGCTGCCGCTGCCCAGCATACAAAAGAGTCCGGTACTGCATATTGCTAGCCAAGGAAAAGATCTAAACTCAAAATTTGAAGTATTATTTCTGTTGAATGCGTGTCTCATTTCAACCAACAGAAAGTTGAAAAATTTTAAGTTGAACCATTTTAAATAGGGACTGTCAGTAGAAGGAAATGCTAAGTTTCAGTTACAGGTTCCTGTTAGTGAAAACATAAAGACGCGGGTTTTTTTTTTTTTTTCTCACCTTAACAGAGGGATTCCGTTAAATTCTATCCTCAGACCCTTTTAGTTTCATGGAGCCTAGAATAAAACTCATACTAAGTCCATCTACTTTCATTTCCCACTAGTCCTCACACCCATAGGAATCCTGTCAGGCTTGTCTGAACATGTTTAACCCAGCTTTCTTTCCTGATTATGCTACTGCCCTGGCTTAGAATGTCATTTCTCCATCTTGATGCTTATCAAAATCTTAACTACTCTCCAAAACCAATTCAAGTTTCATCTCCTTCTTGAATTCTTTTGCTACTGTTTCAGCCCACATGGATCACTCTATTCCTAGAACTCCCACTGTACCTGTGGGTCAACGCTTCACGATCCAACATTTTTCTCTTAGTTTCACTTCTGTGTCTCTTTTTCTAGGTTATAAGATCCCTGGGGACATGGGATATGTCCTTGTAATAAGGATATATCCTTGTAAATAAGACACTGCTTACATATAATAAAGGCACACAGAATGTACTCAGTAAGGAAACTATTCTCAATAAATTGAGTATTAGATCATTTGCTTGACAAATTTAAGTATACAAGAAAATACATCAAGAAGGCCAAAATTCCACTAAGCAGCTAAAAGACAACATAAATTAAGTTTAATACTTCACTTCAATAAAAATCTAGATACCCCTATTATATTAAAAACTCAGAAGCTTATTTACTAAGTAGTAATGAAGTCCAAGTAATAAATCAGAAAAGGAGTGCTAAAGTAGACATAAAACAATGATTTGTTTCAAAAATATCTGCTAAGCACCTACTACATGCCAGGCACTATTCCAGATTCCACAGATTCAATGGTAAAAAAACAAAGTATCTCACATAGGAATTTACTGTTAGACCTTGGACTAGAACCTAGGGCTCCTGACTCTTATTCTGAAGCTCTGAAACAAAAAGCTATTTCTATCTTTCAGAACAGGTTAA
The DNA here is from genome assembly GCF_003265705.2 of Callorhinus ursinus. NCBI lineage: Eukaryota > Metazoa > Chordata > Mammalia > Carnivora > Otariidae > Callorhinus > Callorhinus ursinus. The sequence goes on along the minus strand of NW_027397068.1, from coordinate 63,809,294 downwards.
GTGTGGAGCAAGGGAAATGTTCCCTATTTCAGAAGGTAGTAAATCATATAAAACATTATAAACATATTTAGAGCTATTAAATGTATACACACACACATATATAAGTAAAACTATGTAGTGTATATTTAAGTAATATAAAAATCTCTGTACATAAAATCTATAAAAATATTTTGGGTTAAGTTTCAATTATCTTATGTAGTGTATTTACTACCTAATGAAACCAGATGAATGAGGTGTTACTCTACTCATTGATTAATGTTTTATTCACAAACACTTCATAAAGTTTTGTTTTTCTTCAAAGATCTCTACCAAGCTGACTCATTTATTTCAAAAAATATAAAAACTTATGTACCAATATCCCAGAGGTTGCGTGGATGTGGGGTGAGGTGGTAGTAGTGATGGTGGTAAATATCATTCTAAGTAATTTTTTCATTGGAGGGAAGGGTCAAAAGATGAGGATAATGGGAATGTGGGTAGGAAACAAGGAATTGCTTTCCATACATTACAATTTCTCTTGTTGATTATAACCAAAAAGAACTTACTTTTCCTAAAGGGAAGTTCTTAGACCAATAGTATTAGAATGCACGGTGAGTGAGGGCAAAGACTAGCAAGAGCCAGGTGTGGAAGGACTGGAGCAAGTAAAACTAATAGACTGACAGTGCCATACTAGGCACCCACAGTTATCCCGTCCAAAACTTAGCTCACTGCCTTCCACCCAGTAATGTACCTCTATGTCAATTATTAATAACAGCATGATTCTGAAGCTGGCAATTTCAGGGTCTTCAATTGTTTTCCTCCCTATATACAATCAATAGCGAAGTTCCACTGATTACTCCCACAAATATTTCTTGCATTCATACCCTTCTCTATATCCGCAATGTCCTTGTTCAGGTGTCTGATACCTGAACAATCACAGTAACACAACAGTCTCTTATATCTGATGGCTTATTCTATTCTTAGACCTTGCTAAGCTCTATTTCATAGTGGTAACAAACTTTCTAGCTCTTAAAACATAACTGAATTACTCACATTCCTCCCCAAGAGAGGTTAACAGGCTTTGTAGAGTTATACAGTATTGAGTTTCAGTAGAAGGTGGTGACACCAACCTAGGGAATTATGGAAAACGTGCTAACCAGGAAAAGAGACTTGAAGACCAAGAACTTACAACAAAAGAGTCAGAAGAGTTAGATAAAATTCAGGAAGGAGTGGGGTCAAGAAAGCCAAATGAAAATAAGCATAACAATAATGATTGTAGAGTTTTAATATTTTTTGGAAAATAATTTTTTAGGTAATTTATAATATAAAAATTTTCTATAAACAGGTAACATTTATTAAGCACTTATTATTGCATCAACAATATCAGAGAAAGCTTCCTCCTATAAAATTTATTAATTTGTTATGAACTAACATGACATATATATGTATATACAGATACATACATACACACATATATATATATACACATACATGTACAAACACACTATGGATCTGGAAATAAAATATATCACTGCAAAAATAAATATCCTAATGCTTTTGAAAGTATAATTATTACTGAAGAGAAAGTTGGCCTATAAATCTACCATCTACCTGGAAATGGGGAGAAGGACTAGGAAAAGACAGATTTTTAAAAATGTATGCAGGGAATTTCCTATGAGACATGCTACTTTGGGTTAAATTCTAAGCTCAGCCTACTGTTCGCAATCTGTGCCCCATTCAATACAAGAAGTCTGGGCCAAAATTGAGATGATTTTTGCATAAATCCATTACCACAAGGAAAAGAAGAACAGATAATAATAGGCAAATTTGTGCCTCACTAACTTAGTATTGTTGCTATGTGCATTCTGTAGGAGTACAACGTTCATTTGAAAGCATCAACTCAAAATGTGGTACTTGGAAGAGACATATGACCATAACCCATACTCTGGAACCTCAAAAACTCATTTACTTTCAAAAGCAAGCAAGGTTAGCTCTGAACTTTAGTAGTGTGTATGTGTATTCACTTATTCATTCACAAATACTTACAGAAAGCTTAAGTGCCAAGGCACTGTACTAATGCTGTAAAAACTTGTATTTAGTGGGAGAAACTGAAAAGTAAACAGAATATTATAACACAATATGGTAAATTCTACAATAGAGGAACTAAAACAAAGTGCTAGAAATACATGTTATCGATAAGAAAATATTATTAAGTTAATTAGTTACAACAGAAAAGACTGTGACATTTAAGAAGTATTTTCTGAAACACCTTTATATGAAGTAAACATCTGAATGGAACCCAGAAGATCTGTCTTTTTACCAGTTCCGTAATTTGAGGCTCACCCTCTCCCCTTTACCGATTTATTCTTGGGTCTAAGTCAGTAATCGAAGTCTCTTCCTTGCTAGCTATTTTGCATCCCTGTTTTCAATTTTTGTTTTTGATCTGTCTCTCTGGCTGTCCTGTTTTTACCTATAAGAGAAATATTGCCACAGAAAGCCTATAAGGCATTTAAATAATAGTGTCAAATCTTTTTCACAATACACACAGAAGTATTTCCTTTTATAAAGGTTCAGGACAAACCTCTGAAAATAAGTAAGACACATGTGTCTACACTATGACTATTACAGTCATCTTCCTATCAAATAAGCATGGTTAAATACATTATTACAGGAAATAAATATCCCAATCACATAATAACATCAGATACACAACAGTAGGCTGATAAATAGAACCAATCCAAACTGAAACTTGGTAAAAATTCTTCATGTGGTAGGAAAATGTGGCATTTTGCTAATAAACCTTAGATGACAGTGAAAAGAAAAAGGTTACAGGTACAGTTTTTAATAAATATGACTATAAATTTCTCATACATCAACTCAACTGATAACTCTCAAATTTCTATTTCTAGCCTGGGTCTCTTGCTGGAATTCTATTTTGTATACCGAATCACTTACTTGATATTTACAAGTCTAATAGGCCTTTCAAGTTAATATGTCCAAAAACAAACTCTTGACTGCCCAGCCCAAACCTGCTACTTCACTGTCTCCTCCAATTCAGTAAACAGCGACTCCATAGTTCCAACTGCTTGGGCCAAAAATCTTAGGAGTCATCCTTGATTTCTCTTTGATGCCTCAGATCCAATTCATCACCAATTCCTGCCCACACAAGGCTTGAAACATATCCAAAATCTGACCTCTTCTCACCCTTTCCTGTTACTACCCTGGTCCAAGCCACTATCATCTTTCATTTGGACTACTGTAATAATTTCCAATATGGCTTCCCTGCTTATAACTTTGCCCCACTCCCATAGTTTATTCCACACAGCAGGCCTCAGTGAATCTTTAGAAAGAAAAGTTACCATCAGTTTAACAGTTTAACGAAGAAACATACGATCCTACTAATTGATGGAGAAAGAGCACTTTATAAAATTCAATAGCCAGTCGTGATAAAAATTCTTGAAATAGAAACTTTCTCAATCTGATAAACAGCATCCACAAAAAACCTACAGCTAACATACACTTAATGGTGAAAGACTGAATGCATTACCTCTAAGATCAGGCACAAGACAAGGTTGTCTGATCTCACTACTCCTATTAAACACAGTACTGGAAGTACTAGTCAGAGCAGTAAGACAAGAAAAGCAAATAAAAGGCACACAGCTTGGAAAGAAGAAATAAAACTGTCTCTATTCACAGACACATCAGAAAACCCATGGAATCTAAAAAAAAAAAACTTCTAAAATTGTGTAGTTTACCAAGGTCTAAGGAAACAAGGTCAACTGACAGAAATCAATCTGTTATAAACTAGCAATGAACAACTAGAAACCAAAGTTAAAAACACTGTCATTTATAAATGCTCCAAAAATATGTACATAGGTATAAGTCCAACAAAACATGTACAAGGTTTCAAGTTAACATGTCCAAAAACAAACTCTTGACTGCCCAAACCTGCTACTTCACTGTCTCCTCCAATTCAGTAAACAGTGACTCCATAGTTCCAATTGCTTGGGCCAAAAATCTTAGGAGTCATCCTTGACTTCTCTATTATGCCTACACAATGCTGATGAAAGAAATCAAAGACCACCTAGATGTGAGGATATACTGTGTTCACAGATTGAAAGACTCAACAAAGTAAAAATGCAAATTTTCTTCAAATTGATCTATAGATTTAATGGTGTTCCGACCAAAATCCCAGGATTTTTGGCAGGATTTTTGTAAAATTTTATAAATTTTACATGGAAAGGAACTGGAATAGCTAAAAAAAATTTGAAAAAAGGCAAATTAAACTGGAGGAATTTTACCATCTGATTTTAAGACTTACTATATATAGTGACAGTAATCAAGATAGTTACTGATGGAGGGACAGACACAAAGATCAATGGAACGGAACAGAGAATCCAGAAATAGACCCTTACAAATACAACCATCTGATTTTTGACACAGGTACAAAAGCAATTCAATGGAGGAAGGATATAATTTTTCAACAAATGGTGTTGGAACAACCTGTACATCTACAGACAAAAATGAACCTGAATCTAAACTTCATCTTAGGGGCGCCTGGGTGGCTCAGTTGCTTTGGTTAAGCATCTGCCTTCGGCTCAGGTCATGACCCTGGGGTCCTGGGACCAAGTCCCACATCAGGCTCCTTGCTCAGTGGGGAGTCTGCTTCTCCCTCTGCCCCTCCCCCTCCCCCTGCTTGTGTGCTCTCTCTCTCTCAAATAAATAAAATCTTTTGTTAAAAATAAAATTCTTGAAGAAAAAACTACATCTTAAACAAAAATTAAGTCAAAATGGGTCATAGATCTATATATCCAAAATGTAAAGGTTTCAGAAAACTTAAGAGAAGAAAATTTGGGATCTAAGGTTAAGCAATGAGTTCTTAGCCTTGACAACAAAGGCACAAACACAAAAGGAAAAAGGATAAGTTCGACTTCATCAAGATTAATTTTTTTTGTTCTGCAAAGGTCAACCAAGATAAAAAGATAAGCCACACACACACAAAAAAAGATAAGCCACAGACCAGGAGAAAGTATTTACAAATCATATACTTGACAAAGCATTTGTATCCAGAATATTTAAAGAACTCGCTAGATTAAACAAGAAGAAAACAAAATCCCATTAAAATATGAGCAAAAGACTTAACAGACACTTTACTGCAGAGGATATACAGAGAGCAAAGTACATGAAAATATGTTCAAAATCATTTACCATTAAGGAGATGCGAACTGATGCTTTGATGAGATACCACTATAAACATAGAATTTCTGAAATAAAAAATACTGACAATACCAAATACTGGTAAGGATGTAGAGAAACTGGATCTTTCATATATTGCTAATGGGAATGTAAAATGGCATAGCCAATGTGGAAAAGTGGCAGTTTCTTATAAAGGTAAACATGTATTTACCACACAACCCAGCAAATGCACTCCTGGGGACTTACTCTAGAGATGAAAACGTATTTTCACAAAAACCTGTAGAGTTTTATTTTTATAAACTAGAAACTCAAAAGTCCTTCTATCAGTCAATGGTTAAACAAACTCTGGTAGATCCATACAATGGTATACTTCTTTGGCATTAAAATAGAATCAACTACTGATACACACATTAACTTGGATGGATCAAGAGCATAATGCTGAGTAAAAAAAAAAATCTCAAAAGATAATATTCCATTTATATAACACTCTTGAAGCATCAAAATTATAGTGATTGAGAACAGATCAGTGGTTGCCAGGGGTTAAGGTTGGGGAAAAGGTATAACTATGTAAGGGTAACACAAAGGAGTTTCTTTATGGTGATGGAACAGTTCTAGTTCTATATCCTGACTGCGATGGCTACACCAATCTTACATATGATAAATGATATACAGCCATACATACACAATGTGAACAAATAAACATGTTCTAAAAAATGAGGGGAAAAAAGGCAAATAGATCACGTCTTACTTAAAACCCTTCAGGGCTTCCTATCACATCCTGAGTAAAATTTAAACTCTTGGTATTACAATCTAAAGACACTACATGAAACGCATCCTTGGATCTCATCTACCCTTCCCTTCTCTCTCAGCTCCAACTACGGTGGCTGCCTTGCTCTTGGAACATGGCAAGTATGCCCCCACCTAAAGGCCTCTGCACTTGCTACTTCCTCTTTGAAAAGCTCTTTCCCTTTATCACATCATCAGGTACCTACTCAAATGTCATCTAATTAGAGAAGTCTTCCCAGTCTTTCCCCAATAAAGTGGTATCTTCCTTCTCTTTTCTCTCCGTAGGAACCTTGAAACGAACAACAAGAACTCAAACGTATTTCTCACCTGTTCTTGCCCTAGTATGTTACTACGCTGGTGAACAGCAGGCATTACACTATGCACTCAGGTACTCAAGCCAGGGCATGTGTGACCATTACCTTGTTTTACTTCACACTCAGTATTCTCTTTTCAAATTCATTACTTACTCCTCTCTTTAATCATTGCCTTAATTCATTAATCCAGTTCCTTATCCAAATACGTAGTTATAAGGCCTGCCCCTCCCTTCCAAGCCTGGCTCTTTTCTAAATATTCTGTACACTACAGCCAGAAGTATCTTTTTAGAATGTAAATTTAAGCACTTGCCTTCCATCATTTTAGACTAAGGCAAATCTACCTTACAGAGCATACAGGTATTTTCATGCTCTGTCTTCTAATTTTCCACCTCATTTCCTACTAACCCCTCACTAGTGCCTATGCATGGTGAAACTACTCAGTTACTAAAGGTGTGGGGACTTTCCTCCCTCCATCCTTCATACATGTTTTCTCTTGACAGAAATGGCCTCTCTTCACCCAGCCTGTATTCCTTGTCTGACATACGCTCAGATTAAGCATCACCTTTCCTATGAAGATTTCACTGTCGTATCCCTTTATCCTTCACTGAGTCAAACACTCCTCCTACAGATTCCTGAAGGGTTTTATGTTTAACACTACCATTGTATTTGTTACAGAACAGCGTATTAGCTTGTATACATGTCTATTGAAGGCAAACCTCTATATCTTATTCATCTTTCCATCTCTGTCACCTAGCAAAATACCTAGCACATAGCAGAAACTCAAAACTAAGTCAAAACTATTGGATAAGTGACTTAGGTTGACTAATAAACAATGAAGAAATGAGACACAGTGGGAGAATGAGTCAGGCAAGATTCCCTGGGTTAGCCAACTATTCTGCACAGGTGTGTCATAGAAGGCATCTGAAACAGATTCTGTGGAGTGTCTTTCTGTCTCTGATCACGTGACAGCCTATAAAAGTTGAAGTACTAATCCTGTAGCTTGGTTTGGCTAAGATCACCAGTTCAATTTTCCCATGAACCAGCTACCTTCCTCAAAAGTACTTCTTGTTCCACTTGCAGACCTATAGGAATGGCTCTGAACAGCAATCCTGTAAATTCATGCCATTGTTCATGAGGGGAAAATCTCCTGAAGAGAATGAGGATGTCTCACTCAGGCTGACCAACTACTTCACCTACAAAAACCATGAAAAAGAAAAAAACAAACAAAAAAAACACCAAAAAATAAAAAAAACCAAACCTCAAAGAAAGAAAGAAAGGAAGAAGGAAGGAAAAGGCAAGCTGGCAAGCTTAACCATACATGTGAATACATTTTCCCATGTAAAAAAGCAGAATTGTCCACATGCAAATGGAAGTTTATTTTTCCATTTCCTTAGAAAATCATCATAAAGTGGCAAACAGTACTTAGTTAAGTACCATTTAGGTAAATGCTAGTTACAAGGTAAACAGCAAGTTGCTCTTAGTATCTGTATTTCCACCAACTTTTGTTTGACAATGATATCTTAGGTTATCTCCTTAAGTACTTTTTCTCTTCAATTCTAGCAACTACTTAACGGTGATGCCTACATACATCTGCTTCAGTTCATGTTTATCAGGTCACTAATTGCAACTATACAATCTGTGCTCAATGGATTAAAATGGAACATACGTTATGTTCTGAATTCCTTTCAAAAAACGAGGGTTTTTTTTTTTGCCTATATTACTGTCTTCTCTAGAACTATTTTCTAGAGATGACTTAGCACCAGTAAAAACCTAAGATCAGGAAATGCTAGTATGAGACAGGACTGCCCATAGAAAGTCGAGAATATGGAAGCAAGTGTCTTATCTCTATACCATAGATTTGAATTTTTAAAGGTAGACTTCTTCAATTTAAATTCTTATGGAATTATTGATCTGCTACATGTAAGATGAACTCTGTTGCAAAGGGCAAAAAAGCAAAATTAATTTGCTGACCTAATTATTACTAGCATTAGGTGACCCACCTGAAAGGTTCTGAAAATATGTTAAATTTTTAAAATAATGGTATTTGAGGAAAACAAAAATGGTCTTTGAGGAACACAAAAAGTATATAAATAATCCTACACACTACATATTGACTTTGCTAAAAGAAAAACTATTTAGCTATAGAAACAATACTGAAAAGACCTACACTCTATAATCCTCTCTGCAATGTTATTTATCTAATGATTAATGGCTAGGTTTCCATTATTCTTTGTGCTTCTGGCTTTATTATACAGACTGCACAAAAACTGCATGCGTGTAAGAGTAAAGTGTATTTATTACCTCTAGGGTTAGAGATTTCATATACACACTACAAAATGTTCTAAACATACCTTTTATTCATTCATTCATACTGTTTAACTGTAACCACAGCAGCTGGATTTACATTTTAGTAATGTTATTTGTATTACTTATAATATCAGGAAAAGTTCTGAGGTTTACTGGGTGATTGATAAACAAATGGTATTTATTAATATGTTAAAATATTATTTATGCAGATAGCACTTAATACTAACTAGTAGAGCAAAATATTCTACAACATTCACATTAATTCACTCAATAGATTAAGATAAAAAACATTTAGGAAAAATCAAAGCAAAAAAATCACAGTTAATCCAGTAATAAACATTGGGAAAATTAGCACTATATTCCTTTTGAATGTGAAATACAGACACAGAAGAGTATTATCAAAGTAACTAAAAAAATATTAACTAGGAACTTAAAACAGAAAAGGTACAAAGATCATTTTACATAAAGTAGCATCAGTTTTATGGTATTATATTTAACCTCATATTTAAGGTGTTTTCAAATATGATCCATGCCAATTTTCTAATTAGAAAGAACTTAATTATGAGCATGGACTACTTTCAAATTGAAAATGTAGGCTTCTTCACAGGAAAGGGTAAGGAAAATACAAAGAAGTCACATGTTTATTTTGTGATTAAAAAATGATGATGCTTTGTTTATTTCATCCTTGGTCTAAAGAGTAATAGTGAATTAAACAGGAGGAGAAATTATTTCCTTTTCATTCTATTTGTTGAGGAAAAATAAAGTAAGTGCCCCGAAGGAAAAACCTAACAAAGCAAAATTCCAAATGTAAAATTACTTCTAATTATTTAAGCTATATGTCTAATGTAACTACAACAAGAATTTGCCTGTTCTATTTGAAAGATTAATACTTCAAAAAATTAAAGTTGACTAAACAGAAGGTGCTCAATATGAAGCTAACATGAAAAAGTTACAGGGAAGAAAAGCTACCTTGAAAAGCACAGGATACCATAGGATATATTTTGCATTTTGACTATTTATTGATGCCTACTAGGTTCCATGTCAGTACAGTACTAACATAAGAAATACAGATAATGTAGTTAAAACTACCATTCAAGACATGTATTAGTATACATTATTTTTCTAAAGAAAAGTCCTAGGCTCAAAGAGTTTGAGTGATTAATCTAAGATCGCAGATTTATAGCCAGCAATACAACCCAGCAGTTGAACTTTGGCTCATCTGACTTTAAAAAGCCCAGGTCTTTTCTTACTAAGCCTCAGTGAACCTCACCATGGTAATCTTAAGATATTTAGTTAAAGGGGTAGAGACTGACAAGTTGACAAGAGAGATCAACTCAAAATCAAAAAGTAACATTTTCTTCAGTTGCTAACAGAATTAAAACTAAGTAAACTCCCCTCATCTCCTCTTTCTCCAGTTCATATCAGAATTACTGTTTTTGTTGATTTGTCTGACTAAGCAAAACTTGCCTGGTGTGAGAACCATGTTCTCTGCAAGGTCAAGTTGCTGATTTCAAGTTTTTGTTTGTATGGGCAAGGATTTTCTCTCATTGATAGGGAAAGGAAAATCATTCACTGAACTGCCATTGGCTCTATACTGATGAAACAGGCAGTATCTCTGCCTGCCCAGCGGGCAAAATGACAAGAAGCAAACCTGTGACGTGCTCAGTTTTGCTAACACCTAAAAGGTTAACATTAAGATAGGCCAAAAGAAATTTTCCTTAATATAAGTGTTAAGAGTAAAACTTTAAGCTAAAACTCAAAACAATATTATCTATTAATTCAGACAGAAGTATGGTTAATAAACCAGGGAATAAGTAGAATTTAGTAATCAAAAGGACTCTTTCACACACTTTTTTTGGGGAGGGGGCAGTAATTTGCTGTCATTCTCCCAGAACCTGTCTTCTGCACCAGCCAAACAGGCAAGTTAAATGGTCAGAACTACCCCCCAGAAATGTTCAAGACTCTACTGGTAGCACTAATCTCTGTCATATATCTAGGAATGTGGCATTGCTTTGACTTACTGTTTTGGCAAGACTGGGTGGGGGGACCGGTTGCAGGCATCACACGCTTTGATGGATTAATTCTTTTGAATAATTTATTGGTTACAACCAGCATTCATATATTTCCACCAAAATCTTTGTTAAATTCTACATTACTCTTGCTTCTCTCCTGTCTCTTTCTCTGCAGGACTTTCCCAACCTCTATTATCTGACTTCTGTGACTTATACTAGGACTGTTTTTTTCTTAAGTGAAGCAATGACACCACTTTCTTTAACAACACAATTAAAATACTATAAATTCTTACAATGCCCTCATCTATGTTCTCCCTGTTTCTGGATAAATCAGACTTTCTTTCTGAAGCCACTCAAACTGACACTCTGTAGGAATATTCCTTTTTAGTGGTAGGTTGTTACAGTTCAAGACAAGCAAAAAAAAAAACCCACAAGAATATCAGAAATACTCAATTGTATGTATTTCTATCTCATTTCTAAAACAGTATTGTAACACATCAAATTTGAATATAAAGCAATTTGCTCCTATATACCTTTGAAGAACATTTTTTAAAAAGCCAAGAAATATTTTATATAAATGACTGCATGTCTTAGAACTTGAGGAAATCTTGGGTTTTAAGAAAGCTAAAATTACTATTTATTAGGCAGAGGATAACTTGCCACAGAACAGGAAAAAGCTGGCTGATGCTAAGATTTAAACATATGAAAAATGGTTACTGTTAAAGTAGGGTGGGGTGCGATGTTTTTTCTGTGAAAACACCAATATTCCCCACATCGCAAGAATGTAACAACGTGACTGAGCCATTTAATTCATAAAGCCAGTATAATTCTATAGTTTCACTGAAAGTGCCTTAAAGAGAAAAATAAACTTATCTTTTAACAGTTAAGGGCATATAATTATGCATGAATTTTTTTTCTCTTCTTTTTATAAACAGTGCTATTCACTTTTTCACTTGAACGTCAACAACTGCATAGGAATAGGTTAATAAATGCCAATCTAGCTGCAAATAACTGATTTCTTCCTTTCAATTTCTATGGTATTTTTCAAATTTTTGGTTAGATTAAAAAAAAAAAATGGCATTCAGGAGACCTTGCCTGACACCTCAGTCTGCGCTTATACTAGAGATTCAAAGACTTAAGCCCAGTAGTCACTTTTCAAACTCAGAAGTGGCTTACCACCAAAATGAGTTGTGATACACAGAAAAACTAAGAACCATTCAACAATTAACACACAATATTTCTTGAGCTCTTAAGCAGAGACCAACCACTGAAGATATGGTGAAGTCAAGACTGAAATGAAAATAAGCCATGGTCTGTCTCTGAGAAGCTCAGTTAGTAATCTTCCAGAATAAAAATGAAAAACAAATACTTCAATTTGATTGGCTACTCTCCCCTCAAAAAAACTCATCAACAATTTGCACTTTTATCTTTGTAAAAGTTTTCCTTAATACTTTGTGAATTCTTTGGATTACTCCCTTCACACAACAAAGGAGTAATAAATAATGAAAAGAGCAAACATTTATCGAATGCTTACAATATGCCAGGCTGTACTAAATGTTTCACAACTATTTGCATAAATTGGAATCTTAATACACTATTGTGTGTATTCGTCAAGATGCTGAGATCCAGCTCGTCAACCTTAATAAGCTATGTCACAATGTTGTCACCAGAAAAACACTGTAGATTTATACCTGATACCACATTGACTAGGCAAGTGTACCAATTTCCCAGACAGTACTAGTGGCTAAGTTACAGGTGCATTTTAATTAACCTTATGCTATCAGACAAGAATGTTTTAGTTTAAGTGAAATATATATTAAACAATGACCCACAGTGTTAGGAGAGCTTCTTGGAAGGGTCACCAACTTTAACTATGTTTGACAGAACTTTCTGAGAAGCAGTAAACAAAAATGTTACAACTTACCCAAACCCTTCTATATAGCAGATAATTGACACAAAATGTATAATTTGTAATCACATCACCCTTATTGATATCACACTCCTTTTAGAGAGAAGAAAACAAGTTCAGAGAGGCTACAAAATTGTTATCCTCTGCAAATCACAAAGCTGGTCAGTGGCAAAACCAGGATCGTGGACTCGATTTTCTATTGAGGGGCAAAGCAGTTTTCTGAAGTACTAACAATAGGAAACTGCTATCAGTGCACTGCTAAAGTACAAACATAGCTGTGTTCCCAAGTTATAAAGTATATTCTTAAAGAAAAAACTTATGTAAGTTTGTTTTTGAAATCAAGGATAGTATCCCTCAGTTCTGAAAACAGCAAATAAACAATGTCCATTCTCCAATCCATTTTTGTTTTTCTCCACAGTACTTTTTCATCCCAGACATACTACATTTTACTCATTTGTTTTTCACTACTAAATGTAAACAAAACAAAGGACAGAAATTTTGTCTATGTCAGTCACTGCTGCCATCTCCATTATTGCAAAGGTCTCTGGCACATAGTAAGTGCTCAATATGTATTTGTGAAGTGAATGAAAGCTTGGCGCCCAGTAGGCATTTGGTACATGTTAGTGTCTTTTTCTTTCCTTTACTATGAAAGAAACACTAAAAGATATTAAGTTATTAAAGGTCAAAAAAAAGTCATCGTTCCCTTGATAACCAAATTTTGAACTGAAACAGATTAGAAATACAATAGATTAAAATTTTACATAAAAAATATTAAGAAGCAAATAGAAAAGACATTCAGCAATTTATCAAGCATCAAGAGATAAGGGGGGGTCTACATAAATCGTATTTTGAAAAAATGCACTTTTAAGTGCCTAAACTTTAATCTATTTTCATAGGTATGTTTTGTTGATATTAACATCTATGACTTTAGTTTGTGGCAATTCTGACTTGGATCTCCTGAAATATCAACTTGTCAGCTGACACTTTTTACTGTGCTTTTAACAGTAGCTCATTCCTTTTTTGAGGATTAAGAAATTAGAAACTAAGCATATTCTGTAAAGTGACTCAATAAAAATCAGAGTGAAAAGTCTAAATGAATTGCTTAAATTTAATGCTAGAAGGTCAGTAGTATTACTTGGTATTAAACACTGTGTTCTGAGGAATGGAATATTTAAAAAACAAAGAAAAAGAAAGCCATTCTTAATCTATGACTCCATCAAGATCACAGTCAGGTTTAGTGGTCAACAAAAGAGAATGCTGAAAGTACAATACTAGCTACCCTAGGAGTACTTTCTCAGGTTTTTTAGCTTTCTGATTAAGCAAGTGTCCTTGATTTTATAGGACCAGAATCATAAGAAATGAAATATTAAACTACTGTAAAGTATTTTCAAAATATGAGCCAAAGGTAAATAATATGTACATACATTTAAATTTCACATAATTTCCTTACCACTTTGATACAGGTTTATTTCATTTTTTAATAAAGATTTTGTTTGTCAGAGAAAGAGAGAGAGCACAAGCAGGGGGAGCGGCAGGCAGAGGGAGAAGCAGGCTCCCTGCGGGATTCAATCCCAGGACCCTGGGATCATGACCTGAGCCACAGGCAGACGCTTAACCAACTGAGCCACCCAGGCGTCCCTTGATACAGAAGGCTTCAAATAAGATGACATACATATGGTCAGAGTCTTTCAAAAGATTCAGAGCAAATCTCCTTAGTACAGTTCAGCATGATCATTTTCTTATGCTTGGCAGCCACCACTACCCACATCTACATATTTCTAGCTACCTAAAGCTGTTCATCTAATAATCCTTTATCTTCTCCTCATTACTATTTTGCCCCAATCTTCACATTTGCCTCTGTAATTACCTCAAAATCCTTCTATTACAGACAGTCCCAATCTCAGATGGATCAAATAAAGATGACATAAGTGAAACAAAGGAAAAGTGCTACCACTGTTCTCTGGGTCATGGGAGGCTGACCAGGCAGAGATATAACAGAATTGAAGCCTTTCTGAATTACAGTTTAATTTACAAACTTTACATATTGGAAAGATTATCAGATACTTTTTTCTAAACGATCTATAAAAGACAAAGATTCCCACTTAAAGTATGTTGATGATTGTTAAAAAAAATAAACATTTAGTCTTAATCAATTTATGTATCTTAAAAAATGTTTAGAAAATTCAGACATCCCTCAAGGAATTTTTGGCATGTAACGTTTAGTTTCATGTAAAGGATCTACATTATACCTTTTTTCAAAATACAGTGTGTTCACAGATATATGTGTACATTTCATCCTGAACAGTATTTTGAGAAAAGAATTTTCCTTACAGAGAAAATGACAAATAGAATAAACTTTTATTTGTATCATGTTAAGATAATTACCCATATTACTAATACTAACGAAGGAATACTCATTAACATAATTGGGGATCTGGGCAGTGTCTACCTAACTCTGCACAGTTTAAAAGCCTCATTTCATTAGATGTAATAATTGTATGCAAATCTTAAAACAATCCTCAGTTGAAGGCAAATCCTTCTTTCCACTAAAGAGAGGTCCAAATATAGATGTTATTTCAATCAAACAGGATTGATTTAAGTCAAAATGTATTTTTCAGGAAACTGGTTATCAGATGAGACTCCCATCATTTACTTTTTTTTTTTTTTGAAGATTTTATTTATTTGACAGAGAACGCAAACAGGCAGAGAGGTAGGCAGAGGGAGAGGGAGAAGCAGACTCTCCACTGAGCAGGGAGCCCGATGTGGGACCCGATCCCAAGACCCTGGGATCATGACCTGAGCTGAAGGCAGCCGCTTAACCGACTGAGCTACCCGGGTGCCCTTTACCCTCTTCATAATGAGTTACAAAAGCACAGACTCTACTACTTGACAGTTCACTAAAGAGGGGTGAATAATTGCAGTTCATCAGTGTCCTATGAGAATACTTTTAAACTCAGAAAGTTATTCCATGTACCCAAGAGAAAAAATGAAATAATGGAGTATATTCAGTGAATGACTACTCATGTAATGAACACATTCAACTTTCAGTTGATTCTTTAAAGATTTAAATCATAAGACCCTATATTAGAAACTGATTAGATTTAAAAAAAAAAAAACCCCAACAGAAGTTCTGAATCATTGGAATTTTTGTTCTATTTCCTGTTAACACACTGATGGTACCATCACTCAATATATTTGTTTCATACACGTTTTTAAATACTTCAGGATCCCTTTTAAACTAACTTGGCCCTAATTTAATTTGTAACTCATTTATCTGACAATTCCTTCCATTGTTTCTAATTTAAGTGCTCAGCCAAAACATACAATAAGATGAAAAGCATGTCTTCCTTTATTAGAAAATGCAATGCTTTCAAACTAAAGTTTCAAACTGCAGGGTTTATTAAAACCAATCACTATTTCACTGTCACAAAAAAAGGGTGCCAATACTCTGCTACTGTAGGAAGAAAAGTGTGGCAACCAGTTAATACTGTAAAAACTGAAAGCAAAAATTCTATTCCATGCCCACCAAAATTCCCAGCCAAATCTGATATTGCATAATGAGCAACATTCTCTTCTGAGTGAGCTGAAGCACAGACCAGTTCCTTTTATAAAGTGAATCAACCTGACCCTAAAATTTGACACTTTACAAACTTACCTAAAACAGACAAAATGGATGCAAAATTATACTGCCTCACTGTTGCCTCGAATACGACCTTAGCGTTCAAGAACTTTCCAGTGAATAAAAAGCTCTTGAAAACAGCCTCGCATTGGGGACCTGAATTTCATGAACTACTGAGAAACCCCTGTGAAGCTGCAAATTCCCTCCGCTCTCCTGGAAACCCCTCTTATCAGAAACATTTGAAGAATTTCTCCACAACAATTAAGCGGACTTGAAGAATGGAAACCTAACATCCCAAATATACTATATATGGAATGAAACGTGGCCAAACACATAAATACAAACTCACACGGTCTCTGAGACTTTGGTATACAACCCTGCCCGAGCAATCCGACAGCATCAGCAACAGAAAGATACACCTGTCACCTGTTCAGCAATACCCAGACCCTTTCAGCCTCCCTGCTACAACCACAATCTTAGGGTTGGAGGTCGTATGGACAGAACACTAGAATTATCCAGTGAAATCGAGGGGGCCACATAATCACAGCGGGGCTTGCTCCCCATTTCAAGAAGGCTGCAGAAAACCAACACTGCAAAGGGAACGAAGTTCTCCCCCCGTCCCCACACAACTCTTTCAGTCTCTCTCCCCAACACCCTCGCTAAGTCATCTTTATCTGGACCACGGCTCCCCAAAAAGTTTTCCTTTCCCCCACCCCCATCTCACACATGCCTGAGGGGCGGGCCGGGGGCACCGGTGCAGGCAGGGGCCCTCCCCACCCCCTGGCACCCTCCCCTACCCGGGGCTCTCCCCAGCTCCTGACTCCAATGAATGCCCCCCTCCCCCTACACACATACTCCCCGGAGCCCAGGCCCGGCCCGAGGCTCCCCACCCCCACCCCGTCGGGAGG
Organism: Callorhinus ursinus; assembly: GCF_003265705.2. Taxonomy (NCBI): domain Eukaryota; kingdom Metazoa; phylum Chordata; class Mammalia; order Carnivora; family Otariidae; genus Callorhinus; species Callorhinus ursinus. Next base: position 63,792,267 of record NW_027397068.1, on the reverse strand, counting down.
AATTGGGGGGCCTCCCACTCTGCTTCGCCACTGGGGGAGGAAGGAGGCGGAGGGAGGAAGAGTGAGAGGAAGAAGCGGACGCCCCGCAAGGGCCCTGCGAGTCAGCAGAGCCCCTTCCAGACGAAGGGGGGGGGTGCGGGGAGCTGAGGGGAGAGCCGGGACTGGGGATCCCGCCGAGGCCCGGCAGTGCTGTCCGTTTACCCTTCGCCGCCGCCGCTTCCCCCTCCTCCTCCTCGGCCGCCGCCGCCGCCTCTCCCACTAGGGCAGCCGTCTCCACCGTCGCCGCTGCCGCCTCCACCACCACGGCTGCCGCCAGCGCCGCCGCCGCCTCCGATTCCACCCGGCAGGGGGGACACCTCAGCCCTCCCTCCCTCCCCGCTCAGCCCCTCCGATCGGCCGCCGCCGCCAACTCCCTCCGGCCGCTGCCGCCGCTGCTCGTGGCTGAGGGGGAGGGGAGGAGAGGGGGTCGGGCTGGGTCGCCCCGCCGGCGGCTGCTGCAGATCAAAAACGCTGGCTGGGTGGCGTCGCCGCTCCCCGCTCCTCGGCTCCGGCTCGCTCGGCCTCCCTACCTCCCTCTGCCCCCACCCCCCTCGCGCTCGCCTGCCCTCCCCCCACCCCCCCAGCTCTCGCTCGCTCTCGCCGCGGCTCCGCCAGCCCAGTGCAAATCAAAATACTGTCACACAATATGGCGGCACAGCCGCCGGCAAACACCGCGAGATCTGCGGCCGCTGCTGAGGCGGCGGCTGTGACGAGGCCTCCCCCAGCCGGCCGGCGGCGGCCGCAGCGGCGGCGCGGGGATGCTCTTTCTCCGCCCTGCACCCCTCCCCCGACACCCGCAGACTCCACGCCCGCCTAGCGAAGGCCGGAGGGAGAACCCTGCTCCGCGACGCGAATTGGCGCTGGCCGCCGCCGGCGCAAAGAGCTCGGGGAGGGCCCGGGAGCCTACGTTTTTTCCCGACCTCCCATACTCTGGAGGGCTCTGTTTGTGTGTGTGTGTGTGTGTGTGCGTGCGTGCGTGCGGAGAAAGTGCAAATTCCCCCAACCCACGGGGGCCGGTAGCAGTTCGCGCTGAAAGGCGAAAGGAGCTCCAGTTCCGTCTGCACGGCCCGTCCGGAAGCGGGCGGCGGGACCTGCTCCGGGGCGGTTGCGCCCGCCGGGGGGGGGGGGGGGCTCGTGCTCGGGGCCGGGGGGGCGGCCCCGGCGCAACGGTCGCTCCGCGCCTCCCGTGGGCCCGGGCCGCCGGGGGCAGCAGGTGGGCCCGCGGCGGAGGCGGCGTCCGGCTGCCGTGGGGCCGGGACACACCCCCTTGGAGCCCGGCGGCGCCGGGGCCGCCGGCTGACGGAGGTGACCGGGGCCAGAGCCCCGTCTCTATAGAGTATGTGGGAGAAGTCCTGGAAGCCTCGGCACTCCCACCGTCGAGACTTGACTTGAAAAGAGTCGGACTTTGAGTTTTCTAGAGCGCTTGGAAAAAAAAAAAATCTAAATGCTGCAAGGGTTTTGTTGTTTCGATTTTATTTTAATTGCACGTTCCTAGAAGTCCTAGAAGCAGAGCCAAAGACACTTTAACTTGGGGGGAGAAGGGGAGACTTGTTTCTATCTTCTTAAAGAAATATTTGTTTAATTTCCCCTGGTGTGTGTGTGGGGGGAACGTGTTTAACACTCAGACATTTCTCACAATGTAAAATATTTATTTAAAGATTCTAGTACTTTCATGGTGTCCAAAACACTACGGCATTTTTCTGTCCCTGTCCAAAATGTCCACATCCCTGCCAGTTTCTTCCTTGAAACAATTCTTACTTATTCCCCAGAAAAATCCTGAAGGACCATTTTTATTTTTGTTTCCAGAATGAGCGCTATAGCTGTAGTGAAAATTTCTTTTAATATCTTTTAAGACGTACAGCTTTCTATACAGTTAAGGGACTATTCCCAGTTCTCTTTTCCCCACTCATCATTTAAAAATACTTGTAATCTTGGAATAAAGAACCAACTCAAAACCTTTACCATTTCAAAAGCCAAAAGTACTTGTTTACAATATCAGAATTCAAGTATTTTCTCTCCTGTTGATATCATTAAGAGATGTAGAAATAAAAAAAGGAAATGCTATAGTTTTAATTTATTTACTGGTGGGTAATAAAAAATCACCAAACCTTGATACTTTTAGTAGTCCTGTCTGATGAATTACTTCCATACTTAATGTTAAAGTAATTGAATAAATGAGTTTAGAGAAATTGGATCTATTATTAACTAAACTTCACTGGTCTTTGAAACCACTAAAAAGCACAAAGCCAACAACGTCTTGAAATAGTAGAATTGTGTGTTTTATACAAAAATACTTTTAGAAACTTATCTAATGAAATAAGTGTATTTTAATAGAAACAGAATGCTTTATAAACTTATGAGTATGATAGGTGTGAACATACACTGAAGAGCTTTAACCTCGATCTAATGATGAGGAAGCATCAGACAAACCCCAAAAGAAGAAAGTTTTATAAAATAACTGGCCTGTATTCTTAAAACATTGTCAATGTCATCAAAGACAAAACAAAACAAAGCTGCAGATTAAATGAAACTAAAGAAACATAGCAATTAAATGCAAAATGTGACCCCAAACTGGATCCTTTCCTGGAGCAGAAAATTGCTATAAAGGACATTATTGGGATAATTGGTGCAGTTGGAATATGGACTGCAGAGCAGATAAAACTATTGTATCAATGTTAAATTTCCTGAATATGGTATGTCCGAGAATATCCTTATTCATAAGAAAACATACTGAAATATTAAATGGTAATTGGACATTATGTATGGGATTTTCTCCCAAATGGTTCAGAAAAAAGAAATTACGCACGCACACACACACACACACACACAAACACACACACATGCACACAGACATATCTCTCATGTCTCCCATACACATACACAGACCATAAATCTTTAAAAAAAATTTAAAGATTGGTGAATCTAAGTTATTATTTTTATTAAAGAATCAATTTTATTTCTATTGAGGTTGGAATATGATGAAAAAGGGGTTCCCTTATAAAATAAGGAATTTAAAATGAGCCATAGGGAATTTGAAAATAAAAGAATTTGAAAACACAAAACAGATTGATTTCTGGAAGAATAATTCAGAGGATAAAAGATATTTTCTTTTTTGGGGTCTGTAATAGAATTATAACTTATTTTTCAAAGATGGTTTAACTGTTCTCGTGCTTGAAGGTGGTGGAGTGTATTGTCTGTGTGTGTGGTAAAAACACCATATAACATAAAACTTACCATCTTAAGCATTTTTAAGTGTGCAGTTCAATAGTGTTAAGTATATTCACATTATTGTACAACAGAGTTGTAAAACTTTTTCATCTTGCAACATTGAAACCCTATACCCAACTAAACACTAAATCCCTCTCCCCTCCCCCAGCCCTGGGCAACTGCAGGAGTATTTTTAAATTCCAAGAAATGTTTAAATATTTTAAAAACCTGGTGAATATGGAAGTTTATGTGCTGTTCTTGGCAATTTCTCACTAAGTTTGAAATTACTGCAAAATTAAAAGTTTTCAAAAACAAAGGGCTTTAAACTGCAGAGTTCTGCTTGATGAAGAGAGTAAAGTTGGAAGGTAGACAGGTCAATAGAAATAGATCCTTTTAGTATGGGCGAGCCATTGTATCTCAGTAACAGGTGAGAGTTTTGTCCATCCAGTTTACCCTTCTCCCCTATTTAATCTACTTGAATTTGGAACAAAAATAGTTCAGAACGCTTACTTATATACCGTATTTGGTAAATGTGATTTCCAAATTTAACGATCTAATAAATATTCAGTGTCTATTGGCCACAAAGCTCTGTGGAGAAAATAAGAGAGAATAAAATATACTGTGCCTTTCCAATGCTCTTTGTAGTGATTAGAGAGAAAAGAGACATAACCCCTGTGCTACATTCAAGAGCCTTTTAGTCTGGGACTATGCTGTCTGATACAGTGGCCACTACCTACTTGTAGCTATTTATATTCAAAGTAATTAATTGAAACAAAATGAAGAATTCAGGCCACCAGTTGCACTAACCACATTTTAAGTGCTCATTAACCATCTTCACAGAAAATTCCATGGAACAGTACTGATAGTAGAAGAGATTATGCTAGATAAATAATACCAATTCAAGGTAATAATAAAGACCATAGAAGTTTAGGGGAAGGAGAGATTACTTTCCAGGGGGTGGAAATAGGGAAGGGATAGCTTCACGAAGAAAATTGTACATGGACAGGAGTAGGTGGAACAAGAGTATTCCAGGGAAAGAAAAGCAGGAAAAAAGCAGGAAAGGGAGAGGTACATTTGCGGGATAGCGCTTAATTCTGTGTATCTGTTACACGAGGTATGGAAAGCATAAAACCACAAACGCTGAGCTGCTGAGTCTGAACTATTCTCTAGGCAATAGGAAGTTACTAAAGGTCTTTGGAGAAAACCAAGGACATGATCAAATAGTTCATTAGGAAGGATCATCTAGCAGCAGATGTATGAAATAGATTAGGTTTGAAGGCATAAAGATCACATAGCACTGCAATAGCCCAAATTAGAGATAATGAAGAATTGATATAAAGTGGTCTATCAGTAAGGATGTTCTCCCTGGCATATAACAAATCTCAATTTAAAATGGATTAAGCAATAAGGAAATTTAGATCTCGTAAATTTGGATATTGTAAACTAGAGTAGACTTCAGGTTTAAAAGATCCAGAAGCTTGATAATATCACCAAAGACCAAGTTCTTTCCATCTCTGCTCTGATGTCTTGGGTGTTGGCATCATTGTCTGGCTAATGGCAAGATGGCAGTCCCAATGATCATATCTCGAAGTCATAATGTCCAGAGGAAGAGGAGAAGTCTTCTGAAGAAAGGGAAAATGTTTCCCAGAACCACTTTCCCACCCATACCCCATCTTTTAGGCCATAATTGAATCCCATGCCCATTCATGAAACAGTTCCTGGTTTATATGATGGAACAAGTATTGAGGAGTCAAAGACAGAGAGATGAGAGTCAAAGATGACTCAGGGTTTAAGCCTAAATGACTACGGTACACAGGAAAAGGAAAAGTTGTGGAAGGAAAGATGATGATCTTCGCAATAGTCCTTCTAATTTGAGATGCTAAAGAGTTATCTAGATGGAGATGATCAGCATCTGAAAACATGAGACTGGAGTTCAGAAAGAAGATCAGAGTTGGGGATATACACTGGATGTCATCTGCAGAGAGAAAATAAATGAAGCCAGGAGATTGTCAAAGGAGAGGAGGAGTGGAGAGGATCTACAACACAACCCTGGAGGATGAAGTAGAAACAGGGAAAGCAAGAGAAGTAGGCAAAGTTGGGCTATATATAGTACAGAAATTAAGGAGAATGGATGGAGTTTCAAAAAGGCCAACAGTGTTTAGTGCTATGAAGAGATTCAGGATGATATAGACTTAGAGGCATTGGGTTGCTGACTAAAAGATCATCGTGACCTTTAAGAGAGTTTTTTTGTTTGTTTTGTTTTGTTTTGTTTTATAGTAATGTAGGAGCAGGTAGATTTCAGGAGTCAAGGAATGAGCAGATAGGTAGGTAGAAGTATGAAATACAGACTATTCTTTCCAAAGGCTTGGTAGTCATGAAAGGGAAAGCTACATGAATGAAGATGTTTATAGCAATATTTACTTATATGAATAAAAATTGGAAGGAACAAAAATTTCTGAATATACTATAATTTTAAGAATTAGGATTTGTGTAATCAATTGTGTGCGATGCAGTTATTTAAAGTAATTATTAAGATTATGGAACAGTACAGAAAAATTTTTATACTATTAAGTGAAGGAAGAAGATAGAAGACTTTTAAAAAACACACATAGATTACAACACCAAAAAGCATACATGCACATGTATATAAAGATACTATGAAATAATCATAATTATCTTGGAGTGGTTGAACAATGAGTTTTCCAGATTTTGTGTAACGTTACAGTCTTTTATAATTAAAAATGTATATGCATATATTTAAAAATATTAGATGGCAAAGGTAGTACAGGAAATGAGGGAAATGTAAGGTTGAAAAACATTTGTTTTTGCTTGTTTGTTTTGCTTTGGCAGGAAATAAGAGACATTTAGCTGTGTTTATCTGCTGAAGGGAACAATTCAAAGGACAGTGAAAGACTGAAGATGCAAGAATGAGGTGATGATGCTTGAGCATGCAAGAGAAGCCTAGGGGATTAACACTGAAGGCACAAAAGGAGAGTGTGAACTTTTTAGGAGAAGGGATATTTTCTGAGACAAAAATAAATAAGAAAGGAAGAAAATTTCCCCCAATGTGTGTGTATGCGTGCGTGTGCATGCAAATTGAAAGTTGATTCTAATATTTATATGGAAATGTAAGGGCCTAGAATAACCAAGATAAATTTCAAACAAGAACAAAGTTAAAAGACTTATACTACCAAATTTAAAGACTTATTAAAAGACTCAGTAATTAAGACAGTGTGGTATTGGCACCAGGATACATGAATACACCAAAGGAACATAATAGAGAATCCAGAAATAGAACTTGATTTATGACAAAGGCACTGCTGCAGTTCAGTGAAGAAAGGATAATATTTTCAACAAACGGTGCTGGGGCAATTGGCTACTCATATGGAAAAAAAAGATACTTGATTCCTACCTCACACCATATATAAAAATCAATTCAAGATGGATCATAGACCTAAATGGGAAATTAAAAACAAAAAAGCTTCTATTAATCAAAGGGCACTACCAAGAGAGTGGTAAGGAAGAGAGAATATATTTCAGTACATATATTGACAATGGACTCACATTCAGAATATGTAAAAAAAGGAAACTTCTGGGTATATCAATAAGAAAAACCAAACAATGTAATTTTTTAAATGAGGAAACGCTCCTGAAGAAGTATACTACAAAGGTGACTTCCAAATGGTCAATAGGGAGGAAAGTGTTTAATATAATTTCTTATAGGGGAAATGCAAATTATAAACACAATGACAAATCACTACCTGCCTACCAGAATGGCTAAAATTTAGGACTGACAGTGCCCAAGTGTTGTCAAAAGAAAGATAGAGAGCAACCTGAACTATCTCATGCACTACAGATGGGAGTGTAAATTGGTTTATCCATGTCAGAAAACTCTTTGGCAGTATCTACTAAAGCTAAACATATGCCCACTCTATGACCCAACTCTGTTAGTTTATTTTATGTGTCACTTGTCTGTGTCAAACATTATTCTGAGTGTTTCTGTGAGGGTGTTTTTGTATGAGATTAACATTTAAATTGGTGGACTTTGAGTAAAGCAGATTGCCCTCTATAATGTGGATGGGCCTCATCCAATCATTGAATGCTTGAATAGAATAAAAGACCAACTCTCCCCCAAGTAGGAGAAATTCTCCAGCAGATGGCTTTCTGACTTGAACTGGAACATCAACTCTTTCTTTTGAACTAAAACTGTGGCATTGGCTCTTCCTGGGTCTTCAGCCTGCCAGCTCATCCTATAGATTTTGAACTTGACAGTCTCCATAATTACTATTATTTCTTTTGTCACTTATAAAAACAGGTAAATTGGGCTTCATAAAAATTAGAAACTTAGGAATACATTCAAGAGAAATGAGAATATATGTCCACACAAAAATGTGTACATAATTATTGTTAGCAGCATTATTCATAATAGCCAAAAAGTAGAAACAACTCCAAAGCCCGTAAAAGAATAAACATAATGTGGTATTTCCATCAATGGAATAGCATTTGGCAATAAAAAAAAATGAAGTACTGATACATACTACAACATGGATTAACCTTGACCATGTTATGCTAACTGACAGAAGCCACTCACAAAAGACTGCCTACTGTATGATCCTGTTTATATGAACAGTCCACGATAGGCAAATCCATAGAGAGAAAGTAGATTAATGGTTGCCAGGAGCTGGAGAAAGGGGAGGAATTTGGAATGACTTAACTGGTATAAGGTATCTTGTGGGGATGATAAAGATGTTCTAAAATTATATATTGTGATGGTTTCATAACACTATACCAAAACCCATTGAATTTTGTACTTTGAAAGGGGGAATTTTATGGCACATGAATTATATTTAATAAAGCTGTTACATATGTAAAAAGAATGAATTACTGATTAACAAAATAGATATCATAGATACTCTGGGAAGAGAAAACAGCTAGACACAAGAGTACACATTGTATGATTTCATACATGTGAAGTTTAAGAATAGGCAAAACTAATTGATAGTGATATAAGTCAGAATAGTGGTTACCTCTAGAGGACACTGGGTAAGGAGTTTGATTATGAGGAGTCATGAGGAAGCTTACTGGGGTACAAGAAGTGTTCCACATCTTGATCTGGGTGGTGGTTGTTTGGATTCAAACATATGCAAAAATCTATTGAGTTATACAACTAAAATTAAGTGTGAGTTTGTCACTTTACTGAATATATCTTTTACTTCAGTAAAAACACTTACAAAAATGAAGAAATATGGATGACAATGTAGAGAACTTAAGCTCAGAAAGAGAGAGACAGGGGAGCCTGGGTGGCAGTCGGTTAAGTGTCCAACTCTTGGTTTCTGCTCACGTCATGCTCTCAGGGTTGTGAGATCAAGCCCTCTGTTGGGTTCTGTGCTCAGTGTGAAGGTCACTTCGGATTCTCTTTCCCTCCCCCACTACCCCTCCCGCTCATGCTCTCTCTCTTTCTAAAATAAACAAATAAATCTTAAAGTGAGAGAGAGAGGGACAGTAGAAAGGTTGTGGGGCTCTCCAACCTTTCAGATATGCGGAAAGCAAGGTCTTTTGCTCGGAGTAAGAGTGTTGGATAAGGGATTACAAATTCATGGAAAGAAGATAGTGATATGAAGGAAGAGAATCACTCATCCATTTTTGTCTTCTCTCTTTTAGGATAAATAAGGTGGCTTTATGTACACATGCTCTTGTGTGTACGAAATATGGTATGTATGTGTTGTGTGATGCCACTGTAGGGAGAAGCACCAGACACTGCTACTATGAATAATTTAAAAATTTATTTCAGGAAAATAGTAACAATGAAGTCATGGGAAATCAACAGTCTTCATTTACTCAGCTATCCTTTGCCTCAGGACTAGACCTGAAAACAGGAGTTAGAACGGCTAATCTCATCTTTATCTCTCCCTGTCATCATGTATCATAGACTCTTTAATAGAAATATGTGTCATTCAGAAAGATTTCTGTCAGCATGATTAGCAATTGTTTACAATCTGTAACAACAGTCACCTATCTTTAATGTGGGCATGGGTGTTCTGTATTTTTAAGGCTCTTCTTTACCTTTAATAAAACCAGTGTTTAAAAAGTCTGTTATTTTCTCAACCACTTAATAATGACAGTTTCTATTTTTGAGACTAGATTGTGATGCAAAATCTTATTACAAATTATTCCTACTATCTTATATGGAATATGGCACCTTGATACATTGCGTGATGTGCAAACGGGTAGGAACTCAAGGCACCCTAAATGTATCAATTCTAAGCCAATATTTTTTATACAGTGCTTTACAATTTACAGTTTTTTTCACATACATTATCTTCTTTGTTCTTCACAGCTTCTTTTGTTATATACATTATTACTACCACCACCAATTCACAACTAAAGATCTTAAGGTAAGAGTTAAATGACGTACCCCATCTAAAACAATTAGTAAGTGAATAGTGAGGCTTTCAACAGATCCTCTGACCACATATCCCAGGATTTTTTTCATCATACCATCATATAAGACATATTCTCTTTGCTTAAAGAATTTATAGTGGTGATAATAATAGGGTGAGTAGTTTAAGAGAAACAAAGTTACTCTGGGAGTTCAGAAGAGTTGGAGATCACAGGAAAGGTTCTTGGAGATGATGTTTCAGATGAGTCTTGAGGAAACAATGGGTTTGCAAAAAAAAAAAAAAAGGAGAGCATTCCAGGTGCATGTGATGGCAGTAGAAAAAGTATAGTCAGAAAATCATAGAGAATATTTTGGGAATACTAGGTAGTTTGGTTTTACCGAACTGTAGGAAAAAGTAGGATAGTGGTAGGAGACAAATATAGGAGGCAGTGGTATACCATTCAAGTTTTATGAACAATGGAATATAATTGGTCTGCACTTCATCTATTGTCTCTCAGGTACAGAAAGGGGAGAGGGAGGTGGGGAGACCAGAGGGCTGACTATTTCTGGGTAAAGGGATAGAGAACATATGAACAAACCTGTGGGGATGAAAAGGAAGAGTCAGAAGCAAGAGAAATTGCAATAGTAGATTTTTAAAAATCACTTTAGGCAAATGAGATAAGATGGGGGTGAAAGTAACAAAGTTATCAAAGAAAGTGATGTGATTCTGAGCCTGAATAACGGGGAATTATCAACCTATTAACAGAAACAGAGAAATAAAGTGGAGAAATTGCATTGTGGGAATGGTGAATTAGATTTTTAATGTGTTGAACAATTATTTTAGTTGTCCTGGGGACCTTCTCAAGCTTTCTCTGTAATTCAGATGTATAGGAGGTCTGTAATCTGTAATTCAGATTATAGAGACTATAATGATCAATAAATGTATGAGAATGTATTACCTCATTGGTAATAACGTAAATACAAGTTAAAAAAAAAAAAGGAGACATTTTTTCCAGCCTATCAGATAAAGATTGAAAAGACCAACTATTCAGAAATAAATGTAAGAAATATATAGGATTTATAAGAAGAAAATTGAAAACTACTGAAGGACACAGAAGAAAGTCAGAAAAAAACAGAAATAACATATTCTTGAGGGGGAAGACAATATTTTAAAGATGAAAATTGTCCCCAAGCTTATAAATTTAACTCAATCACAATTAAAAGTTGACAAAGTGATTTTATTTTTTGGTTTCTTTATTATTTTTAGTAATCTCTACACCCAACACGGGGCTCAAACTCATGACCCTGAGATTAAGAGTTGCATGTTCTTCCAAAGGAGCCAGTCAGGCGCCCTGACAAAGGGATTTTAAAGAGCATTTGGATATTTTACTAAGTGAATCAAATAACCAGGATGCAGAATAGTGTGTATATCATGCTACAATTTGTGTAAAGGAAAGGGAAAATCACACACAAGCACTGGGGAGGAAAATGAGGGCAGCTGAAGTAAAGGGGAGTAAGAAATCTTCTTCTGTCCCTCCTCCTCCTTCTGATTTAGAAAATGTGAAAGCATTGCTTATTAAAATTAATGAGATCAGTTGAGAAGAATAGCTAGAATAGTTTTTTAAAAGGATGGGTAATTGTGTGGGGAGCAGAGTGGGACATACTCTACTGGACAAAAGACTTGTTCCAAGGATTAAATGAATGAGCATATGTAAAGTGTTTGCAACAGTTCTTGACACATGTAGTGTGTATGTAAATGTTTGTTGTTATTTTTATAATTTTCATATGGGAAATATGTGACTCAAATATTCATCTATCATAAGGAATATATCTATAGATTTTTACTACATGAAGCTTAAAGACTTTTGGACAGGAAAAACATTTTTAAGAAAATATGAAGAGAAACATAAACTGGGAGAATTAACTTACAACATATATGATGGGCAGGGTCTGCCTTGCATCAGGCATCACACTAAAATACTGGCTGTGTGGTACTGAAGATGGTCTTGGCCCTCACAGAATTTAGAGTCTCTACAGACTAATGTTACTATCCCTAACATACAAAAGGTTATTAAAAATCATAAGGTGAAAACCCCACAGGCCAGCAGGAAATGGGCAAAGGTCATAAACAGATTATTTTTAGAAGTATTGCTAATGGTCAATAAATACAAGAAAATAAATTCATTTTCAATAGCCAATTGCACTCAAAAACAATGAGATTTAATTTTTTTTGTTGTTGATTAATGCTACAGTTTAAAAAAAAGAGAAAGCCCAGCCTTGGCACAGTGGAGACAGAGGTATTTTTATAGCCTAGGAGTGGGAGTAGAATTGGTATAAGCATCCCACAAGGCTGTTAAACAATGTGTATTGGAATTTTAAATACGAAAACTGCTTGACCTAGCAATTCTGCTCCTAGGAAGAAATAATTGGACATATATTTGAAGGTGTAGGTATATTTGAAAATGTTCAAGGATGTTTACTTCAACCTTCTTTATGATAGTAAAAAAATAGAAACCAACCCAAGTATATGTTAATAAGTAATGAGCTGGTGCTTTGACACGATAGAATATAATGCAATGATTAAAAAGGATAATGTAGATCTATATACCTTGAAACCAAAAGATGCCACAATATTATAAATAGTGCAAAAGGCAGAGAGATTGCATGCCAGATTATGAAAAATACTCTGATCACATTTAAAACTGTGGGCATATGCCTGAATGTGGGTATGTTTAGAAAAAAATCTGGAAAGATAGACTTCAAAATATAACATTGGGTGGTGACATTAGACGTAATCTTCATTTTAGTTTTTATACTTTTTTTGGTGGTATTTTTCTAAATTTTAAACAATGAATATGTTACTTATACACATACAAACAAAACTCTTCAATAAAAACAAACAAATTAAACCATGTTTCCTAAATATTTTCCTTCAAAAGTCCTTCAGGAATAATCTTTGCTTAACTAAAGCCATGACAATTGAAATTTTTATTATTGGGACTCTCAGGGTTTGCACATTCATATTTTTTCCTGTCCTAAGTCAGTAGGGAAATCTTTTGTAAATAATAAAATATTTCAAGAATTTGGAACGAAATGACAATCACAGAGTACTGACCTCATTCCACGTTGGTGAAAAAGAATTGAAGAAAAAGGAACATTGACAGGGCAGCAGACAAAAAGTCTGAGCAGCATTGGCCTTACATTTGCAGTAGGTTCTTTGGCAGGGCTGGGGGTGTAGTGGAATGGGAGAGAGGTGGAGAGTTTGCCTCTTCCTTGGTTTGCCATCCTGCCTTAATCTTGCCCAACGTGTGTAAATTTCCACGTAAATCAGGCTTTAGGGTGCCACAGAATTCCTTCCCTTGCCCCTGTCACTCTTCTCCCATCCTTGCTGAACCTGATCTTATTTGCACTAGTATCTGGACATTAAGTCCTCTCCGCTCTGCCTCCATTATTGCGCTAAGGTGGCTGAAAATCCTTAATTTTTAACCCACGCTTTTCTGAGACTCGGGGCCCTAATGCTTATCGTATTTGCAACAGAATCGCTCTGTGACTCACAATGCTTTTCATCAATGAACAGAAAAGACCTGTGTCTCAGCCTCAGAGCTTGGGGCAGGAGGAGGGGACGTCCTCTGGGGACTGTGGACTGTGGGGTGATTGTAAAGAGTCCGTGATTTCACAAAGGTCCCAAGTATGGTCTGAAAATGAAACAGACAAAAGTATGATTGCTGTTGTGTAGAGGGCCACCTTTTAAGACACACTTCGATTAAAAAGGAGTTAGTTCTTATTCTCAAAAAGTTTACAAATGACAAAATTCAGATAATAAACTTTGTATGGTCTCTCCAGGCTTCATATGTCTGTGTACGCAGAGTGCGGGCATTCCCGCTCTCCTTCCTTGCCCTGGTGAATCCCAGCAGAAACGTGATGCCAAGCACACAGGAAGTTTTCAGTAAGACAATTTCGTCCGGATTTTATAGACCTACAGAAGAGTACCCCCTCTTCTTTCCCTTCCCCTTACCTTCTCATCAAGCAAAATTCCTATATAAATTCCAAAAAAAGAAAGAAAACTAACTTTTGACATTTCAGGAGGGGGGTTGTGGGTGAAGAGAGGCCCTAGATGGATACTCTGCATGTTCCTAGACCTAATGATTGGTTTACTTACTAGAAAAATTCACGACATTTTCTAAGCATTTTTTCCAAAATAAACGTTGAAATCCTTGCTATTATAAAATGGAAAACCTTATGAATGCCGAAGAACTTTATAATAATAAGTTTATGTATCTGAATCGGAGGAAAAAATGACATGTTAAGGAAATACTTGTAGACTCTAGTTTCAGCTACTATAGCAGTTCTTGAAATAAAATCTAAAAGAATGTTACCTCAGATTTATGAATAACTGCTTTGTCTATGTTACACTCGAAGTCAGCATTTCACTGAAGAATTTTGTGTTCTATTGTTTTTTTCTTCGAACTACTTTCCTTTCCACGTGATGTCAAGATTCTTAGTTTCTAACAGCTCATCTATTAACAACAAAGAACAGGCAGGGCATTGGCGATAAGGAAGTGATTAGGAGGTGCTTTTATACGTTTACAGGTTCCGAATCTGGACAGTCTTGTGAGATTTGGATAGAACTCTTAGAAAAAGGAAATACATTCAAGACCACAAGCGATTGCAGTATGTGAATTACAAACTCGTGGTGAGCCAAAGGGACATTGTGGACTCAGGTAGCAGAAATTGACGTTGGACGACGTTAGTAATGTATACTCCTGCCCCAACTCCACCCCACTTATACTAATCATCAACAATTCAGAACTATACATGAACAGGAAGAAAGATGTTCTGTTCATGACAAAATAATTTTCAACATTTTCAAGGGTGTTTCCGAATCTGGAAAGACTACCGTACTAAGCCACTTTGAAACAAATGAGTCTAGGTCTTTAGGTGAAATGATGAGAAATCTGGTGAGCTCCTGATCATGGTAAAACTGTGCTGTTTTCCACAGAGAAACCAGGTGCATGTTATTAATTTGTAAAGTCAACTGCTTCCATGAACTGAAGGTAGAGAGCATTGGGACCTAGCCTTTTGCTCTTGTGCCTACCATTTCCCCCCCATCTTTAATTATCAAAAAGGAACCTGTTTTACAACATCTGCCTCTGATGCACCAGGGCATGCCCAACATTTGAAGCTCCAAAAAGAGAGTTGATCCAACTGAAACAGATACTTGAAGATTGGATGCTCAGACTTCTGTTACTGAAGGAATAGGAAAAGCCGGCAAGAAACTAGGCTGTCTGGTAAAACCCACTGTGCCCATTGGTACAAATGGAGATGTGATCACTTTTTTATAAACACCAATAGCCTCTTTAGAATTAATGAGATCTTGGGGCACCTGGGTGGCTCAGTCGGTGAAGTGTCTGACTCTTGATCTCAGCTCAGGTCTCGATCTCAGGGTCATGAGTTCAAGCCCCATGTTTCGCTCCACCCTGGGCATGGAGCCTACTTAAAAAATTAAATTAAATTGAATTAATGAGATCTTCTTTAAGCTGAGAGAAGAATTTGAAGAAGCCACACTAGCTGGCCAGAAAACCGAGAGTACAGGAACCTTAGATAATGACTCCTTGATTCAGGTGCAGGCCTGGGCTGGCAAGGAGACCCCTAGAAGGAGAAAGATGGTGGATGGGAAAAGCAGGGGTGGAAAGTACCATGAACAATGTTACCTGCACCAGGACATATGAGAGAGTATAAAAAACTGGGGCTCAAACTTTGAAGCACTCCCAAACTGTGATCCAAACTGTTGAGACTGTTTTAATAATATTCCAAAGTAAAAGAAAAAAAAATTGCCCGTTCCTTCAGGGTCTAGATGAAATGCCACCTCTGTACCAACTTCCCTGGTCTTCCACACAGGTGTCCTTCCTTCACCGTCCTAACACTTGCTTTGTGCCTCTCTCAGGGCACTTCCCAAGGTCCCCTCCTCTCCATTCAGATTCCTGCTTCCTTCATGTCGCTGATTTCCTCTTTACTCTTGTACCTGCCATGGACCCCAGCACAGGGCTCACACAGAGCAGGCATAGCAAATGTTTCTGTGAAGAAATGAACAAACGGATAGATTCTTTAACCAACCTGGTAAAGTCTAAAATTAGGTATAAATGACTCTGCCACAGATTCAACTAAATTAGTGACAGGTAAAGGTTTACTTTTTTATATTACACAGTAATACCTACCTATTGTAGAAATTTAAGAAAATACAGATAAGCCAAAAATTGCCTATATATACTCTTTCTATCCCGAGAGAGCCACTCGTCCTAGTTTTTCTATTTATAAATACACCTAGATATATGTGTATATGCGTAATGTACACACACGTGCACACACAGACACATATATGCACATGTGTATTTTTCCTCCAGCCAAAATATAATAATGTGCTATATTGTTTTGTAGCCTGTGTTATTTCAGGTTCTGCTAGAAGTAGACACCTAGATAGGATTTTTTAAAAAAGATTTTATTTATTTATTTGAGAGACAGAGAGAGAGAGAGCAGGCACAAGTAGGTGGAGGGGCAGAGGTAGAAGCAGACTCCCCGCTGAGCAGGGAGCCCGACATCGGGGCTCGATCCCAGGACCCTAAGATCGTGACTTGAGCCGAAGGCAGATGCTTAACTGACTGAGTCACCCAGGTGCCCCCAGACACCAAGATGGGATTAAATACACATGAATTTCATTGGAAAACACCTCTAAGAGAAAATGGGGAGGGAGCTGGGAGGAACTGGGCAAGGCATCAGACCATGGTGTCCAGTGAAGGAGAGAGGGACAGGAGGTTGGGTCTGCCCAGTCTAGGGAAAGTTCAGTAAGTGTCTGAGGGAGTCCTTGCATAAAAATTGGCCATCGGAGGAGTCCCATGTCTTAGTCACCCTGTCAGGTTGTCATTGGCTGGGAGCAGACATGGAGAGAGTGACCTTGGGACAAATGTTAACGATATTTCAGAGCACAGCAGGTGAGACCCTTCATCGATTATACTTCCGGAAGTTGAAAGTTTGCTGTCAGAATAGTCACCCTTCATTATGAACATGTTTCCAAACCACAAAATATTCATCTAGAGTATTTTAATAAATATTTTTATTTCACAAGTAGTACCTGGCCATTTTGGAAAACTGGAAAATAAGCCGACAGAACATAAAATTTACCGAATAATTCTAAACCTAGAATTAGCCACGATTAACATTTTGATATATGCCTTTTCAGATTAAGAAATGTGTCTTCCTATTTATATGTATATATATAATATATGCCTATATATTTGTGTGTATAATGTATACGTATACATACATACACACATAAAATATGCACATAGACATATGATCATAATTTGCCAGCATTTGTGGGAATGATGGTATCTGCTCTGGAGCCTGTCTTGGGCAGATCTTTGAGTGACTGTATGAAATAGAAAAGGCTGCAAATTCAGAGAAGCTGATGGAGGGGTTAGCAACATACACAACTTTAAGACATGATATGTGCCAAAATGATTTCCTTTTTGGACTTGAAAATAAGTTTCCTTTTATACGTCTTAGTCAAAACTATTTTACAAATGGCACTTATAGCTTTGTATTAAATTACATATGAATATAATGGGGAAATATGCCTCAATCCTTGAAAGTTTCTTTCTGTTTTCCCAAACAGTGGCTCAGTGACTACTTCCTATAATAGCTTTATAAAAGTGATTTGTTTTGAAATCATAAAAATAAGATTTTAAAGAATGTTAATATGTTCAGTATAGTGTTTGCTGACAAGTATTCCTTGAATACATAGCACTCTTTTTAGTCACAACGTACATGACTGAAGATGGAATATTATATGGAAACATTCAAACAAAGATACAGTTCTTAGGACACAGAACAACTTTCAGGTGATAAAGCAAATAAATAAAAGGAGATTTTAAAATGTGGACTGGCATTCATTGAGTTAGGGTTCTTGTAAGAACATGGGTTCTTGGGCACCTGGGTGGCTCAGTTGGTTAAGCGACTGCCTTCAGCTCAGGTCATGATCCTGGAGTCCCGGGATCGAGTCCCTCATTGGGCTCCCTGCTCAGCAGGGAGTCTGTTTCTCCCTCTGACCCTCCCCTCTCTCATTCTCTCTCTCAAGTAAATAAATAAAATCTTTAAAAAAAAAAAAGAACATGGGTTCTTACTTCTCCTGACCATGTTTTCTTGATGAATATTTAAGGGTAATATGGAGAAATGACCATTTCACCCTCTTATTAACTTCCTGCTGACCTTCACTGTAAGAAATTTCTAAAGTTGAAAACATAATCTATGTAGAGCAGCCTTCAACAACCTCAATGTGTAAATAAGATTACAATTACCTTAATACTCTAAATTATAATGGTCCCAAGAACCTGGAACTTCATTAGCAGCCTTCCCCCACTGCCCACGACCCAACCCCAGATTATTGTAGTTTCCCTGTTACTGTCCACTAGAGGAGAGAGAACTCAAACGCCCTTTGGGGTTAAACTGTAACTGTTGGCTTCTTGCCATGCCTTCTGGTTTTGGTTGTCTCAAATGCCAGAGATTTTTCCACTGGTGTCTTTGGTGGTTCTCTATGGTTGCTGACCACCCTGTCAAGAGCCCCCACTGTCCCATAGAGATGTGGCTCTGGCCAACCCCACTGTGGACCTTTGCCAGTTAACCCTACTCATGATAAGTTCGGGAGTGAGGGGAGGGTGCTTCTTGTCCTCACTCAGTCTCTACCCTGGTTAGCTCATGGCAAAACTTCCCAAGCATGGGTTCATTTTTGCCAAGGTGCATCCAATGTACTCGGGATCTTCCCTTTTCATGCAGCAGGATACAAAGTCTGGAACATTCCACCCCAATGACGTAGGCCTTGAAGCTAAGGATCCTGGATCTTGACTCCTTCCACCCTCTTTCAGCCTTCCACCCACTTCTCCCTGTCATTGTCTCCTTAATTCCCTGGCAGAGCCCCTGGTCTGACATTGGGTCTGACTTTTAACCCAAGTCAGTGGAGGGGGTGGAATGGGATGGGGTGAAGTGGGGTGAATGTGGTAGTGGGGGGTGACATAGTTTCAGACCTGAGACTGACAAACAGTTCTGTTGCATAACATGAAACTATTCTCAAGGACTAACATTCAGTCAGGAAGAGTTTGAAGGAAAGAAAATGATCCTAAAAAGAGTCACTTTCACTCCTGCATTGAATTTTAGAATAATCCACAAAACTGCAGAATTTTATAACTGGAAGGGATTTTAAAAACCATTTCATACAACTTCCTCATTTTACCTGTGCAGAAACTAAGCAATTTGCTCAAGGTCAGAGTTATTGGTAGAACCAGTTCTACAGTCAAGATTATCTGACTCTAGGCAATCTTGTGTCCATGATTCAGCCAACATGGCTTACTGATCACAGCCATTCTGGGGCGCCTGGGTGACTCAGCTGGTTAACAGGTCATGATCCTGGAGTCCCGGGATCGAGTCCCGCATCGGGCTCCCTGCTCGGCGGGGAGTCTGCTTCTCCCTCTGACCCTCTTCCCTCTCGTCCTCTCTGTCTCTCTCATTCTCCCGCTCTCAAATAAATAAATAAAATCTTTAAAAAAAGCTATTCTGTCCGATTTTTCCTAAAACACGTGAGGGAAATAGTGCATTTTAGTTCCCTCAAGTCAAACATATAGATAAGGGCTTAAAAATTTAATTGGAGTAATTATTAGCACATAGACATTTTAGAATGGATTCCTCTTCCTTGATTCACTCACAAATGATCAGAATTACAGGATCTATCCTCAATTTATTCTCTTCCTAGTTCTATACAAGATACTATTCCTATAATGTTAATACTTAGAGACCAAAATTTTTCAGCAGTAAAAAAAAAAAAAATCCTTCATCTTCATCCAGAAGCTTCATCTTTATCTAGCAAAGACATTATCTAGTTTACCCAGCTTCATTTCTATCTAGCAAAAATCTGGGTATAGGAGAAATAATTTCCCTTTAATTTGCACTGCATCATCAGGCTTATTAACTTCCTTTCTGATGTGAATTATAATGGCAGCTGACAATAAACACCAGTGTAATTACTATTTTCTCTTGACCAGAATTAAATATTTCAAACCAATATTATATTCATAGATGAGAATTTCCACTAAAATCAGACAGTCTTAACATAGTTCCTTCCTTCCATTGTGATACTTTTAGTTTTCTGTTTTGTGTGAAATACATAAAAATGTTTGGTTTGCTGTTCAGTCAAGGAAAAAAAAAATCCCTATATTCATTTAGCATGAAAAAGATTCTTTAAGCAAATCCCTAAGGAAAAGTTATGATTGATAGTAATAATGGAGTTAAGCATATTTTTTAAATTAAAAAACAACATAAGTAGAAGGAGTGTATTTAGCCAGCTATGGAATTAATCCTTCTAGCTGAGATTATCTTCAAAATTCTCAAATAGGTTCTGCCGGGTGGGAGAATATAATATCATTGCATGGGATTTGCTCCAGAAATGAGAAAAATTAGTGCTTTCCTGTGTGTTTGTGTGTGTCCTAGACTTCGTAAAATGTCTTTCACATTTGAATTCTTCCCTGGAATAACCTTGAAGAGTAAATACCATAATCTCCAATTGGTAAATAAGAAAAATTAAGTTCAAAGAGCTTAAATGATTGTTTCACTGTTGTACATGTAGTAAGTAGTAGAATCTTGATTTAAAATGATGTCTTTGATTTTAAAACTACATGTCTTATCCCTAAAGAAAATGCATTTCCAAGGAATAACATGCATATTCTCAGAGATGTCTAGAACAGTAGCTACTTTAGTACAAAATATTAGAGTAGCTATGGACATAATCTCCTGAAGCCCCCTAAAATTGTTTAATTTTGTCTTTCAAATAAATTGTGATTTAGTACCAATGGTTTCTTTGGATGTTTTAAGTTGGTGGCCCTAGTTTTTAGAAAAAACAAAGTAAATTGATAATCATATTGTGAAAGATAAAATAATTGTTTTCGGAATTTCCATTGTCCAATGTATTGCCACAAAAAGCCACATACTTTTAACTAAATAGGGAATATGTAGTATAGTAAGAAAAAATATTAAGCAGAAGTATCATGAATTTCATGAACATCATTGATGATTTAAAAGTGTAGCCCTTCATTAAAAAATGGTTCATTAAAAATGGTTTAAAAATTATGTAAGTTGTATGTGCTCACTGAAAAAAATTAAAACAATGCAGCAGAATATGAACTGAAAAGTTTACATTCCTATTCACACTCCAAATCATTGTTTGTATGTCTGTATTTGGTCAGATCTTCTCCTAGTCATTCGTTTTTAAAATAAAAAGGAATAGACATGACAACCAAATATAATGCATGATCCTTGATCAGATTCTGGATAAGAGAAAAGGATAGCAAGTCTATAAAAAAAAAAAAGCTGTAAAGGATATTATTGGGATAATTAGGAATTTAAAATTGATTCTATATTGATAATGGTATTATATCAATATTAACTTTCTTCAGAGTGATAATTGTTTCGGATGTGGAAGAAAGTCCTTGTTTTGGGGGCACTTGCTTCTCCCTCTCCCACTCCCCCTGCTTGTGTTCCCTCTCTAGCTATCTCTCTCTGTGTGTCAAATAAATAAATAAAATCTTAAAAAACAAAAGTCCTTGTTTTTAGGGGACACAGGATGAAGTGTTAGGTGTGAACTGTCAAGATGTCCACAAACTCCCAGCTGAAAACAACTAAAAGGGGATACAATAATTAAAAAATCTACTTGACGCATTGACAAGATGACAGAACAGTAAGAAATGGTCAGATCAAACATGGAAGGACAATGAAAAGAAAGCAAGAAAGAAGTCAGTTTTGCCTGAGTTCATTTTGTGATCCTGGAAAATTAGAACAGACTCATTTTAACAGACTTGAGGACCTGAAAGACAAATGTCAAAGTCTAGAGCTTGCTCAAGATGGGGAGCCAGAGCAGTGATGGTCCCTACCATAAGCTGAGATCTCAAACTTGGAGCACACCCCAAGTGAGACGACCAGCTCTATTGAAATCATCTGGTCAGCTTGAATTCCTTTTGATCTTCAGGATGTTAAACCTTGAATTTGGTATAAGATGGGCGTGGGTTGGTAGCCTGTCACTCTTAGTAGAAGCAAGCACAAATCCTCCCTGGAGAAAAGTGCATTCACTTTAAGCCTCAAATTATTTCTATAAATACAAATGCAGTACATGGTCAAAGATAACCAGGCACAGAGGTAACTGAGAAGAGCAATCGTGGCAGGTTTGAAACTATTAAATATAATTACCAGAATTAGATGTATTACATAAGGGAAAATTTTAAACTTAGTGGATGGTTTTAATACTAGATCAAAAGCAGTTAAAGATAGAATTGGTAAACTATATAATAGGTCAAAAGAAATTATCCTGAGACCAACATGGAGAAATAGGAAGAAAGAGAACTAGAAATACAGAGGATGCCTAGAGAAGATCTAACTTGTATTTATTGGAGTTCTAGAAGGAGAGGAGAAAGACAACAGGAAAGAGTAATATTTAAAGAAATAATGGTTGAGAAGTTCCTAGAGCTGATGAAAGATACAATCCACAGATTATAGATTCCTTAGCCAGGTAAACCAAACCAAACCAAACCAAACATTCACTTAAAGTCATTATAGTGAAATAGCAGAAAACCAGTGACATAAACAAAGTCTTACAGGCAGGCAAGCACAGAAAAAAAAAAAAAAGACAGATTATCGTCAAAGGAGAGATAGTTGGGCTAACTAAATTCCTAGATGGCTTGACTGGCAGCTCTACTAAACATCTATGAAAGATATAAATCAGATCTTTCATAAATTCATCTAGAGAATCTTGAGTCTATTTTAAGAGTCCACCATAACACTCACTCATGATGAAAATTCTATTCAACATTTTACTGGAGGTTTTGGCAGCACAATAAAGTGAGAAGGAAAAAATAAAAGTATAATGACTAGAAAGGAAGAAACTAAACTGAAATTTAGATAATATGATTATGCACTTTTCTGTATCAGTGTTACAGTTCAATCTAACAAGGTTAAAATATCATATACAGTATTTGAATAGTACTTTATGATTTTCAATGCTGTCTTACATAAATGGTCATATTTGATCATCCTAATTCTGTGAGGAAGGTTCAGAGAGGTCAGGTCACAAAGTTGGTTGGTAATAGAACCTGTGGGAGAACTCAGGTCTACCAACTCTTTAAGAGCTTTTCTCGTATATAGGCATTTTTACTATGGTATACATTTTATTAACAATTGTCTATAAAGCAATCCACTTATTCCCACGATCCTGAGATCATGACCTGAGCCAAAACCAAGAGTCAGATGCTTAACTGAGTGAGCCACCCTGGCGCCCCTATAGTAGAACACTTTTATGATGACTTTTTATATTATCAGATGATATAAATGAAGTCATATTGTCTGTGAAGGGATCTGATAGCATTTTGAAAGATATCATAAATTTTTCTTTAAGAAAACATGTTAAGATTATATTTAAAGGACAATAAATTTGAAGAGTTGACATGAATACTAATTTATTAACTATCTGAAAAGGTATTGGGGCCCTGCCATATATGCCCTTCTCAACTCAGGCTGAATGTACCTGGAACATCTGGTCTTTCATTCATTAAATTCAACATTCCAGTGGAAAATGCTATTGGAATGTGCAAAGATTCAAACAACAAGCCGGGACAGCTGCATCTGAGACAAGTTTTATTTTGAAACCAGAAAACCCATGCAAATAAACAACAGCAACACACATAAGAAGTGAATTAATGACAGCCTACTGGAGATGACTCAAAAAAGAAAAAAATCCAATTGCATTTTCCAGACTTCTTCTAGGATTAAAAGAGGTGGGTTAACTCATCCTGAAAGAGATGGTAGATTTATACAGAACAAATTTATACTACATTACATATGAGAAAAGGTTTCAGAACATTTTATAGTCAATGATTTTTTCTAAATAAAACTATTCCATTTACTTTTCACCACAAATTTCTCCTCCCTGTTCCCCATCCTCTCTGTCTCCAGTTCTAAATTAAGAGAAAGAAGGACAATTCAGAAGTTTTCTAATGCTGTATTGTCATTAGTAAGCCTCCAAAAGGAGGCCCCGCGGCCAGGAAGCCTAGCCTGAGAAGGCAATTTCTGGAGTTCACATGGTTGTTTTCATTGGGAAGCACAACTCGGTTGGAAACTCCCAACCTGCCAACTTTTCAATCAGGGAAACTAATAAAGATATGTGCCTGGAAAAATTAATTTATTCATCTGCTCAAAAAATTATAATTTAATTCTCATATATTGAGTAACAATGAAAACTTTTGTAATTAACTCGAGTTATATGATATTTTTATTAAAGAAAAACAAAGGAATTTAATTAAGGTTAAGAATGTTAAGGAAATAGGTCATATGATTAGCTCTGAAATAACTAACTTTTGAATAAGCTCATTGTTGCTTAATTAAGGTATATTGATTTGTAGAAACTTCAGAGGTGTTCTTGGTCCAAATCAGAAATATGTTGGATTTCTTACTATGTAACTTTTGTGCTTCTTAATTTACCTGTTGGAACACTATCAATAACAGAGTTTAGTGTTCTTTTAAAAATAAATTTAAATAATTGGTTTTTCCTCTATTTAAAAGGAACCTACTTGGCTTATTTTATGCTTTTTCTTAAAGTAAGCAAAAATTCTAGAAATGCTACTGGGCATAGTTTCATTGTTTAAACTTGCTACTTTATGGCCAAACCCTTAATAACTTTAACTGCATCAATCACTCGCTCTAAAATTTTGCTCTTTGTCTTGATTTGTCCAGTACTCATGGGCTGCTGATTAAGAAAGTTTTCTGGGGGGGGGGCGCCTGGGTGGCTCAGTTGTTAAGCGTCTGCCTTCGGCTCAGGTCATGATCCCACGGTCCCGGGATCGAGTCCCACATCGGGCTCCCTGCTCCGCGGGAAGCCTGCCTCTCCCTCTCCCACTCCCCCTGCCTGTGTTCCTGCCCTCGCTGTCTCTCTCTCTGTCAAATAAATAAATAAAATCTTAAAAAAAAATAAGTTTTCTGGGGGTGCCTGGGTGGCTCAGATGGTTAAGCCTCTGCCTTCCCCTCACGTCAGGATCTCCAGGTCCTGGGATCAAGTCCCGCATCCCACGCCGGGCTTCCAGCTCAGCGGAAAGTCCGCTTCTCCCTCTCCCCCTGCTTGTGCTCTCTCTGTCTCTCTCTCTAATGAATAAAAAAATCTTAAAAAAAAAAGAAGAAAGTTTTCTGATGCCAATGTTGATAGAGTTTAATCTGTGGTACAAGGTACTAGGAAGTACCTTGGTCCATGCTGTCAAAAATTTACTAAAACCCTCACTCTTTACAGGACATTGTTTTAATCAGAAGCATCATGCTTCAGTCTAGTGAGTCAATCTGCTTGCCATCTCTACTCTTTTTTTTCTTTAAAGATTTTATTTATTTGAGAGAGAGAGAGAGAGAGAGAGAGTGCACGGGTGCCAACGAGCTGGGGGGAGGGGCAAAAGGAGAAGCAGGCTGCCCGCTGAGCAGGGAGCCCAAGGCAGATGCCTAACCAACTGAGCCACCAGGAGCCCCCCCCCATCTCTACTCTTCAATTCTGAAAAACCCAGTTGCCAATCACTTCCTCTGGGAAGGCTGCTGAGATTACCCACTTATATTCTGGATTTATGTTCTAAATTTATGTAATTTTAAGGAACATTCATTGGTATGTTGCTTTATAACTTGTTTTCTGATGATTTAGTTCTTATGATCTATCTTCATAGTTAGACTGTAGACCTTGATGACAGAACCCGTCTTCCATTGCTCATATGACCAGGAACATCGCTGAGACTAGCACTCATTCACCTAGAAAGCTCAAATAATAATCCTAATGATGACATCAAGTCACACTAAAATTCTGAAGTGGTCTCTGAATTATCAAAGGAAGTTTAGACTGAGCTTCACACTGTACTCTGATTTTTTGAAATTTGACAGTCTCTGAATGATGAATGTATGCAGTCACTTTCAGTACACAGAGCACGCTATCCCTGATCATTCTGAATAAATGGAAGTTTACTATGTGGTGTTCTGCATAGAAGAGGAACTTAGGGATTGCGCTTGATTTTAATAAAATGGAACGAAACTCCCCAAAAGAAGAACATGCTTTAAATTTGATTCTCATTATTTTATTTTATTTATTTTTAAAGATTTTATTTATTTATTTGACAGAGAGATAGTGAGAGCAGGAACACAAGTAGGAGGAGTGAGAGGGAGAAGCGGACTTCCGCTGAGCAGGGAGCCTGATGCTGGGCTCGATCCCAGGACCCTGGGATCATGACTTGAACCAAAGGCAGACGCTTAACGACTGAGCCACCCAGGTACCCCTCGTTCTCATTATTTTAGATTTTGTGATAAATTGTCAAACAAGGCCCAGGCTGAAGCTATGAAAATAGGGTTTACCTACTAAATTATTTGCATAAAGAAGGTTTATTTAGCACCTACTGTGTACCATATACTCTTGTAGGATCTTGGGATATATAAGAAAGCAAAACACACAAGTATTCCTGCCCATATGGAGTTCACATTCTAGTGGAGAGGAGTACAGCAGAAACACAATTAAAAGTTAGTAAATGGGGGTGCCTGGGTGGCTCAATTAGTTGAGTGTTTGGCTCGTCATTTTGGCTCAGGTCATGATTTCAGGGGTGTGGGATTGAGCCCCGCATTGGGCTCTGCGCTCAGTGAAGAGTCTGCCTGAAGATTCTTTCCCTCTGCCCCTCTCTCCACTCTCTCTCTCAAATAAATAAATAAATCTTTAAAAGCATTAGTAAACATATTGGATAGTGCCAGTGGCTATACAGGAAAATAAAGTCAGGAGGGAGGAGAGAGCAGATGAGAGGGAAGCATAGAGAAGGTGGCTAGGTAAGTGTGCCTGCAAAGGCGATGTTTGAACAACGACCTGCAGCAGGTGATGGCTGAGCCATGGGCAAACCTGCATGTGTAAAAAGCAGCAAAGTGTGCTTGATTTTAATAAAATGGAATGAAACCCCCCAAAAGAAGAACATGCTTTAAATTTGATTCTCATTCTGGAACCAGAAAGCAGCCCCGTGGCCTGAAGTGGGTCGGGTGAGGAGGTGAGGGGTGGAACACGAAGTCAGATGCTGTAGGACTGTGCTTCTCCATCCATACTGGCTGCTCAAAAACTCCCAGATTTGCAGCACGGATATGAATCAGGATTTGAAGGACTCAAGCTTAAGCCCCAACCCAGAGACTCTGGTTTTCTAAGGCTGCCCAGGTGATCCACTGAAGACCATGGTGAGAACTTTGGCTTTTTTTTTTTTTTTTTTAACTTTTCCCAGTCTTATTGAGATATAATTGACATGTACTATCTCATAGGTTTAAGATGTGCAACCTCATGATTTGACACATATACATATTGTGAGATGATAACAGAACGTTTACTTAACATCCATTACCTCATATAGTTACACATTATTTTCTTGTGATGAGAACGTTTAAGATCTACCGTCTTAGCAACTTTGAAATCTACAATACAGTATTGTTAGCTATCCTTACTGTGCCGTAAATTACATCCCCAGATCTTACCTTAAAACCGGAAGTTTGTACTTTGTGACCACCTTCACCCATTGCCCTTACCCCCCACCCCCACCTCTGGCCATACCAATCTGTTCTGTTCCTATGAGTTCGGTTTTTTAAAGTTCCATGTGCAAGTGATACCATACACTATTTGTCTTTCTCTGACTTATTTCACCTCGAATAATGCTCTCAAGGTCCATTCATGCTGTCACAAATGGCGGGGTTTCCTTCTTTCTTGCGGCTGAATAATATTTCTCTGTATCACACACACTGTATTTTCTTTATCCATTCATCCCCGGAAGGACACTTGTTTCCATCTTTGGCTTTTATTTAGAGTGAGATGGCATGACCTATCTTCTAAAAAGAATCATTTTGGTTCCTGTGTTGAGGTGTAAGGACAGAGGCAGGGAAACAATTGACTTAAGAAAAGCAGTCTTACAAAGAACTGTGGTGAGTTCAAGATACTCTATCAACACATTATTAAATAATAAAAAACCAAAAGGGTTTAGAATTGTAGTAACTCTATATACAGTTGGAGAGTGGCCTCCAGTAAGATCCAGAGTATTACTACTAACTCCTGGGTAATTCATTAGATAGAATTTTCACTCTACAGACGAGAATAACCCCTAATAAAATGTTGGTTTGCGTACAAAATAAAAAAAAAAAGAGGGTATGTAAGTATATTAAAATACAGGTTTTAGACCCTTTCCCCCTTTCTTACCTTATGGAAGGAAAGATTCTTTGTTCCTTCCAGACTTCATATGGTTAATAGGAATACTAGGTGGAAATGCAGAAAAAGTTAAGAAAAGGAGGTGGATCGCTTTGAGATAGGCTAGGGTTATCCCTGGGAGGTGGGGGAAGCTATTCCTCTGTAAAGAGATTCTGGGAACTGTATGACAAGTCTCCAGGCACAATTGAGAAATATTTGAGAGTTGTCTTTAGTGTCTACTGGCTTTCTCTTCCAGGGGTCTTGTGCTCTTGGTTTACCCACTACGGTTGTGTGGGTGATAACTCACATTAACTGTGAGCCTATCTTGCACCTACTTGAAGAGCTCAATGAGCATTGTACCATTTAATTTCACAATGATCCCAGGAGAATGTGGCCTCTTATAAACAACAAGACTCATGGCGGTAACATAATCTGTCCAAATCAGAGATAGAAAAGTCAGAGACAAGTCAAACTAGACTTGCCTGATTCCAAAGGTCATGCTCTTTATCTCTGTGCGACAGTGTCTCTGAGCAGTGCCTCAGATTCCAGAACAGTGCCCTCCTCCTCCCTTTAGTCACCTTCCACTCAGATTGTGATCTTGGATGCTCCTGGCTCTGTGGGGGCAGTGGGTGTGGGGAAGTGGCTATCTAAATGGGGTAGCAGCCATAATTCAGCAACCTCTTTCAGGATTGTTTGTGTCTAAAAAGAGAATGCTCAGAGAGGTAGCTTTTTAGATGTGAACAGTTTGGGGTACCTCTCTAGCAGTACAGCAGCTGTTGGGGAAAAATTGTCTTCTACCCTTTAAGGTTCTTTTGGCTGGTCTAAGAATTAAATTGACATGAGACAGATTAATGGGAGGAAATACAACTTAATTACATACATACGGGGAATCCACATAAATATGAGAGATTCCAAAGACAATTAGGCAAAATGAGACATTATGTATCATTCTGGACTAAGGAGAAGGGGATGGGGGTTTAGGGCTTCAAATGGAAGGAAGGTAATTCACAGAAAGAGTAGAAAGAGTAAATGTTTGGTAAACAAATCTTTCCAGGGAGGAATTTTAACAGACAGACTTTGCTAAGTTCCTCCTTGTCTACCACTCCTACTTCGTATCATAATGTAGTTATCTATGGTGATAACTCTCTTCCGGGAGTAGGTCGTCTGTCTAAATTCTTTAAGGCAGTTAGGGAGAAGGTCAAAGTTTCTTCTTGAGCCTTCTGTTTCTTGAAAATAGTCAGCCTAAAGTAATCTACATGCCTGAGACACGTTTTAGAGTGTCGTATTTTGCTCCCCCATATAGCTAGTGGATAAGGTATTTTGGAGTGGGTTAAGGGGAACTTCCTAAATCAAGCTCTTCAGCCAACTGTCTACCCTGACTATGAGTAAGGACAGATGTATATATGCTTTGGGGTGTGTGTGTGTGTGTGTGTGTGTGTATGTGTGTGTGTAAAGGGATCATTCTGTGGCAGATGCAGATTAATCTAGAATGAAAATTGGACCTAATTTTCTGGGAAAAGTTTTCAATTAGCAATAATCGCGCCTCGGATAAACCTCATTGGCTACGATACTGCCACTGCGCAAAGCTGGACCTAATTTTCTGTTCCATGGTTCCTCCTCTTAGTCCTAGTGAGATTAGCATTCTCAGAACTAACTTAAAAAATACTTGTTGAGCATTTACTATGTACTCAGTGATAGGCATTGGGATATAAAAACTGAACTCAAGAAACAGTCTGGTGGGGGAACTAGAGCTAGAACATTATAAAACATTGTTGTGGAAGACTGATGGATATATTCCCAAAAAACTGTGGAACAGAATTACGGAAAAGAGGCATCCAACCAAGCTTGGGGGAAGCCAGAGAAGGGTTCCTGCTGGTGAAAGTAACCCGTTGCTCATTCTTAAAGAGTGGATACAAGTCAGAGCGGGGGACGTGGGTTTGTGGGAAGATAAAGCATTTTGGTATTGTTTCAGCATGAAGCTAGTGGGGATTCAGCAAGGGGTAAAAAGACTTCACAGGAGAGGTATGAATTTCTTAAACACTGTTTAGGAGCATTGCCTTTCTGCTGTAGACCATAAGAGGCTATTAAATGCTCTAAGATGGGCAATGACATAGGTCAATTTGCATTTTAGGTGTATGATCTGGCAAATGAGGGTTAAGTTTGAGGAAACCAAATGAGAGAGACAGAAGTTGCAGTTAATCATTGGTAGATCCCAGTGACCACACACCTACAAGATTGCCATTATTTGTGTTCTGAAATCTGGAACTCTTTGCCCCATTAATTTTAAGGATTTTTGTTATACTTTAAACATGTTTTTAAAAATCAAAGATACCACACAGTTATTAGCCATCCCCCTGCTGTCCCTTAGTCAACTCTAGTCCTCTTGTACAAAATCCAGCACTTGTCTTCTAGTTATTTCTCCTTGTGGTTACTTTTATACCACGAAATGATGTTCTTCTGCCCCTATGTTGTGATTTATCAACTGCAGATATTATCAGTAAACTTCTTGTCATATTACACAAAGATATAACATGTTGTCTCCCCTCCTCTCAGTTCACATTATACATGTATCATGTTTTTCGTTCCTCTATTGGTTACCGATCCATTTACAAAGGTCATGACCTGAAATCCGTGGCTTCTACTACCTACACCCACTTAGCATCAGCCAAGTGGAGCAAACAGAGCCCAGTGGGAGAAGAGTGGGCTGCAGGTAAAACAACCCAGCCAGGAGGCTTCCCACAATACAGCCACTCAAGACTGTTCATTGGAGAAATGTTTAATTTATCAACATGTTTAATTTATTAAGAGCTGGATGACTCTTTCTATGTGGCCACTTGTCAGACTTTTGTTTATTAAGGTAGAAAATAAAATCTTCACATAACTTTTTCTTTCTCTTTGGCCTCTCCACCCCCAAGATCCCCTAAGTAGTCCCAGTCAGTGGTAACTTACTATGAACCAGCAGTCAAGAATGCTTTTTCTGTGATGTATTATGGCCTTATGTGGGTGGGAAGAGATTTTTTTTTAATGCAGGCAATAATTTTTTTTTTTGTCTGTGCATGGCAAAAGCCGCTTCCTCTAAGAGCAGTGGCAACCAGAACTCCTTCGGTGTGTGACTAATTCACGTGACTCAGACACAGT
Source organism: Callorhinus ursinus (assembly GCF_003265705.2). NCBI lineage: Eukaryota > Metazoa > Chordata > Mammalia > Carnivora > Otariidae > Callorhinus > Callorhinus ursinus. Next base: position 63,761,209 of record NW_027397068.1, on the reverse strand, counting down.
CTTGGGCTTTGTTGTGGAAAGAGAGTCAGTTCCTGCTGAACTTGTATCTGTTTTGATTGTTGTCCTAAAATTTGATCTGAAATGCTGTAACATTTTAAAATCACACATTTAATAATGACAATTTTTTTGTGCCCATTTCCTTAATTTCTAACTTAATTCGTTGCAGTCAGAGAATAGACCGGTACGACTTGAGCCTTTTAAATTTTTTTGAGATTTGCTTAGTGGCTCAGATTATAATCTAATTTGGTAGATGTTCCATATGCGCCTCAAAAGAATATCTATTTTGTTGTTGTTAGAGGGACTGTGCTATAAATGTCAATTAGGTCAAGTTAGTGGATAGTTTTGTTTGAGTGTTCTGTATTCTTACTGATTTTCTATTTGTTATATCACTTATTGAGAGGGGTTATTGAATTCTTCAAATATAATTATGAATTTGTCTATTTCTCCTTGCAGTTCTGTCAGTTTTTGCTTCATATATTTTGAAGTTTTGTTATAAGCCATATAAACAGGATTAATTATGTTCTCCTGATGAATTGACACCTTTATCATTATTAAATGACTTTTTAAAAAGTCTCCGGTAGGGGCGCGTGGGTGGCCCAGTTGGTTAAGCGTCTGCCTTTGGCTCAGGTTATGATCCCAGGGTCCTGGGATCGAGCCCCACATCGGGCTCCCTGCTCAGCAGGAAGTCTGCTTCTCCCTCTCCCACTCCCCCTATTTGTGTTCCGTCTCTCGCTGTGCCTTTCTCTCTCTATCAATTAAATAAATAAATAAAATCTTAAAAAAAAAGTCTCTGGTAAAATTCTTTAGCGGTGGAATCCCTTAAGTCACTTATTCCATAAGACCTTTGGATGACTGAAGGCAAGACCACCCACCCATAGCAATTCAAGTGCACTGCTCTTTATGCCAGATAGAAAATGGTTGGTTTGGGGTCCTGTGTGCAAGATTCCACCACACTTTTGAGTTTTAGACTGAGGTCCTTTTTACATTCTGAACAATGGTAATGGCCAAGGGAAACATTATACTTTTAAGACATGAAACTAGTTTGTTAAAGGAGATAGAACTTACTGAAGTTCAAGCATAACATTTTATTTTCTCCAATCACTGACTTTGACTCCCCTCGGCACATTCTTCTTGTTCTACGAGGTGGCAGGTTTTCAAGAGCTGCGGTACTTGGTCTACTTGCTTTCTAGTCATCTCCTATTTATTGAACTTTGTCCACTGTCAATTCTAATCACAGGTCTCATTCAAAACCTTCCCTCTCCCCCATCACCGGTCAGACTTCTGGCTTACAAGACCTTCAGCAAGGAAGCTGTGTGGTTTGCCTTTCTGTTCCCTTTCCGCATTTCATTTTGAGGGATTAGGGACAAAGGGGGAGGGTGGGAGCACAACTACCATCTCCTCGTGTCAATTGTTGTTACCCTTTCTGCTAAGATGGGCGGACTGTGGATGCTGTCTTTGTGCCAGGTGCCCAGAGGCTGATTCTCTCATGGAATATATAAATCAGTTCCTGGGAGACCACTCGGGGCTTCCCCACCACACAATTCCCTTTTTGAAGGTCTGGCCTTGACCCGACCTCTCCTGGCCTCCCTCAGTACCTGCTCCTGGCAGTCCGCCCTCGCTGGTGGAGCTCACCCACCAGGTAGACAGATCTTCAGAGTGTGGCTCTGCAGGGCAGAGTCCTCTCAGCACCTTCTGCAAATGCCACTCACCCACAGGACACTCAAGTGTCCATTTTGTGCCAAGAGAAGACATTCATGCTGCTCACTGCCCCCCCCTTCTCTAAGACCTACCATTCCCCTCCATTTTCCTTCCCCTGCTCAGGGATGTGGAAAGAAAATCATCAATGTCACCCCCTTAAGATGCCATTCTTGACTTTTTAAGGTACCTCTAATCCAGACTTTTTGAACCTTGGCACTATTGACATTTTGGCCTGGATAATTCTTTGTTGTGAGGGACTGTCTGTTCTGTGCATTATAGGATGGTTAGCAGCATCCCTGGCCTGTATCCACTAGATGACAGTTGTGACAATTAAAAAAAAAGAGTCCCCAGATATTGTCATATGTCTCCTGGTGATAGGGTGGCCAACTTTCCAACATGAAAGTCCCATGTCCTGGTATAATACACAGAATACTGTCCCTCTAAAGCAGTCCACATGCAAATCCCCCAAACCTGTGAATGGATTACCTTCCATGGCAAAAGGGTCTTTGCAGATGTTGACTAGTTAAGTATCTTGAAATGGGAAGATTATCCTGGGTGATTTAGATGAGGCCATGGTAATCACAAGGGTCCTTATATGAGGGTGACAGGAATTCCAGACTCAGAGATGTGACAACAAGAGCTGGGATCAGAGTGATGCAGTTGCTGGCTTTGAAGAAGGAAGGGGCTGGGAGCCAAGTAATGCAGTCAGCAGCTAGTAGCTGGGCAAGGCAAGAAAGAGAGTCTCCCCAAGAGCCTCCAGAAGGAACACAATCCTGTCAACCTCTTGACTTTATTCTAGGGAGACTTCCGACCTCCAGAACGGTAAGATAATCAGTTTGCATCATTTAAGCCACTACATTTATGCTTCTTTGGTATAGCAGCAATAGGAAACTCAAATGCCTGAAAACTCCTCTGTCCCAGCCCAAACCAGGATTGTTGGCCCTCCTATATGGGGGACAAAATTACCTGCGCATGAGACATACTGCTCTGTTTTAGGAGTGGTTTTTCTTGAGTCTTGCTCACTTAGCTTTGAGAAAGGACGTCTCCTTTTTCTTTCTCATAAGATGAGGAAGGAATTATCTCTTACCACAGAATATTACATTCCCCACAGGGCACTTGCTCAACAATTTCCTCTAACCTCTCTACTAATTCAGTCTTTGGGAGGTGGGGGGTGGGGCCGGAGGTGTGTGGTGCTGGTTTTGTGGGAGTATCTGACACAATTGATGCTTGGCTTTTTGTCCCCAGCTTTTACCAATCATTTTGCTAATTCCAAGGCAAAAGAAAAATCCCATTCAACTTTCTATTAGCCTCAAAAGTTGCTTTGGGCAAAGCCTTTTGTAGCTTAAAAGCAGCTTCTTTCTGGTTGTCTATGAGTGTGAGTAAGAAGATCTGATTTCAGGTACAACAGCTCCATTTCCTACTTCTGGTGGGCTACTAGTTTTCTCCCAATATATGCTCTTCCATAGTAATATAGTTTTAAGGAAAGCACTTGACTGCTTGGCTAATACGTATACTTTCAAGACTTCCTAGCAGCTAGTTGTGGATAAGGACTAAGATCTGGCCAAAAGGATGTTAGTAACTTCTGGGTCATGTCTTAAAAAGGAAGTAGCTTGCCCTCTACTTCCTCTTTTCCCTAGGGTAGGAATGCAGATAAAATGATGGTGAATTAGCTTCAACCAAACATGTGAGGACAATATGCCTGTGGATAAAGGAGCCACAAGATAGAAAAAAATTGGGTACCTGGATGACCCCATGGAGTAGGGCTACTACCTATCCTTAATTAAGTAAATTGTGTATGTACAAGCTCATCAACAAAATTATTCACATTCTTGTCCATTTCTGTGTTCTACATAGTAGGGATTCCTTTTTTTTTTTTTAAAGATTTGTTTATTTATTTATTTATTTATTTATTTATTTATTTATTTGACAGAGAGAGAGACAGCGAGAGAGGGAACACAAGCAGGGGGAGCGGGAGAGGGAGAAGCAGGCTTCCCGCAGAGCAGGGAGCCTGATGCGGGGCTCAATCCCAGGACCCTGAGATCATGACCTGAGCCGAAGGCAGACGCTTGATGACTGAGCCACCCAGGCGCCCCTACACAGTAGGGATTCCAAAACACTGTCATATTGATGATGTTCCTGACAATATTTTCAATTGTCCAAGTCTAAATGAAAAAATAAGAATAATGTAGTGGCTAAGAAATTGAAAAGAAAAGCCACAGACTGGGAGATGATATTTGCATATATCTGATAAAGGACTTGTTTCCATAATATATAAAGAACTCTCAAGACTCAATAATAGGAAAACCAAATAGGCCAATTAAAAAATGGGCAAAAAAATTAAACTGACATTTCATTAAACAAGATATATGGATGGCAAATGAGCACATAAAAAGAGGTTTAACATCATTAATCATTAAGGAAATGCAAATCAAAAGCTGCAAATATCATCAAACATTAGAATAGTTAAAACAAAAATCAACATTGTCAAGCATAGGCTAGGATAAGAGCATTGAAACTCTCATCTATTCCTGGTGTGAATCAAAACGGGATGGCCACTTTGGAAAACACTTTGGCAGTTTCTTCTAAAGTTAAATTCACACTTAAATGACCTAGCAGTTCCTATCCTAGGCACTTAACCAAGTGAAATGAAAACCTATGTTCACACAAAAATCTGTATTTGAATAGTTATAGTGGCTTTATTCATTATCACCCTAAATTGGAAACAAACTAGTGTGTTAGTGTTGGAGAAGCTTCAGTCTATATTTGAAGTTCTCCTTAATTCTTTTTTGGGTGAGAAGGGGCAGGGTGAGAGGGAGAGAGAATCTTAAGCAGGCTCCACATGCAGCACGGAGCCTGATGTGCAGGGTTTGATCCAAACTAGAAACAAATCAAATGTCTCTCAACTGGCTAACAGGTAAACAGAATGTGATACATTCATGTAATGGAATACTACCAGCAATAAAAGGAATGAACTACTGATACATGCAACAACATGGCTAAATCTCAAATACATTAAACTAAGTGGAAGAAGTCAGACCCCATAGTCTACCCCCTGTGTGATTTCACTTATATGATAATTTTGCAAAGGCCAAACTGCAATGACAGAAAACAGATCAGTAGTTGCCAGAGGCTGGTGGTGGCGGTGGGGTGAATTGCAAAGGAACACAAAGGAATTTTTTAGGGTAATGCAATTATTCTATTCAACTGCTTTATTGTGGTGGGGTTATACAACTCTATCCATTTGTCAAAACTTGAGGCACTGTACACTAAAAAGGGTGAAATTTACTATATGTAAACTATAATGAAAAATGGAAAAAAGAATAATGCAGTGCATTTTTAATCAAACTAGTTAAAGATGTTATATATTATACATGCATTATAATTTGTAGCACTGTGTTGATGATAGGAAGTATAACAGTTCTTATTTTTTATTTGGCAGAATAAAAAGTTGGCAACTTTATACTGGAATCCCAGATTTTTGTGGACATCTTCCTGATGTATGTAATCTCAGCCTAGGATTCACTGTCTTAGAAGTCCAAACTCTGTAGATTGAATCAGGGATCATTGGTGCAAGAAAATAATACCACTGAAATCATATTGAGAAAGGTATTTACTAGGGAGATATAGAGGACTCTTGTGGAACCCAAATGCAGGAGCTCTTCCTGGTGTGTGGAAACAAGAAAGCCGTGGGCAGCTTTCTCCCTCCCCAACCCCTCATTTTTTTCTCTCCTTGGTTATAAATTCTCTCCTCTGCTGCTCTCTCCATCATGCTCCTCTGCCCTGGCTGCACCCCAGGTTCTTCTGCTTGTTCATGGCCCAATAGGGCAGCTACCCCAAGTTCTAAGTGATCCCTGACTCAGTCCCGGTTCACAAGAGACAGAACCAGCGCAGCTAATCATGGGTTAACTCTTCACTTCAGGCAAGGCAGCTGTGGCTGGAGAGAGTTGGATTATGAAGAACTGAGACACTGGGGCTGTGGGAGGCAATGACTGGTACCTTTACTACAAATGAGTTGTGTTCATAGCCTGCTCTTAGTAAATGCCTGGCAAATGAGTAAAGTAAACCAAGGAATGTTTCCAATCTTCTCTCTCTGTGTGAACCAAAACAGGTCCCAAATTGTGAGATTTTGGCCTACTGAAACTCTGATGTTTACAATATACTCAAAGGACATACCATTTTTCATAGCACAAAGACAATGGAAGCGGTTTTTATTTAGGTTTCATGCCTCTGGCTCAATTCTTGACCTATCTTAAATGAAAATAATGTGTTATGTCTTCATAGATCTAGTGAATGCTAACAAATCGAACTTTCCAATGTCCCCGAGTATTCTTATTTATTGCACTAGGAACCCAAGATTCAGAGAGGTTAAAGAAACTGCAAAGGCTACACAGCAAGGGACTCTCAGTGCTTTGATAAGGACTTGGAAGTTTCTAGCTTCCAGACTCATGCTCCGTCTACTAGGTCACTCTCTGAAAAAAAATTTGACATTAAAAAGATTGACTCATTCTGTAACCATGAGAATTGGAAACAACTACTGTACTGTGCTTTTTTTTTTAAGTTTTTATTACACAAGCAATACATGTTCATTATAAAGAAATTAGAAATTGTGGAAAGCCAGGCAGAAGAAATTGCAGACAGATTTATTTTAAATGCAAAAGGGAAGATCTGTTTTTTTTTATTCACTGTAGCAGGTCAGCCTCTCCACATTCAGAACAGCACCAGCAACTTTTTTCAGAGTTGAAGAAGTGAACATTTTCCTCCTCTTCCCACATTACAGCCCCCCTGTTGGCCCTTCAGAGAGGGAGAATCACTCCTTTGCTAGAGGCAGCCAATATGCTTCCGGTCTCAGAGCTTTCCAATGTCTTCATGGAGATAAAGCAAAACCACGGCTGAAGTCCAGAAGAGGCCTGGAGCAAGTACCATGAAAAATGTTCTCTATGTTTGAAAAAACAACAACAACAACAACAACAAAAAACCCCAAAAGCCAGCTCAGTTCAACACATGTATTCAAGATTCATTGTACCATATGCTAGGGAATAATAATAACAGCCTTACCCTATGCCAGATACTTGCCATAACAATACTACGTGGAAGGACAAATCTGTTTTATTTATGAGGACTCTGAGGATTTTGAGAGGTTATGTAACTTGCCTACAGAACCACGGCTAGTGAATTATATGGACAGAATTTGAACCCAGACAGTCAGACTCCAGAGCGTACTACCTTAACCAGTACTATCTGAAAAGACAAAATTCTTGGATTCATTAAACAAGAATTTGGGGTGTGGGAGCAGGAACTTAAAAACCACAAAAAATACAAGGAGAGATTAAGAATCATTCATATTTCTACCACTCAGAGTTAATCATGTACTGTGATTGTTTTTTTAGAATTTTTAGAAAATCATATGCTTACAATAAGATAGTTCCAATAATGCAGAGGTATACTAAGTAGAAAGTAAAAAAGTATCATCCAAATTTCCCACCACATTAGATAAACATCACTGCAGATCTCTTTCTATCTACCTATTCAGAGAGGGGGGGCAGGCACTTTATTTTGTGCCTCTAAACTCATTTTGAAGTCCTGTTCAGTGATAGAGCATCATGGGAGATGTTTTTTCTATCTCTTTTTCCATTCCTATTCTTAAATTCATGTTGGGCCCTCTTAGGGTAGAGTCATCTTCCATCCATCCATCTATTTTTCTATCCATCATCCATATATCTATTCAGTGGTTATTGTGTACCAACCATTGTACTAAGTGCTTGGGATAAAAAGTTTCTGGTAAATGGTTAAGAGAAAGGCTGTTGCAAAAAACAGACACTTGAAAACAATTACAGAAATTTAATAGCAAAATATAAGGTACTCTGTAAACATGGAGATAAAATGGCAGTAACAACAATTTACACCAGTTGAGAAGTTACTATGTCAGGCGCTATTCCAAGCTCATTAAGTATATTAATTCATTTGTGCCTGGGGAGGTCAAGGAAGGCTTCCTGGAGGAAATGACATTTGAGTTGAATCATGAAAAGGTGAAGAGTCACTTAACAGAGATTAAAGTGAAGAAAATGTATCCCAGGCAGATGGAACAACCAGAAAGAGTATGCTCTGAGAACCATGAGTGCTATTTTGGGAGTGTAGGGAGCTTTGTCAGTGGGGAAGTAACAACAGTTGAGGCCAGAAGGGTCAGGTCATGAAGGGGCATCATGAAGAATTTTAAGGAACTGCATGGCATAATTTGATAAGCATATTATAAAGAACCCTCTGGCTATATGTAGATTGTAGAAGAATAAACATGAAGGCAGAAGGACCAGTAAGGAAGACCTGTGAGAATTAGTCCAGCTGAAAATTGATAAGGGCCTGAATGAAAGGTGTGCATCTGGGAGTGAAGAGGAGGAAGGAGAGATGTCCAGGGGTTAGAATGGTCAGCGAATAATTATAATAATGGTAGGGAACATTTATTGAGCACTTAGCAGTGCTCAACAATCTCCACCACAGCCTTATAGGATGGACACTGTCATTAGTTCCATTTTACAAATGAGGAAACTCTCTCTCATTTGTTTTGTTTCTTAAATTGACATAGAAGTGAAATCATGTGGTATTTGTCTTTCTCTGACTGACTTATTTTGCTTAGCATTATACTCTCTAGCTGCATCCGTATCTTTTTTTTTTTTAAAGATTTTATTTATTTATTTGAGAGAGAGAGAGAATGAGAGATAGAGAGCACGAGAGGGAAGAGGGTCAGAGGGAGAAGCAGACTCCCCGCCGAGCAGGGAGTCTGATGTGGGACTCGATCCCGGGACTCCAGGATCATGACCTGAGCCGAAGGCAGTCGCTTAACCAACTGAGCCACCCAGGCGCCCGCTGCATCCGTATCTTTGCAAATGGCAAGATTTTATTCTTTGTTATGGCTGAGTAATATTCCACCATATACACACACCACATCTTTATCCACTCATCAGTCGATGGACAGTTGGGCTGTTTCCATAATTTAGCTATTGTAGATAATGTTGCTATAAACATCAGAGTGTACATATCCCTTTGAAGTGTTTTTGTATTCTTTGGGTAAATATCTAGTAGTGTAATTGCTGGATCATAGGGTAGTTCTATTTTTACCTTTTTGAGGACACTCATACTGTTTTCCACAGAGGCTGCACCAGTTTGCATTCCCACCAACAGTGTAAAAGAGTTCCCCTTTCTCCACATTCTCACCAAGAAACAAGACTCTTAACTATAGAGAACAAACTGGTGGTTACCAGAGGGGAGGTGGGTGGGAGTCGGATGAAACAGGTGATGGGGATTAAGAGTACACTTATGAGGAGCACTGAATAATGTACAGAATTGTTGAATCATTATACTGTACACCTGAAACTAGTATAACACTCTGGTAACTAAACGGAATTTAAATGAAAACTTAAAAAAAATAACTGAGGAAACAGCTGTTAAGTAACTTGTTCAAGGTTATAGAGTTAACAAGTGCTGGGGTCTGGTAGTGAACCCAGGTTTTCTGACTTCTGACCCTGTGTTATGCAAACTCCTAGCATTTTCAACAGCTATATTTGTAGGGGGAAATCAAGACAGAGACTCAAAGAACAACTGGATGTAAGAGGGTGATGTCTCTGATGACTCCCAGATTCCTGTATTGGACAAATCCTGGGAGCAACTGGAACTACTGTAGCATTCTAAAATAAGAACATGAAGGTGTCATAACTAATACATGGAGAACTGCTGCTTAGCAAATCAGATTTACTTTTCTCCTTTTATATATGTGACGGAGAGAATTTCTCAGTGTCACTGTGGTAAAGAATGCTGGTTATCTTCCACATCCATTCTCATCTTCTTTAGTAAATAGAAGACATGATTTTTGGGTGGGCTCATGGTCACCATATCATTTTCCCCAGCTATATGTGGCCACATGATTATATGTAAAAGGAGGCCAGGTGAGAAACTTCTGAGAAGTGCCCTTAAAAGAGGCCAGCACTTGTTGCCTTTATTCTTTCTGGCTGGAATACTGACATGATGGCTGGAGCTGGAGCAGCCATATTGAACCATGACATGGACCTGGGGATGGTAGAACAATAACAGAGAGGGAGCCTGGGTCCTTAACACTATGGAGGGCTACATCAGCCCTGGACTGATGACCTTTTCGTGAGTGAGTGCCTTCTTATTTAAGTCACTACCACTTTGATTTTTCTGGTAGTTTAAAGCCAACTTAGTTTGAATACATTGATTATGATGTACTTCATAGAGCATATTTCATTATAGCCCTTGTTTTCACCTTTTCTTTGGGTGATGATACCAACTAATTTATTCACTCAATATAAATTTGCTGAGTTCTTAGTATTCATCAGAGAATAGTCTAGACATTGATGGCATAGCAGTGAACAAAACAAAATCCCTGTGCTCTTGGAGCTTACTTTCGAGTGGAAGAGAGAGATAATGAGTGAATATCTATATAGACAACATGATGCCAGTTATTAAGCTATTGTTCCAAAAGATCCTTCTGCTTTATGATGCTGGAGCTGAGACTCAGAGAGCCATGCTTCTGCTTCGCCTGCTGGATCCTTGTGGGGTTCTACTGAGAGGGGGCATCAGAGAGAGTCTGGATTGCCGGAAGAGGCAGAAGGGACATAGGCATGTTTCTTGTTCGCTGAACAGTGCCAGCCCCACTGCTTTCCCCTGGAAGCATCAGCACCAGCAGCAGGTGCTTCCTCCCTAGTTGTCTGCATTCCAGCTTTGCAGGAATCCCCTCTTCCCTACTTATGGTAATTTGCGAGGGCTGCCATATCAAAGGACTGGAGACTAGGTGGCAGAAATAATAGAAATTTATTTTCTCACGGTTGTGGAGGCTAGAAGTCCAAGGCTGAGGTGGTGTCAGGGTTGGTTTCTCCTGAGGCTTCTCGGCTTGGCTTGCAGATGGCCTGTTTTCTCTCAGTCTTCATGTGGTCTTCCTTCTGTGCCCATCTGTAGCCGCCGTACCTCAATCTCTTCTTATAAAGACAGTGTCGTATTGGACTAGGGCCTGTTTAACTTTACTTCTTTAAAAGTCTTAGCTACAAATACAGTCACATTCTGAGGTATGGGGAGTTAGGACTTCAACTTACGAATTTTGGCAGGGACCCAACTTAGACAATAATGCTATTCCAACCTTCAAATTTTAATAATTCCAACCTCTTTCCTTTGCTTTCTCAGTCCTAGGGGTGGAAGCCACTTTCTACAATTGTTAAATCCATGAAACCTTATGATCCTTTGTTGCATTTTTGGGTCTTCAGTACCTAGTGCTCAATTCTTTACATTCGATTTTCTCCACTAGAATAACTGGTGTGGGTTCTCCCTCTTACATAGCCCTGACTAGTGCGAGGCAAGACTGTGTGGCAATTATAGAGATAGTAGGGTGCTGTCCCAGGGAATCGGGCTGGCCTCCCACACAGGCCTCCAGGAGGCATTGCCTCCAAGAGTTATCACATTTGTGCACTGGCTCTTAGCTTGTGATGTTCACAAACTCTGGTGAGTGAGCCTCAAGTTGGCCAGGTTCTCGGTGGTGGGTCTTTGCAAAGCAAACTCAGAGGAGATCAAGGTGCAGAGCAAGAACCTGATGACCCTTAGGTTCTTAGTGATACCAAACCTATTAGATGACATAGGTTTGGAATATTCATGCTCTGTAGTTGGCTCTTCTTTCCCTTGAGGAAACCTGCGTAGACATCCAAATGTGACCAAAGGATCCTTGGTGAGCATGAAATGTGAGCAAAGGTAAGGAGTGGGGTGGTCTGAGCAGTGAGGTGACCAGATTATGATGTTCTAATGTATTTGTCTCTGCTAAGGGACAGTCTGCTAGGTGGATGAGAACCCTTGTATTCATCAGTGAGGATGCCCTCTCAAGTGACACAGACACATAGACAATCTGTGGCTCTGTGGACAATGTCTGGCTCCATTTTTCTAGGTTTCACACAGGTCAGTCTGTTTTTTTGTTCACATATCCTTCCTGCATGTGGATGTGGCTACTTCTCTCTCTTATATTCAATTAACACCAGATGATATTTTCCTTTTGTTCTTTTGACTTTTCTTTTAAGGTGACTTTTACTAAAAGTGAATATCACGGAATACATCCCACTTTTAACTGAGGGCATAACTTTATTTTGGTGTGTAAGTGTGGTAACCCATTGTAAGGCCCACGAGTGGGCTTTGGATCCATAGGACTTCTGCTGGGAAAGACATGGCCAGTGTTGTCACCAAGTGGAGTGTCAAGCAGAGCACAGAGAACAGGGACGAGCACGCCTTGCTCAGGGTTGACGTCCTATCGGGCTGGCGGAGAATTTATGTGGGTATTGTGCTAGGAGACTGATGCAGGTCAGTGTTGGGTTGGGGAAATCTTTGAATTCCAGACCAAGGAGTTTGTACCTTATATAGACATTAGGGAACCATCAAAGACTTTTGTTTGGGGATTGGGGGGTTAGCACTGAACCCTGGCCTCCCACCTCCAACTCCCTTGCAATGGAGGTGACAGCCTTCAGGTATAAGCCCTTTCATAAAACTTCACTTTCAGTAAAGATGCTGGGTGGAGCAGTGCTCGAATGGTGAGTGGTTGGGGAGGAGGGGCGCTGAGGAAGCTCAGGGAAGCAGGAGCAAAAACACAAATACAGACCACAGAAGATGGAAGTGAGCTATTGGTTGTTATTTCCATTCCTGTGGATGTGAAATACTATCCCAACTGTGGGAAGCCGAGAAAGGCCACAGCAAAATAAAAGAGAAGCGGTCGCATGAACAGTGATGTTCAGATGTCGGAAAACATCTAAGGTGTAGACTTACGTTATGGAAATATCCTTAACCTCAACCGAATTCCAAGAACATTCGAAAAGAGAACTTTGGCAACGCCGGATTTGCTTTGTAGGGTCTTTGCCATCAGAGACCCACAAAACTGTAAACCTTGGAAACTGCTCTTTTAAGAGAAAGGATTCTGAACCCTTGTCATTTAAAATGTATTTTTCTGGCATCGTTTCAAATGAGTCAACCCCCCTGCCCCTTTTCAGGCTTCAACTCACTAAGTTTGTCTAACACAGATTTAGAAATCATACAGTTCTAAAGATAAGTATATCCCAAATGCCTAAACCACTCTAGCTTGCACGGTGCAAAATGTTTGGTAAAAACAACATAATACAACCAACTGGGCTTTCTGACTCTTCCACTACCATGGAAGTCCACTGGAAACTGTGGGCACCTCGTGGCTTTTTGGCAATGGCTCACACTTTCTCTTTGGTCACTAACTTCTTCTCTGAGGCCAGTGCCACTCACACCTGGAGCACTTGTGTTGGCCTCTGCAGTTTTCGGTTGTGGCTCACCTTGCTGTGTCCTGGGGATGTGACTGCCATTGCAAATGTCCTTCTTCTTACTGTCTCTGCAGGGTCACTGACGTGCATGTCCTTCCTTACTCTCCTGCTCTGTTCCCGGTTCCCTGTGTCTTTAGCAGTGGCTGCGCTGGGTTTGAATAAGAACTCCATCCCCCCTGCCCCCCACACACCAGGGCTACAGTTTTTTATTAGCCCCTGAGGAAGAAGGCCTTGCTCCTTCCATTAGTCACAACTATTAGTCACTAATCATTAGCCATTAACATCAGAACTCTCATTTGACTTAGACTTTGCTTGCGTACAATCCCTCTGTTGGGGACCCTGGCAAGCCCTCCCTGGGGGAATGAGCAGACGTCCTTCCTCGCCAGGCTCACCGAGTTCCTGTACCAAGCCTGGGCAATTTGATCCTGACCTCACTGGGAGGCCAGGGAATTCCCAGGCCTCCAGGCCCTGCCAAAGAGGCTCATGCGTGGCCTTTGTCCTTCTTTGTTCAAGAGGCTCGGACCAGGTGCTATCTGCCTGCTCCACTGGGCCTTCAAGACAACACAACCCCCAGCAGCCTGCCTTCACATTTCTGAATTTCCCTGATGGGCATGCAAAATAGGTATCACCTTCAGCATAAACTGAAAAACATTCACTTGATCCTCCTCTGAAGCTGGCGGGAGGCAGGTTGGGAATATGCCATGGAAAGAAGAACACAACCTTGCCAGATTCTCCAGTTTCCAAAGTCAAGAAGAGAAGGGGTTGGTGCCCCAGAATGGCCCGCCTACCAAACAGCCCGCAGAGATGGCTCCTCAGGAGAGGCGTGTCCACTACGGAATGTTTGGGAGAGCTCGTGGGTATGAATACCACCAGCCTGTCCCATAATAGCCTCTAGAAATTCCTTTTAGGGAAATTGTATGCCCGGGGTTGCAGAAGTGAAGAAGCCTATTAAGTTACTCTGCATTTTCAGGGCAGAGGAGGGACTATTTTTCACCATTTAGGGTAAACTTGGATCATGCCATTCATTTGGAACATTCTGTCTATCTCCATATGATGATATCCTACCAATACTTTGGTTTGGCTAACATGGCACGTCTTCCCTGAACCAGTTCCTGCAGAGCTTACTGCCTACACACAGCTTTCATACTGTAAATTCCTGCAGGGTGGTGACTGGTAAATCTTGGCTCCCACACAGGATCAACATAATGTTTTGTGCATAGTAGGTGGCCAAATTAAACTGAGGTTTTTGTGCCTGGATAGTTATTAGAATTTGTTAAATTTAGGTTAAAAAAAATCTGTTTTGATATAGATAACTACCCATTTATTTCTAATTGAAAACATCTGTTTTTTTTTTCTGTAACAACTATAACATGACTCCTTTTTCCTAATAAGAATATTTTAACAGCTCTGAAAATTAGACATCATTATTAAAACTTCTCAACATTTGTACTTTGTCTAAATCCTGGAGAAAAAAAAATAGATAATTAAAATTTGATCAGTTGAATATTTCTTTCACAAAAGAATATTTAACTCTTAAAAACAGTTGAGAGAATAAACCTTAAATATTTAATTCCGTTTCCCCCACTATTGGATTTAATTTTTACATATGGGATGAATTCGCGGTGGGAGGTACTGATTGAAGATGGATGATGGTTAGTGACGTGCATTTGTTTCTTCCTGCTGTCCTGTTGTTTTCCCTAAATGGCAGGGATTTTTATTCAGCCAAGGAACACAGTCCTCTCAAGTTCCTTCCATTAGCTCCGGAATTTATTTTGCCAGGTGACAACTTGAGCATTTGAAATCTTTACCTAGAAAAACAGACCTTATAATAGTTGACTTTGACGCTTGGCATGTCAATGTGGCCATCATTTGAGTCTAATAATCTTTGTTTATACATGTATTACATTTCTCTGTTAAAGGTTTAGACACCCTTAAACATCCACACCCTTCCACCAGACCTCGTTTAGCTCACGATTTCCTGGTAAATATTCCATTTCTTCAAGGAATAGCGATTTCACTGAGCTTCAACTGATACTCCACATTTAAATTGCCTTTGACTAGCAAAGTTCCCCTGCTGAGAGACAAGAATCCTGCCCTGAAGTGGTGTCCACTCTGAAATTTGGATCCAGAGCGACCGTGCAGGTGCTAAATTGATTCCCCAGGGACTGATAAAGTAGTCTTGAGTTGTACATGCAAGGAAGGGTCCGCTTGCTTCATGCAGTTGATTAGAACGAGAAGTCACTTTACCCTGAAAGCTACTGTGTCTCAGCTGGATGACTGGAACTTAGCTGTTCTCTGGAGGAGACACAATCGCTCATTTCTCTTTTTCCTTTTTTTTTTTTTTTGTAAACAGTTAGACATCCGTGGACTCTTGTACCCCCAGGCATTAGTTAGCTATCATTAAATGTAATTTGGAGCTTTAACAATGCTGTCGATATGCCGTGGTATTTTGTCATCACTTTACTATTGGTTACACTCCCTTTCACTTATAGGGACTTCTCCCCCCTTTCATCTTTGTGGTTGCCAGACTTATAATTTGTTTTTCTGTTTAATAGAAACCTAAGAATCATTGGTATAAAGTATGCTATGAAAAACACATGCTTTTCAAAATAGCTCTTTTCATCTTTAAAAATTAAAATATTGTGTTTTCATTTGCA
The DNA here is from genome assembly GCF_003265705.2 of Callorhinus ursinus. Taxonomy (NCBI): domain Eukaryota; kingdom Metazoa; phylum Chordata; class Mammalia; order Carnivora; family Otariidae; genus Callorhinus; species Callorhinus ursinus. The sequence continues at coordinate 63,745,536 of NW_027397068.1, read as the reverse complement.
ATAGGACCGTACATGCATATTTTATAGCATCTCCTCTAAACTTTTCAACAAGATAATGAAAACATTTTTGTATGCTTTTATATGCCTCCTCATTTCTCTTTATGTAGAAGAGATGAAGGACAACGTTTGTGCAGCAAAGGAGACGCTGTGAAAAATCTCAAATGCTGGCAAAGATTTTGACTTTCTATGGACAAAAATATGGAAGAACCAAACTGTGGTAACTCTTAAAATGTCTAATTCTTGCCTTGCCTTTCCTCAAACAGACAGACAAAAAAGTTTTTTTTTGGAGAAAATGAAAAATGGAGAAATGGAAAAATCTCCATTGATTTTTTTAATTAGAAAGACAATTTAAATTGAGAACTGTAATTAAACATGACTTAAACTACTTTTCAACCTAATCAAGAGTAAATATAGCTTCTAAAGTTTTAATTTTAAAAATTTCAAAGCACCTTCATTTACCGAACTATTTGGAAATTAGCATTTCATGTGAGAAACAAGGATTTTGTCTTAAATGAGTTTGCAACTCTTAGCCACAGGTCAACAAATGTCTTTCATATGTACACACTTATGTGACTACCATTCCGATGGGGATAGAGCATGTTTGCAGTGCCCTGGAAGGCCCCCTTGAGTCCCTCTTTTTTTTTTTTTAGATTTTATTTATTTATTTATTTGAGAGAGAGAGAGAGAGAAAGAGAGGGAGAGAGTGCGAGCGAGCAGGGGGAGGAGCAGAGGGAAAGGGAGAATCTCAAGCCGACTCCATGCTGAGCGCAGAGTGCAGATCCTGGCTCATTGGGGGGCTTGACCCCACAACCCTGAGATCATGAACTGAGCTGAAACCAAGAGTTGGAAGCTTAGCGGACTGATCCACCCAGACACCCCTCCCTTGAGTCCCTTCTTAGTCAATATCACTCCACCCCCTCAACTCTTCCTTGAATAACCACCACTCTCCGTCAAACATAGTGGGTTAGTTTTGCCTGTTCTTGATCTTCATATGCATTGAAACATACCCTATGTACTCTTTTGTGTCTGGCTTCTTTCTGTCAACATAAGGTCTGTAGGATGATTTGTCTATGTTGTGTGTAGCAGTAGTTCATTCTTATTTTTCTCCAGATTCTTCACAGAATCCAAGCCATGGGCAGTAGTAGAGAATCCCAGGGCTGAAGGGAGAGGCCAGGTTCTGAGTATTGGTTCTGACGCCAGTGAACTCAAAGGGTGACTTTGGGCCACTTGCTTCAGGGCTTATTCCTTATCTGCAATATGCAAAAGTTTACCTAATGGGCCTCTTAGCACCATGGAGAAGTTTTAAAGGCAGCAAATTAGAGACTTCAAGAGAGAGTATATTTTACACCTCAAGGCTTTCCCACCCTTGTATGAATAAGCATCTGTAAGACTGCCTGATTCCTCTGGAGACTTCGGAATGTCTTGCCTTTGGCTAGGGAGGGCAGTGCTAACAGCCAATCCTGACTATTGGTGCAGGTGTTAACTTCAGGCTAAGGATATAGTTTTAAGGTATCCAAATGATGTAATGTCGAGAGGAAACACTCCGAGAAAAGAGTTGAGAGAAGTGGCAGCCTTAAGCTCCCTAGTATCTTACATATTCCTCAGAGAGTCAAAATGCATCCTTAGGCTTAGCAGAGACCGCATCCTCTGTGCTTGTGCGTGTGCGTGCATACGTGCATGTGTGTAGGGGGGCACAATAGACAGGCTTCTTCTGTCTGCACTATGACCAAATGTGGTCAACACTTCTAGGGCCATTGATGGCTTTTTAGTTATACATTTTCTTCCTTTGTTTTGCCTCTTTCCTGAAAAACAGGCTGTATTAGTTTCCTATTGCTGCAGTCAAGAATGACCACAAATTTAGATGTATTATTTATTTATTATCTTAAATAATAGATTCTGGACATCTGAAGTCCAAAATGGGTCTCCCTGGGCTAAAGTCAAGGTGTCAGTAGCACTGTATTCCTCTCTGGAGGCTCAGGGAGCGTCTGTGATCTTGTCTTTCCAGCTTCCACGGGGCCCGTGTTCTGGGGCTTGTGGTTTCTTCCTCCATCTTCAGAACCAGCAATGGCCTGTTGAGTCTTTCTTCTGTCACGTTGCTCTGGTATCGAGTCTTCTGCCTCCTCCTTCCACACTGACGGATATTTGTGATAACACTCGGCCCATCCAGATAATCCAGGATAATCTCATTTAAAATCAGATAATTAGCAAAATCCATTCCATCCTCCACCTTAATTCCCCATTGCCATGTAATTTGACACACACACGGTTCTTGGGATTGGGGTGTGGACATTTTAGGTGGGGAGCATGATTCTGCCTACAGCACAGGGACATGGTAATTTCTTTATCTGATTAAAGAGAGATCAGTTAATTGCAATGACCATTTTCTGGATTCAAACTTCTTATTTAATTAGGAAAAAAATCATCTTTTGTATAAAAATCGGTACCTTCTTAAATGCATCATTAGCAAAGAAGAGTTCCATGTTCAGTTATGGACAGGAGGCATCCTTAGATATAGGAGTGTGAGAAAGACAAAACGATATAAATGTGAGGAGTGTCTTTATTTGAGAAGTGTGTGTGTGTGTGTGTGTGTGTGTGTGTGTGTGTGTGTGTTGAGCCCACTGTGTGCAGAGCTGGCTCCCATTGGCTTATGAGAACCATTGCGTGCCGATTTTCCTAAGTTTACATTCAGGGAAATCACATTAAATGGCTTGAAATTAGCCCTGATGGGAGAATTTACACCATGGAAATTGGCAAATGCTTCAAGTCAGGGTTTTCTTCTCCCCGGAGAGCCTGTTGTTAATCATGGACCGGCAGACCCACTGCTTTCTGGTTGTGTGTACAGCAACACGGTTGGGCAGTGGTGCACCTGTGGGTCCCCCGTACCTGTGGGTCCCACAGCTCCGTGGCCAGGGAAGTGGCAGATCCCCAGGTGCAACAGGAGAGCTGGTAGTTCTCCCAGTGCTGTCTAGACATCTCTAGTTGCTATCAGAGCTGTCAGCTGCACTGGGGCCAAACTCTCGTGTGGGCAAAATGCTACTGCTTTGTTACAGCTCTCCGAAACTCTCTCCGTCTAGAATTTGTTTAGGTGTTTTGCCTGACCTGTCCAACCCCCTGTCATCACTCCATTGTTTGCACCCCCTCCACCCTGGCTGGGATGGAGCCCCTTTCTTTGAGTTGCACCAGCTTGTCCTCGCTTGTTGGACAAGCAGGAACTCAGTGGCACTCAAAATTCACAAGAATCATCAAAGGAGCTTGTTAAAAATGCAGATGGTAAGGCTCTGCCCCAAGAGAGATTCTGACACAGAAGGTCTGGGGTGAAACCCAAGGATCTGCACTATCGACAAGCACCAGGTGATTTCGGAGGCTGGAGGTTCATATTGGGGCCACACTGACTGCCCAGCCTGGGAGCTCCTGAAAACATCTTTGCCTGCACTGTATCCTTACACTGTGGGTTCTCAGTAGGGAACGAGCAGAGTCATTTTAAAGAAACATAGAGCCTAGTCCCTAGGAAGATTCTTCCCCCTATCTGGCATACCAAGTTTATGATTATTACAGGGGCAGGTGGGTGCTGAATATCACGTTCCCAGGTTCCCGGAGAGGACGACACTTTTTTAATCAGGTGGAAATGTGAAGAGTTCACACATCTGCCGAGATTTGTCTCCACGAGCCCAAATATTCTGAGTATTTGAAGCCGCCTGAATAGTTTATTGAACTTTTCACTTTTCGTGGATGTGTTTACTGTTTGTTGTGCGGACATAAACCTCCCAGCCACAGACAATGTCTGTTGACAGGAGGAACCAGTCTTCATCAAACTTAATCCAATTTATTTTTTATTAGCAATTTTCTTAGCAGGAAAAAGTTTGGTGGGCTGTGTGGTTGTTAACTTCACTCTTTTTCATTTCACACGTGGATGGGATCAGATGGGTTTTCTTTAAAAATATAGTCCAAATGAATTTACACTGAGTTGATTGAAAAATAGAGAGAGAATGAAAAATTACTACCTTAGGAGACTTGGGCCTCAAGTCCTTTGATATTTGATATGATTTTTTACCCCCCAGGATGCAATCTTTCAGTAGCATGTAGGCAAGTTTCAAGGAAAGGAAAGAGTAATGAAAAATCTAATATAAAGGCTATAATTTTCTAAAGAAGTCTGTTCCTTATTAAGATCAAGTGCATGTCAATCATCTGATATTTTTGGAACATCCAGTGAATGTGAGGACTGTACTGGGTACTTCCACGTGTGGAAAATTTTATCCAGTGTATTTGATTTTTCTAGTTCAATAAACATGTGAAAAAGGGAGCAAATGAGGATATTTTCTGTATCTTATCAGCAGAATAAATATATCGGAGTTATTTAGTAGAAAAGAACCCCTGACCACATGTGACTTGGGCTTGAATCTTAGCCCTGTTTCTGCGGCTCTCCTTACAGGAAGACTATAAAGAAGGGGGAGAAGAATATTTGTCTTAGGTCTCACATAGGGAGGTTGTAAGAATCAAGTGCAATGACTTAGGTGAACATTTTATAAGAGAATAAAAACAAAATAATATAGTTTGTGAGGGCATAATCTAGTTTTTGAATGTAATTTATAAATATTAAATTCTCTGTGCCCATAGAGCATTCCAGGCTTAATAATTTCAATGTCTTGGCCTTTATTCCAGTTCCCTCTAGGAGTACAATAGGATTATTGTATTATCACTTTGAGATGAAATCATAAAAATGTTTCATCTTCCTTTGCCTCTTTTATTTTTTTAAGTAGTAGTTTTTTTAAAGTTTTTTTTTTATTTTAGAAAGAGAGAGAGAGAGAGAAAGAGAGCATGAGAGTGGGGGGAGGGGCAGAAGGAGAAGGAGAGAGAGAATCTCAAGCAGACTCCCCGTTGAGCATGGAGCCGATGCTGAGGGATCTCACGACCCTGAGATCATGACCTGAGCCAAACCCAAGAGTCGGACACTCAACCGACTGAGCCACCCAGGCACCCCTGCTTCTTTGTCTTTTAAAAAATTTCTTCCTTTTACATAGTAAGCACCATGCCCCTGGAAGTGTCTCAGCATAATGTGGGTTTTCCCCGTGCTAGTCTGTCAGAATTAGAAGTACATCAGCTGCTTCTTGCTAGCTGGGATGGAAGGAGTTAGTTGCTCACTCTTTAGCCCCCTGATTGCTGAGTCTCATGACACTCTCTCTATTTCTCCTTTTTCCCGTCCCCCTTAGAAGTGTACCCAGGCCTTTGAGGAGGGCTGAGCAGTAAACATGGCCTGTAGTCCCCATGGTTCTTCCCTTTTTCCAAATCTGACATGAAAAGAGAGGCACTTCTAAATGTAAATATGACTTTTTGGTCATTTACAGTATCCCTTTCCTTTGTTCTGTCTCTAGTTGATACACACAGCAACCTTGTGTGAATATATATGAAACATCAATGTGCATTGAAAGAAGAAAGAAATGTTAGTGAATCAAAATAATGAACATTTCAAGATTTCTTGAATTTATCAAGGGTACTAACATAACTTCTTTGCTTGGGTATTTTTCCTGTTTATAGAAGTAATAGCAATTAATCATAGAAAATGTGATAAATATGGAAAAGCACAAAGAAGAAATCAATTGTCCATTATTCCACTGTTCAGAGATAATCCTTATCAATAGTTATAGAGTATCTTTTCAGTCTTACAGTCTTTATTTTCTTTGTAGGGATGTGGATATATATATACACACTCCTTTTTCACATATTTAAGATCATACTTTATGTTTGATAGCTTGATTTTCTAAAATAGTCTATATTTATCTTTTCCCCATATCATCAAGTATTTTTCCATAGTATAGTCCCTGGAACAGAGCAGGTGTTGAGTAAATATTTGTTGAATTAATAAACAAATTATTTTTACTGGATGCATAATATTCTATCCGATGAAAATACTGTAATTAATCTCATCCGTTCCCTATTTTTTCCATTTTAAAGTAGAAAGAGCATGGGGTAAAGTGAGAAGTTATTTGTGTAGTTACAGCCATGATGAGGTGTGGAGAGACCATCTGTAATGGCAGATGTAACAACAGGTAAGCCATGTGAAGCTCTCTATGGAAGAAGGCCTGGGGGAAGAGGGTGGAACTTTCAAATGGTGACTGTGAACTTTATGGACTTTATTTCAGATCACTCAAAGACTTCATCTATCAAACATGGAATAATATGAAGGGAGAGTTCAGAAACAGTCATATGGTCTGAATCAGCTCCTGAGAATGCTTTCAGCAGCAAAGAAACAGAAGCCCCACTCAAACTGGCTTAAACGAGAAGGACATGTACTGAATCGTGTGAGAATGGATTTTCACTGAATGAAAATCTAGAGGAGTTCAGATTCAGGCATGGCTTGATCAAGCTTTTTAGTTTATTCTTATGTGATGGTCACCAGTTTGCATTCCCCTGTTGAAGAATTTTTTTCCCCAGGCTAGTTCCCTCTGGAATCTTTGGATGGCTGCAGTTGGCCACTAAAACTACCTTGCTTTCTTGTTCACAAAGAAGTAAGGAAGATAACAAGAGATGGGACTTGGTATATCTCATAAAAGAAAGTAATAATTTCCCTTGGAGATTCTAGCAAATCTTTCTTGTTATGGTGGGTGCAATGAGCCTAGACATCTCTTTTCTGAAGTCCATGACTGAGGAGGGTTAATAGGATTAACTCAAAATTAGCAGCCAGAGTGAAATAATTGATAGGATGTGTAATGCGTTTTGGTGTAACAAACAACCACAAAATCTCAACAATAGCATTTATTTACCTCCTATGTTTGTGTGTGGGGGCTGGTGGCTGTCTGATCTAGGATGGGCCCAGCTGTTATAACTTGGCTGGGTTGCCCTTGCTTACACATCTCTCCTTCTCTGCTCCATGTAGCTTCTCCTGGGACTACAGGCAGGTTTTTCTAATGGTGATGGTAGCAGTGAACAATGGCATGTGGAAGCAGGCAAGGCCTCTTAAGGCTTAGATCTGGAAATGACACACCATCACTTCTGTCTTATTTCATTGGCCTAAGCAAATCACATTAATTAAAGAGGAGGAGAAATATATTCTGTATGATTAGGGGAGGATCTTCAACATCATATGGCAGATGCTGTGGGCAGAGCCAAGGGTAGGGTGAGGCGAGTCAGCACTTGTCTTCCATGCACAGTTTAAGGGGGTGCCAAGATATTTAATCAGGATAAATGATATTTTAATGAAATATTTTTGAAAATCAAAATCGATGCCAAAAAATCCATCAGGAGCATAATACCAAAAATTTTTAAAAAGACAGGATCATTATGGGGAGAGATAAAGAATTAGGGCCAATAACTCCATCTACCATAGGCCACCAACCACAGTGTTCCCTTTATAGGATTCTCATGCCTCAGCCCGACAAGCCTTAAAAATAACTCTGCCCTCTTGAGGTTTGTTGCTTTTTTCTTTCTAGGTCTGTAGCTCAAGTATCTGGTTATCTTGGAAGTCTTAAAGAAATTTAATAGGAATAATTTTCAGAAAATATCCCGAAGAACAAAATATTTCTTGAGACTTCTTTGGCAAAACAAAACAAAACAAAACAAAAAACAACAAAACAAAAAAAGAAAATCACGTTCCATTCAATGGTTCTTAATCCATTTCTTGTTTTTCAGTTTAAGAATTGGAATACCTATAAGCATTAAAGTTAGCAGGGTAGTACAATGATTCTCTAGTGACTGAGTTTCATCATATTTTTAGATTTTTAAATGCAGTACATGTCTTAACAAAGTACAGTGAAAGTCTCCTTGGATCAGCTGCAAGTTATGCCATGGATGCTTAACTTTTTATAAATGGGGTTGGCTTAGGAATTCAAGAGCATATGTTCGTGTAGGGAGACCTTTCTCCTGTCCTGGGTGGTGAATGATGTGCTGATCCCAGCACTGAGGCTGCTGGCAGGAAGGAAAGAATTCCTAAGTTCACAGGACTCGCTGTGTGTGGAACTGCCATGAGTCCATGGACTGCCACAGAATTATGTGGGAAATAATTTTCAACCAACCAGAAGAAAAAAAATTGGATCTAAAATTCTATCACTGTTTTATTTAAAACACAAATCTCTTCTCTAGCTTGAAATGCTAGAGCTATCATTTGTCCCAGTGGGAATCACATGCTGGCTCATATGGGGTGACCATCACCTTTCCACCATCTGACACTCCCCTGAATCCAGAGGCACCCAGAGACTTACAGAAAGATGGGGTGGGGTGGGGGTGGCGTGGGGGCTGGCACCAAACCCAGGAAATATAGGAATCTTGTTATGTGGTGGGAACTGACTGATCCTAAGTGAGCTGTTAGCCTCAAGCTATTTCCTGTGATGGCCTGAAATCATCACTCTTATAATCATTTATACAAGTAATTAAGGCACTGCCTCTTCTAGAGGCGTGTCAAAAGGCTAACATGTTAACTGCGAAAGTTAACTCAGATAGTGACTGACTCGTCGTGGCAGAGCTGTGCCATCAGTGGGATTTAAGACGGAGACAGAGAAAGAGGGACTATAAATCCTTGAAATGCTGGTGAAAGTGAGAGAATATGGAGGGACGGCCGAGTGTCATTTGGAAATAAGCATGAAAAGGAGGGAGATCTTTGGGGAAAGCTATGAGGAGATGCAGGAGCAAAGTTGATGGTTTCAGGGGCCTCTCTGGTGACGTATTAAGCATCAGTATGAAGTGAATTTTTAACATAGGGTGGCAAATATAATTTTGCAAGAAAAACCAAGATTTGGAACAAATACAGCAGAGAATGGGATAAAGCTCATCAAAAACAATATATCCTTTAAAAATAGCTAGCGTGATGCTATATTTCCCTTCTAAATTTCCCCTTTGAAATCTGTTTTATGCGGTCTTTTTTTAAAAGATGTATTTATTTTTTTGAGAGAGACAAAGAGACAGAGAGACAGAGAGTGAGCAAAGGGAGCGGGGAGACAGACACAGGGCTTGATCTCACAACCCTGAGATCATGACCTGGGCTGAAATCAAGAGTCTGATGCTTAACTGACTGGGTCACCCAGGTGCCCCTGTTTTATGCAGTCTTCAGGGTCATTCCTTAAAAAAAAAATCCTAGATGTAAACATGGCATTTCTTTGATTAAAAAAAGTTGGGTGACTTCTCACTGCCTATAAACTAAAATGGCATCAAATGCTCTTTAAATTCAGGCTTTATCCTACTTCATATCAATCCAAGATAAATATTTACTACTATGTGCTGTTTCAGGATCTGGATGCACTTGTGAACAAAAGCCACTCCCGACTTGCCCTGCCCACACCGTGGCCCTCGGTGATTCCCATACTCAGCCCTGCCCATGCTCTTCCTGTCCATTTCCAAGAACTCCTACTCATCTTTCGGGACCCAAATCACAGAGAGCTCTTCTCTGCAGACTTCCCTAGGTGACACTGAACCTTAGGAGCAGAGTTCTGTCTGCCTGGTAGGACAAGCATGCTGCAGGCTCTGGGCCATGCTCTGGGGAGATGTGACCCAGAATTGCAACTGGTAGAGTTAAGTTAAAGAAAATGTAGGAGGGAATCTCATAAATATGGCCTGGCATTCCTCCTCTGTGTAATTTAGCCTCTGTGTGCGGTTGGGAGGATCAGGTGAGGAGCCAGGAGAGGGTTGCCACATGTCCCCCCTCCCCTCTAGAACTCTCAGTTTGTTTCTCAGAGTCTGTAGTCTCTCATGGTTCATCTCCCCCTCCGATTTCCCCCCCTTCATTTTACCCTTCCTACATCGTCTTTTTTTTTTTTTTTTAACATATAATGTATTATTTGTTTCAGAGGTACAGGTCTGTGATTCAACAATCTTGCACAATTCACAGCGCTTACCATAGCACATACCCTCCCCAATGTCCATCACCCAGCCACCCCCTCCGTCACACCCCGCACCACTCCAGCAACCCTCAGTTTGTTTCCTGAGATTAAGAATTCCTCATTAATGAACAAGGCAAAATCCGAGTTTGCACAGTCCTTCTTATGGACACCTTGGGAGAAAGTTTGCAATAGCTGGCCAGGGAAACTCAGACATGTATAATTTTTATGAGCTCTAAATTTGTGCTGATTTCTTAAAATTCAAGGAAAAGATGGATATGATTCCATGGCCCAGGATTTTGGAAGAGAGGGAGGTTCAAGACGTCCTAATGAGCTCACAACTGGGACTCTGTGTAATTATAACTGATCTTACTGAAAATAGAAGGGAGCTCCCCCCCCCAAAAAAAAACCAGAGTGGCTGCACTAGGAGCTGTATAATGAACTTTAAATCTAAAGGGGCAGGCACAAGAGCTGGTAGAAAAACATATGGTCAAGTTGAAAACCAAGGAAGGAACATGGTAAACATAAGTAAGAATCGTGCCAGAAATGCTAACACCCCAGATGAGCTGAGGGGTTGTAAAAGGGGATGAAGACTTTATAGTCATATTAGGTCAGAAGATCAAAGGTATATAGTTTGGGTGACGAGAAAGCCCAATGGTTAAGAGCATGGGCTCCTGCCTCTCAGCTTCTACATCTATTACAGGGACACTGAGAGTACCCACCCTGTAGGGTTCTTTTAAGAATTAAGCAAAATAGCATGTGTGAAACACTGGGAAGAGTGGCTGGCTCACAGTAGGAGTATATGACGTGCCTGAGGCCACCTGTGTCCGTATAGACGTATGAAGCAGGCCCCATGCCAGGCGCCCTGGATACGGTGGTGAAGTGGACAGGTGGGGTCCTCACCTCCATGGAGCTTACACTTATGAGGGAGAAGTCAAAGGTACCATGAGAAGGAATAACCGTGTGGAAAGGAGTCTAGGGAGAGGGGTGTGCTTCTTTGAGGAAGAGAGATTTAAGCTGAGATTGGAAGAGGTGGGAGGGGGGAGGGCAGAGCTGCAGCACGAGCAGGGAGACGCCAAGTTAAGGACCCGAAAAGGCGGCCATGACTGCGGGGCAAGAATGGCTGAGTGAGTGGCTCAGAGAAAGCAGAACGCTTGCACTTTCTGTTTTGTTTTAGTCTTTTTGGTCAATAAGAACAACTTTCAGATTGCAAAGTTCTAAATACTGGCGAGGGGGAAATCAAAAGAGCACCTAGCTCTTCAAAACAAGAGCAAGACCCGTCACCTGAATTATGGGCTCTTGACTTCCTCACCTTGGATGGTCCCACGCCCAGCAGTCCGTGCTTCAGGGCCTGTCCAGGCCCATTCACCACAGCAGGTGAACTTGGGATTTCTTGGACCTTTCAATTTATATTTTAGAAAGTTGTTGTCAAACAAAAAACATAAGAACTTCCAATTAATGGTTTTATAAAAAGCTTTTTTTTCAGTGATGCAACTTAAGTAGATCGAGGAAATCATCCAGGAAGACTTGAGTATACATTTGCTGAAAACTGTTTCACGTAGCCTGCCACGGAAGCAGCGTCCTGCAAGAAGCCCATGACTGAACACAACTGACTTTTTTTGGCCTGAGCAGGTCATTTGTTTTTAGGAGCAAATTCTAGGCAGCCATTTCCCTGTGAAGTAGGAGCCCGTCTGTGGTAAAAAGTTAAAGCCTAAAGGCACAGTAAGGAGGGGTGGATAGACACAGATAACTTGGTTCAACATAGCTTAGAAAGACGAACCTGGAAATCATCCATCCGTCAGGGAACGGTGGAAGGTGGATGGTGTGGACTACTGGGTGGCTATCGAAAGAAGGAGCTAGACGATTGTCTGTGACGTATACTTTAGTGAACAAAGTAAGTTGTGGAATCAAGTGTGCACTGCTTCCATCTTCATAAAAAGAAACAACAAAATGCCCTAATTTTGTGTATATTCATTATTATCTATTTGTAGAAACTCAGAAAGAGGTATTATTACCTCAGCAAAGTCAGAATGGAAAGATGTTAGGAGAAACAGCTTTTAATTTATATAGCTATGGGCTCCTTTATTTAGTTAAATAAGTACAAATTACTTCTGTAATTTGAAATTTGATTTTTAAACACATTAAAGAAATAACCTGAATCAGATGTCAAGGGAAAGAAGAAACAAGGAAAAAGTTCATGGTGATTTCACATCCTCTTCCATAATATAAAACTCTACTTTAAATGATGTGCTTCGAGATGAAACCTCCTCTCGTGAATCTGGGGAGAATGAAATCACGTGCCATGTGGCTCTGGTGGCCGTGAGTCCTCTGGTCACCCCTACGTGTGCCTAAGTGTGCTCCCAGCCCACTATGAGGGCCAACTCAATCCAGATCACTCTCCTCTTTCGGAAAGTTGGATCTTTAAGCTCCACTTATACCTAATGTCATGCTCTTCCTCTGCTTCTTCACAAAATCTCTGACCCTGGTCCTCTTCAAAAAAATGACTTGTCATGCCTGCATGTTATGCAAACTCTTAGCATCTTGATTAAGAGTGTGGACCCTGTAGCTGGATGCCTGAGGTCAAAGCACAGCTCTGTCATGTGGTCGCTGCTCAATTTGGCAAGTTGCTTCATTTCTCGGTGCCTCCTGAAAGAAGGATACTACTGGGAATAGAACCAGTGAAGACATCACAAAATGCTTGGAGCAGTGTCTGCCATATAGTGTTAGATGGCTTGGTGTGATTATCACTCATCTGTCCAGATTCCTCTAGGACACAGCTTTTTGACAATCCCTCTCACTTATTTATTTGTCTCCTCCTACTCATTCCTCTTGGGCTTTGAGCAATCTGAGGGCAGGAATCAAGTCTCCTTCATCTTTGAGTAGCCAGGGTTGGGCACAGTGCCTAGCACTAAGTGGATGTTGGGGGAATGGAAGGGATGATGGATGAATAAAGCCATTCTTGAGATATTTCCTGATTTAGGCTGTTTCCAAACACCCCAGCAAGCCTCAGTGTTTGTGTTTGCATTTCGGTACCCCGATTAGTAGTACTTACATCTTATTGATGTTATGTAGTAGTACTTACATCTTATCTAATTTATCTTTCTTTATATCATTTATGTTCCAGCGTAAAATTATGTGCTTCTTGGTTCACGATGTGGGTTTACTTTCTTTGGTGTCTCTTTTGGTTGCCCACTAGAAGAGTCTGAGGCTGACTATTTTTTGCCAAATGGGATGGGGAAATCTTGGAGGCGGGAAGTAAGAAGGGGACTTCTCTTGGGGTGTCCTAAAGATGGTGACCAGAATTTCAAGGAGTATTTTCAGATTCCACAATATAATAAGAGAAAAAGGAACCAACCCCTTAAATGAAGAACCATCAGTCACTTCTACCCAGGTCCACATTTCAATTTCATTTCATTTCATTTCATTTCATTTCATTTCATTTCATTTCATTTCATTTCATTTCATTTCATTATTATTTCATCAACTCTTCCCTATTGATGGTGCACTGAAGTGAAAACAGGAAAGATAGGACTTAAAAGAAACCCATTCAAGGGACAGTGTTAGAGTGTTAAGAACAATTCCATTTCAAAGAACGGCCCTTCACTCTTGCGGGGTGGGGGGGGGGGCGGGATTCTTTCAGTGAAACAAAAAGCTTGGGGAAAGCCAATAAGGTGGAAATAGGGACCATCCATCTCCTGTTTAAAGAGAAAACATTATACAGTAAGAGGGCTCAGATGAAGTACCTCCTGTTTTTTAAGTTTGGGGGTGGGGAAAGGTTTGGACAAACCTATTTCCGTTTCCTAGTACACAGAAACTAGATATAATATCAATCTGTTATAAATAAACATGATGTCTCCTCCAACACTCGTCATTGCTTCTGACTAGTCTACTTGATTTGTGAAAATGAGATTACTTGAAAACCTGTCCTAGACTGTAAAGCTGAACAAGATATATTGATTAGACAAATATTTTTATGTCACTATATATCTTAATAAAGTAACATTCATGTCTGGAGTGCATGTCGGTCTGGAAAGCCTGCCCAAAGCCAGATCTATTTATTTAAATCGGGAAAGGCAAAGGACCAGGCTGGCTGCCACTCAGCTTGTCACGCTCTCATGGTGGAACACAGATAATAAGAATTTTGGTTGCACACGGGCAGATTTCTGAAAGGAGGAACTTAACCCGTATGTTTATATTATGAATCAGCAGGGAACTATTTCAGATGTTGAGACCGACAGCAGGCATGGCCAACTTTTTCTCTCTTTTTAGATTTTGAGCCCACGTGGAGATCCTACTGGAATTCCAGATTCAGATTCTAATTTCTGGGAATTCCAGTTTCTAATGAAGTGATGAAAGGACTGGGTACCCGGGGCCACCCTTTAGGAAGTGCAATGACATATTTGGTAATTCCCCGGGGAGGCAGGGACTGACACAGCCTGCCATTCTTGGATGGTTTGTCCATGGTGGGGGGGGTGTTTGATGGCCACCTGTGGGGGTGAGTCTAACAGCCCCGTGGAGAGGAGAGATGGGCTCTCCTTATGTCCCATCCTTTTCTGTGGGGCAAAACAACCAGGAACCAGAAGCTGCCTTGGGGGTCACCAGGGGATGCCCAGACAGAAGACTTACACGCTCCTCAAGAACAGCGTTGTTTGTTTCACGCTGGAAATTCTCTTAAACCATCCATTCTGGGACACTCCGATTTTGTTGGCAGCTCGATACCAGAGGAAATGTCTCCTTTTGGGCATTTTTGAGTCCATTATGAAATCTTCAATTTCCTTTCACTGGGAGAAATTTATTTCTTATTTTACTCAAGGACAACTCTGTGTACCTTGTAATTACACACACTGACGGTCATGGACTGAATGTTTACGTGTATCCCACCCTCCCTTCCAACGTTGAAGCCCTAACCCTCAAGGTGATGGTATTTGGAGGTGGGGCCTCTGGGAGGTAATTAGGTTAAGATGAGATCATGACGGAGAAGCCCCTGAAGATGGGGTTAGTGCCTTTATAAGGAGAGGAAAAGACTAGGACCACCCCTCAGCCCTTCAAGTGAGGACATAGCAGGGAAGCTGTGTCTACAAGTCAGGAAACGGTTCTCATTAGACACTGAACCTGCTGGGACCTTGATCTTGGACTTCCCAGTCTCCAGAACGTGGGGAGAAATAAATGTCTATTGTAACACCTTCTAGTCTATGGGATTTTATTAGAACAGCCCGAACTGGCAAAGAGACACTAACAATAAATAGAGAATTGTTCTGTTTCGATTTCATAGTGCTGATAGGTTTTGATTTATATTTAAAAATTACTTTTTATTGATATTAGTATTAATGGGATCAAAGGCGATAGCTGAGTTATTCTCAAACCTCCAGGGAATCTTGTGATATTATATTCCTATAGAAAAAAACCAATTAATCAAATTTGATGAAAATGAATATCAGGTCCATGAAACCAGTACAGCCTGAGACCGAAGACTAGAACTGGCATCAACACAATGATTGTGTAGTTCAAGCGTGATCTCTCCAAGAGTGTTGTTTCCATATAAATTGTTTAACTGGCAGGAAGGAGGGACATAGCAAGCAGTGACTTCCCCATTCTATAGAGATTAGTTTATCAGTTTCCTAACAGAAAGTGGAGCCCAACGGCACATGGCAGATAAGGTTTGAGGGCGAGGGTGTTTGAGGAAAGGTCAGGATGCCTGGGGAAGGCCGTGGAGGATGTGGTAGCTGAGGAAGGCCGCAGGGCCCCGGGGAGCCACCCTTGCTGGGCAGCGGAGATAGGAGGCACCAGCGAGAAGGCGGAGGGGTCAGCTTTGAGTCAAGTGTGCCTCCTCCCTGATTCTTCCTGCTTCTCTTGTGCATCTGTGAGTTCAGGGAAGACATCCTGCAGGCTGACTTAGTGTCTATGTAGAGATGCAATCAAAGTCTAATCCCTTGGCTTGGGCTACAAGAGAAATCACAGCTTGGTTTGTAAATCACTCTAGATAGCATAGTGTAGTATTAATTTCTGGTACTATTTGCCTGGAAGTCTCATGTGTTCTCTTAAAGATTGCAGTCAGTCTGACCTTCCTTTTTGACTTATCTCATTTGCACTGTATTTCATAATCCACAGTATTGACAGTCGCTTGTGAACAGAATTAATTTGCAAGCAGATTTTATTTTTATTTTATTTTTTTATTTGTTTTATTTTATTTATTTGACACAGAGAGAGAGCGAGCACAAGCAGGGGGAGTAGCAGAGGGAGAGGGAGAAGCACGTTCCCCACTGAGCAGGGAGCCTGATGCGGGACTCAATCCAGGACCCCAGGATCATGACCCGAGCCAAAGGCAGACGCTTAACGACCGAGCGCCCCAGGTGCCCTGCAAGCAGATTTTAAAGGATTGCGTGTTCAAAGTAAACCGTGTTTGCAGGTATTCAACCTTTTCAGACATTTGTTGAATTGGTGTCTGACAAAACAAATGTAGCAAATAAGTTATTATTACTTGTAATGGCAATTTAAAAACATTAAAATCATGTACAGGACACAGAATCAACAGCTTATTAATTAAAAGAGTTTAGGCAAAACATCACCATTTGAAAACAGACCAAAAAAAAGAAAAAAGGAAGAACGGTTTGCCTATCTATTATCAAGGGTAAGTATTAAACTGAGCCAAAATGTGTCATCTTAATCTGCCCGGGTGGCCACTAAATACCCTAGACTGGGGCTTGCCGGACAGAGATGTATTTCTCACAGCGCTGGAGGCTAGGAGTCCGAGATGAGGATGCTGGCAGGCCTGGTTTACTCTGAGGCCTCTCCTCTTGGCTTGTAGGTGGCTGCCTGGTCGCCATGGCCTCCTGCGGTGACCTATCGTTCTGCAGGTGCGGGGAGAAAGCTCTAGTGTCTCTTCCTCCCAGTGCATCTGCCTCAGGTGCCTGCACCTGTCACCCCTCAGAAGCCTGATCTTCAGATACAGTCCCAGTGGGAGTTGGGGCTTCAGCATTTGAATTTTGGGGGGGGGCTGCACAGATTCAGTCCGTAACATGTATCGTAATCCAATGTGTAGCTCTACATATTTATAAGTTGAAATAGAACCCATTGACTTTGCACGATGTGTTTAAATATAACTATATGACTTCATGTTGGTCAAAAGTAAAGAACAAAATGGATGGATAGGACACTTAAAGTCTGTTCATTGTATTGACTTTCAAGAAATATACCACAGCCAGGAAAGAATAAAAACATAATGGAAAGAGTGGAAAAATAAAGGCAAGGCTCTTGATTTGAATCCGTCTAGTCAAAGCCTAACGGTGATGTTACCACTTTGGGTTTATAATAACGGTGATGATGATGATGATGATGATGGTATCCTATAGTTTTATAACATTTTACAGTTTACGAACCATTTTGACCTACTTGACCTCATTTACCCTGGAATTCCAGAAGCTCTTTCCCGAATGCCTCTGTCTGTTAAATGGTGAAAGGGTTCTGGCAGGGAGGGGCCGGCTCCTTGTGGAGGCAGGGAGTGTCCCTGCTGTTTCAGAGCCTGGAGAAATCCTGCCACCACCGCAGGAGGCAGTAAGCTAGATGAGCCTTCTGGCCAAAGAGGACATTAAGACCCAACTCCCAGATTCCTCTTCCCCTCCTCCAGAGCTAAGGAGACAAGGAAGATCCCTGCCACAGCCAGGTGACATGGATCAGGCCCTTAGCCCAGGGCCTAGTCTCTAGAGAACCTTCAACAAAATATAGTTACTAGAATTAATAATAACAAAAATAGCACAGCCTGGAACCTTGGCACAGCCACAAGCAGGGTCACCTTGGCCATTCCAGGCCTGAAACTCCTGCTATTTTCCACCACTTTCCACCGAGGGATGTCGACAGCTGGGCTGTCGGTTGTGGTCACAGGAACGCATTTTTCATTTTGGGGCTGCCGCTAGCCCTGTGGTTTAGGACCGGAATAGGCAGGCCTTGCTCCGGTGGCACCTCTAGAACATGTTGTCACTGCACTGTTACTCCTGTGGGGACAGGGGATACTCTGCCCTGTTCAGCATCGGAACCCTAGGGACTAGTTCAGTGCCAGGCACATAACAGGTGTTCAACACGCATTTGTTGAATACGGACTCACACGTCTCAATTCTGAGCCTCAAGGGGGTAACCAAGTGCCCAGCTCAGGACAAAATCCGCCCCTTGTTAACATTCTTGAAAACAAGCACACGACGGGACAGAATAAGGAAGCCCGTGGGGGCAGCTTGAACAAAACGCAGGCTGATCTTTCTTGCCAGTACCTACGTTCACTATATTTACGTGAAATGTCTTAACACCATGTCAGAACATTTACATGTGCCTTTCTAACTGAAAGCCTAGGATCGTGGCAAGGCCTTTGCATGCTTAGAGCACCTTTTGATCACCACAGATTCTAGGCTTGTCCATGACATTGTTTTGATGGAGATGTTGTGGCTGGAGCCGTGGTCTGCCCGTCACACGGCTTAGCCTCAGCTTCCTGGCTAGGTTTCTGGCTCAGGTGACCCCACCACAGAATCCCAGTCAGCTCTGGGCAAGATTTAAAAGGATGGTGACCAAGAGGCAAGGCCTGCTGTTGGTTTGGGCTTGCCTGTCAGGCGATCCTGTGACATTGGTGTTCATAGTGGTCGGGGGCACCAGGCTCGCTGGAGACACCCATGCCCAGCATGCTTGCTATCTGCAGTGCTCCCTTTCCGAGAGTCATTTGAGTTTTGGACGGAGACATGCATTTGTGGCCGGCTATGCGTGGGTGAGACATTGACATTCCACAGTCGGTTGAGTGAACCCCTTGTGGAGGTCCCAGAGATAGTTGCATGCTGCGGTTTTCTTTTCCAAACCGGTCCTCTGAATGGGGTACATGTGAGTCTTATGGTGAAGGGTGGATACGCCCGCAGCCCTAGCTCTGTGAAGCAGGGTGGTTTTGAGTGCGAACCTCAAACAGTGGCAGGTGAGTCGTGGCCGCGCCACCTGAGGAGGGACAGGCTCTGCGGGGCCTGCAGGAGCTCCCTTTGAGCAGAAACCCGGCTGCGTTGACAGAGCCTACCTTACTTAGGTGGCAAAGGCAAACCCGTGTTTTAAGAGGAGATGAGAACATGCCCTCGAAGTCTCAGGCAGCTTCCAGACTCGGATAAGTTTGTGTCTTGCAGGGCCTCTTCTCACGGGGGGATGACCTTGATCCCAGGGTGGGGTGGGACCTGGTGGGTAGTGGGGATAGGCGTTTGTTGGGCCAGGGCCCAGGCTCAGGTAGGGTCACTGTTAATCGCGATCATTCTAAAGCTCGTCAATTAGCTGGGCCTTGTGCACATGCACCAGGTTTGGAGTCTTGGAAGTGCACAGGCCGGAAACCAAACACATCTTATGACCCCTCATGGGTAGAGAAGAGGGGGACAGAGAGACCAGGCGCCCTCTGGCATAAAAGAAAAGAAACATGGACACGAGGGACCTTCGGAAATTCGGAAGTTCTAGTATGGAGTTTCACGTTTGTTTCAGGTTTCCGTCGGGGCACTGGATGCGTGGTCTGGGCCGGGTACCGTCCTGGGTGTTGGGTCCCCCGAAGTGACCAGGAGAAGGTCCCTGACTGCAGCATCTCATTACCTCGGGAAGGAGGTGGATCAGCAAACACAAGGAAATGCTGGTAGGAGCCTGGGCGAAATACCACAGAAGTAAGGGGGGGGAGAAAGGAGACCCAAGTGCTGTGAGGACACTGAGTGCGGGGGCAGACATACTGTCGGGGATGGGAGAGTTCCGGAAAACGTCACAGGAAGAAACATCTGAGCCGAGCTTTGAAGAAGTGGATGCTTGTTGGGCTGATGGGTTTGGGGCAGAAGTACAGTAGGAGCCTCCTGGGAATGGGGATCATGGCTCATCCTTGAGCCCACCAACCTGGCCTGGCACACAGTAGGGCACCTGCAGCACCGGGGGATGGGCTGTCACTTGGGAGGCCCTTTGCTGTTCCCAGAGAAGAGAGGGTGAGGTCCAGGACAGAGGCCCTGCTGGAAGCCGAGGCAGGGCCGCACAGGTATGGCTGAGGGGTTCTTGTTTTATGACGTAGGTCTCAGGAAGCTCTTGAAGGCTTTGCAAGCAGGACAGGCCTGTCTTCTAGTGTGCATTTATGGGAAGGATCAGCCTAGGTCCTAGTGTAGAATGGGTGGGAGGAGGGTACAGTGAATAGCTCAAGGAAAGGCAGGACTGACGGCCTCCCTACTCTAGCACAGGATTTGGCCCAGATTTGGTCCTTTGGCGGCTCCATTGCATCCAGGGTGTATGTGGTGGTCCCAGGAGGCCACTTTCTGAGGGGATCTGTGTTCCTAGAAAAGCAGCAGGGGTACTGGGTAGATGCAGTGCCTCTTGGTGGAAGGAGGCCGGAGCTGGCAAAGAGGGGGACCACAATGGGGACCACATGACATTGTTGGGGACTAGCTCCCGAGCACGTGTGAGAGTCCTCTGAGGCCTCCAGAAAATCATTACAAGAAGACTTTGCAAAAAGTGTGGTGGTACAGGATCGCCTATGTGGCTCAGGCAGTTAAACGTCTGACTCTTGGTTTCGGCTCAGGTCACGATCTTGCTGTTGTGGGATCGAGCCCCGTGTTGGGTTCTGCGCTCAGTGTGGAGTCTGCTTCAGATTCTCTCTCCCTCTCACTCTCTCTCTCTCATAAATAGATAAAATCTTAAAAAGAAATTGTGGGGGTACAATAGCAAGTAGAGTCAAGTAAAACAGATGAGAAAAAATTTAATTTTTGTATAAATTTACTTTCTAAGAAACAAAATGAAGATCACACATTACATTTGGTTTTGCATCTTACTCTGTTCACTCAGCATTATTTCAAGAGCATCTGCTTATGCCCTTAAATATATTGTTATTTCTTGCTGAATTCCAAGGAATTCTTTATGCTCAGGAATAATGCTTAATAGCGCCTAACACAATCCACAGACGGCATCTCCATGCAAATAAATTAAAATATTTTACTTGGGTCAAGTTAAAAAATAAAAAGAGTTGGAAAGATAAATTATTTGGCTCTGCAGTGGCTTGTCGGACCTAGTATAATGTAGCAAAATATCAGTCTTACAAAAAAAGTCAAAGGAAAAGATTATGCTCCAAATTGCTCCTGGCTGCCTGGCCTTCTGGTTATTAATTCAAATGTCCCTCCTATTGGTGCTGTTAATGGCTTCAAACAGATCTTGTCTCCTTTTATGCAAGGGGAAAACTGGACCCATTCCAAACAAAATAGCAGTAGCAGAAGGAAGCCAACATTTGCAGCATTGTTAGATAACTCCAACTATTAATTTTCTTCAACCAAGTCCCTTTTCATTTTTCACAGATATTTCTTACACGGCTTAAATCTACAAGTTAGACATTCCTAATGCATACAAAAATGTTAAATAAAAAAAGAATTTTCCCATTTGAGGAGCATCCTGTCTGCCTTCCTGGGCTATTTCACCAAGGTCAGGTAGTGACACAATAGTAAAAACCTTAGATGTGTGGGCTTTTTTGTTTCTCAACTAGAGATGGAGGTTGGGGGATAGGAAGGGGGCTTTAGAATCTCTGGGGACAGGGAGAGAGTGAGGCAGAAATAATTTGAAAAACTCCTCACATGATTCTAACATGTCCATGGATCGAAAACTACTTAGAGTTGGTGACTCTTAGAATTTAAGGGATCTTTGAGTTCAGCCAACAGTATCTTTTATGTCAGGCTGGAACCTCCCTTGTTTGATCCTATGATCTATACTTGAATAGATGAGGACATTATGTTGGACATTATGTTCCTGGACCACTTTAATATTTAAAACGTATTTCTCCGTCTTGAGCTCTGTGTAGTGGTCATTTTTCATTTTTTGGATGCCTTAAATCCATTTCCCCTTCCTAAGAGCACCATGATTTTCTTCTGGGCATAACCTACCTTCCACCAGAGCAGTCTGGGTTGGACAAATATAGATGTCCTCCCAATGTGGAAGTCAAAGACATCTCTGGAAGTTTCATCTGCCAGACTCTTCCTGTCACTTTCCTGGGACAGTCAAAGGGTAAGCATGTGACCCTGGAATTCTTTTTTTCTAGGGGTGGTGCCAGACAAGACAGCAAAGAAATTTCCAATACTAGGATCTTTTATCATCACCTCTTTCTTGTTGGCCCCAAGTTGGCTTGGCCTCCAGTTGGCCGCAGGCTTCTCAGTAACTGATGAACTCCTCTATCCAACTCAGGTGATTTCTGTTGCAAGGGAGAGCAGGAATCATCCATTGAGGAAGGCCTTCCTGAGGGGTTCACATTTGAAGAATGGTTAAGAATGGTTAGTCTTTTCCTGGGTTGGGTCATGGTCAGTATTGGCGATTTAGGGACAAAACAGCAGTTCTGGCCTTTAATAGGCTCATGATATAATTAAGGAGACAGACCAATGACTTGACCATGACACTTAATGTGTGACAAATACAACACAGAGATAAGAGCAGGTTGCTGGGCACTGGGCAGCTCTAGGCCAAGCTGGGAAAGAGTGTTAATTTGCTTCTCCCTGGAGGCAGAACTCCCAGGATAGGCTTCATTGACATACAGTGGGGGTCTCAGGATGGAGAAGCAGAGCAGGAACATTGAGAGGAATGTTATTTACTGTGGACACCTGAACGGCTCAGATTCTGTCACTGTGCTCAGCGGCCCCAGCTGTGATTTGTGCCAGAAAACCCCCATTGCTCGCCCCTGGCCCGGTAGTCACCATAGCATTAATTACTTCATTGATTATTTTCTCTCATTACTTATCCTCACCCACAAAGCTCTTCTTACCACCTCTACCTCTGGGCTGGTAGATTTCCAGGCAGGATGACCCACTCCTGGCAGGAAGTGTGGAGACTAAACAGGTGACCGACTGCAGGATAAAGCTCATTATAAAGCTACTTACTATGGACTGGCAAGGGAGTGGATCCTCCCACTGGGATCTCAGCTGTGGCTCCCTGTGAGACTTTGGCTCCAGTGCAGATCACAATGGGAGAAGCATGGCAGCATCCCTCCCAGAGGAGGGTGGGTATGACTGGCATTCCAGGGTTCGTTCTGTTCTGGGACTCTTTCTCAGAAGACAGTCTAGTACATGGCTAAAAGCAAGGGCTTTGGTTCTAAAGCTTATCAACGGAATTATCCTGGACAACTCCACTTCTCTAAGCCTCAATTTCTTCATCTGTAAAATGGAACCCTTCTTCATAGAATTAAAGGAAATAATTAATAGAAGGCAATGAGCACAGTGCCTGGTACATAGTGAGAGCTAAATTGGTACATAGTGAGAGCTAAATTAATTTAATTCTTCTTTTATTCAAAACAGTGAGAAACCTCCCAGCACTTCTGTTGTTTGAATAAGGCAAACACTCTCCCAACCATCTTCCTGTGACGGACCTAGTTTCCTATCTCCATGACTCTTGTGAGGTCACAATTCCACCTTGTGTTAAAATATCATGCTCCCTTTGCACCTGCTTGGCCAATGGTCCTTGGAGGCCAGCCTTCTCTGCCGAACACGAGTGGGCTCCTCCCGAACAATTCTGTCTCTCCAGCTTGCTTCTTGTTCCCTGTCCTGTAAGGTTCACAGTTGTATTGGGGTAGTTTTCTCCCTTCCTCTTCAAATTTCTATTTCTGGTCCTTCTGTTTGGGTCAAACAGCCAAACATGTTCTTCCTGAGCTTGTGGATGCACTTGCTGTCCCTTTGCCAATAACTGTTGTTCTGTGTGGCTAGCCCTGGTCCAGAAAATCAAACTCAGCTCTTTGACACCGATTTAAAGCCAGCTGTTCATTCCTCATTTCTTCTTTTCTCTTCCAAAGTTGTAAAACTCCAGCTGGAAGAAGAGATGTAAACCTCTGATGCCCTCAGATGATCGAGCATCCTACCTAGGATACCAGAGATACAGTTTAGACTTCTCCCCAAGTGTCAACTTCCCAAAAGAGAATTCTACACTCATTTAAAAGAAATTTTGATGAATTTTAATTGTTTGAACACAGGAACTCTAATCTAGTTTAAGTTTTTTCTTTCAAGAGAAAGTAAACTCATTTATGTTTTATACACATAGTGATTATATATATTGTTTTACATGCTTTTTTCCAGAGTACAAATACTATATAGAAAAGGTATTTAAAGCGTATTAAACTTACTTTGAGTATTATCCCCAAATCAAGCTTCAAATTTAATTTGTGGGAAAATTAGAAGAAAACACCACAAAAAGTTGCTAAGCAAACGATAACTACCTACATACTTTCAATTTACAGAGCACGGTTAAGCCTCTAATCATGTAAGTGTATTAACCACAGATGCACGCCTTTTTTTCAGCTTTTTGGAAATAAAGTCTGGCATTAATGTGGTGACTGTTCAAGTTCACAAAGCATGTGGTAGTTAATCATCAGCCCCATTGCCCTTTTCACATCCGCGATAAAAGAGAATCATTGTCTACACTTCCATCTCTCTCTCCTGATGCCCCCCAAATACTGGTGTAACAGTTTCAAAGTACAAGGACTGAACTGTGACATTAAGGCTCCACAGTTACTGTGGCAGCCCGAGATCAGAACGGAAGTGTCCTGAAGGTAGAGGCACCTGACATCTGTCTGTCCTGGAAGAAATGGCCGACATGCTCAGTCAGTGAGCTCGTCTGCCTCCTATTCCGTAGCTCTTCTCTCTCTCGCAGCAAAACCAGGGGCAGTGAAGACATAAAAAGCTCCAGAGAACTAAGTGGGCTGTTTTCAGTTACCCTGAGATGCCACAATATCAACCTGACCGTAGAAGAACATGTAATATAATTTCCTAACCTTTATTGTGAATGCCAGTGTGTTAAAAGTGGGGTCGAATTCCTAGGACGAAAATAGACCTTCCAGTTCACTACAGCTTGTCCTCATGGCCTTGTAGTAAATGAGGCTTCCATCAAGGCCAGCCTCCTTATGTACTGGTGAGAAGGCCCAGCCAACTCAGTTTGCAGATTTCCCCGTGTTGGATGGATTATGGCTGGCTAGTATAATCTATTAGCTGATTATCAAGGAAATAGAGTCAGCCATCCCATGGATCAGCGAGCTTTGCTCTGCTGCGTAGCTAAAGAATTTGATACATTGTCTTTTAAACACCATTCTTTGCTCCAGGCACTTGACCTAGGAAATATCTGTAATTGATCTCAGTTGCACTAGAGACCAAATTATTAGTGTCTTTGGTAGAACAACTCAAGCCCCTAACACTTGAGGGAGTAGGAAACTGAGAAGAATGCCCTTGTTGTTTGCAGAACAGAACAACTTCTTAGGCTTGCAGAACTTTAGGGGTTTCCACAGGGTACTGCTCCGAAGATGAGGGCAGAGGGAAGGGCATCGCGGATGAAGGGATTCTTCAGTCTCTCCATCATGACTAGCATATGGGAGGGGCTCAATGTATCAAATACACAAGTAGATGAATTAGTGAATGATTGAACACGTTCATACAGGATGAAACCAAAGAGAGACCCATTGTTCTTCATCCCTAGCATGTTACAATAAATACTCCTCATCGACAGCATATTGCAATAAATACACCTCACCAATAGAACATTGCAGTAAATACTCTAAAGCCTCTCGCTTTGCTTAATTTCATCAGTTTCATCCAATATTTATTTGGCCTTTAAGAGCAGAGGGAAGCTGAGATTTCATTATACAAAGTCCATTTAGCCAAACATAGGCTTTTTGACATTCCTCTGAGCTTGGAGCCAAGCTTTTCCGTTATTCTAACTTCTTACCCACTTCTGGGAGAGGTGTCCAAACATATTTCCAGCACTTGAAACTAACCAATGTCCTGAGCAACTGCAATTAGGATCTGGGGAAATTTAAAACTTGGGTCCAAATGATAACATGACCACTAAAAGAACAAATAAACCGACCCCACTTCCCTCTGCTCCATGGTTTGAAAACTTAACCTCCAAGGGCACCGTTGGAGTCAAAGATGGCATTTGAGGTCCCCAGTGGTACACACAAGAAACTGAAGATCAGAACTCACAAAGGTTCAGACCAGGGGCTTGCGGAGCCAGCCTCACGGGAGATGGTGCATCTGATTGTCCAGCACCCCTAAGTCCCTAAATCCCCGCTCCCTTGAAGAGCCACCCAGTGCCAGGCCTCCTTAACACGGCCAGCTGACTCTGTGTAGGCTCCAGTTTTCCTCATGGCTTCTGGCATTCCCAGCAACCAAACGACACCTCTGTGGACCTAGGGCCTGCATCCTGCGTCCCTGGGTGGGTCTGCAGTTCTCAGGAGGAAAGCCCGGGTGACCGCCCACTGTGGCCCCTCACCCCCCCGCCCCCCCAGCCATAATCCATCCAATGCGGGGAAATCTGCAAACTGAATTGGCTGGGCCTTTTCACCAGTGCATAAGACATTTATATGCAAGGCTTTCTTCAGGTTTGCTGGGCTGTCTACAAAACTCACACATTTTCTTTGTTAGCAAAACCACATGGCCAGGTCGGGGGTTTTACTTTGCACTGTTGACAATTTCATCCTTGCTCTTGTGTTCGGTTTCTGACACCACACATTTTTTTCTTCCCTCTTGGTTTTGGCATCTCATGTGTTTTCTTCTTTTATCTGCCTCTCCCTGTTCCCCTGCCTGGTCCTTCATGAAGCGTGCACTTGGGTTTTAGACGGCTGGCTTGCTTTCCTTCTTGGTGGATGATGTGAAGAAAACTAGTTTTAGTTTCACTCTTTTAGAGGTCCCCTGTGTGCTAACCTTTCCCTTCGTTTTTATTCTCAGTGTCAGTCTTTACTACCATCTTTCTAATTGTTCCTTTTGCTTGGTTTCAATCATCCTAAACAAGAAAAGAACAGTCCGGTTCTGTTTGGGGGTCACTCTGCCCTCTCTCCAGGGGGCTCTTCCAGCATCTGTGTGGATTCTCTGAACGTATCCACACACACACACACACACACACACACGCACACACGCACGCACACACACTCCCCTCTTGCTGGACTAATTGGCCATGGCTATCCTGGGGGTTTCTGTGGTTCTTAGAGGCCAGTGTGATTGAATTGGCTCTTTGGGACTCTTAAACCCAGCACATTTAAAAGGTTGATTTAGAGGGAGCTTTGACAAAGGCTCTTTTTATTATTTTTTCCTCTGCTTTGCCAGTGCACACTGCTGTAGCCTGTCAGAGGCCAGTCCCAGGATCGTTAGGGCACTAAGCCATTAGGTGTCCCTGCTTACTCTGCAAATATAACAGGCTTATCACGTAGAACTCTGTCTCCAGCTGGTTTAAAATGTAGGTGGTGCCAGTGGGTAGCAGCTGTTACCGGCTGGGGAGCCAGGAGGCGATGGGGACGTTTTATGGCACAAGGAGTTCAGAGTTGACAACTCCGTACAGTATAATGTACCCTTCCATTCTCTGTCCTGGTGGCGGAGGGCTCTGAAGGACAACTGCCTTCCAGGGTCCCCAGATGCCACCTTACCCTTGCCAGCCAGATCCCAGGCAAGCTTAGCACTGGCTTTCAACAAGTGGGACCAAAACACTCAGTTGCATCGCAGATAATGAATAATTCATACATTTATAATTCAAATAGTCATGGTGATGCATAATTCAAGTGAAAAGTTGTTATTTTAATTGGGGGGGAATGGATTCATTTCAGGGATTTTTTTTTTTAATTTCAAATTATTATTTTCCTTAAGTTTCAAGGCTGGAGCAGCCTCTATTTTTGCAGCTGTTTTATCTGAATTGGTGCTGGGCTTCGTGGCTTTGCCACAGTGTTGATCAGAGAGGGCAGTGCTTCTGGCTGGGATATTTCATCCAATAACAAGGACTTTCTGCTTTTCTCATCCTGAGAAATGTTAGTATAGACATTCTATTTGTTCTCTCTCTCCACTTGCTTCTTGCCCCAACTATGTTAGGGGATTTTTGTTGTTGTTGTTGTTGTTAAAAAACATTATATTCTGAGACAATTATCATATGATTTCACTCATATGTGGAATTTAAGAAACAAAACAAAACATAGGGGAATGGAGAGAAAAATAAAACAGGATGAAATCAGAGAAGGAGACAAACCATAAGAGACTCTTAATCATAGGAAACAAACTGAGGGTTGCTGGAGGGGAGGGGGGTGGGGGGGTAACTGGGGGATGGGCATTAAGGAGGGCACGTGATGTAATGAACACTGGGTGTTATATAAGATTGATGAATCACCGAACCCCGACCTCTGAAACTGATAATACACTATATGTTAATTAGTTGAATTTAAATTTAAAAAAAGCTGGAAAAACCCCATTATATTCTGAGGAGTTTCAACCATACACAAAAAGTAAGCAGAATAGTGTAATGAACCCCCATGTACACATTATCCAGGAATAGGAATGATCAAGACATCTCCTTTCATCTCCATAGATTATTTATTTTTTTAAAAGATTTTATTTATTTATTTGACAGGGAGAGACACAAGTTGGGGGGGTAGCAGCAGGCAGAGGGAGAGGGAGAAGCGGGGTTCTCCACTGAGCAGGGGCCCGATGCGGGGCTCCATCCCAGGGCCCTGAGATCATGACGAGCCAAAGGCAGACGTTTAACCGACTGAGCCACCCAGGCGCGCGCCCCCCAATAGATTACTTTAAAGCAAATTCCACATCTTAAAAAAAAAATCATTTCATCTGTCTCATCCAGTATATTTCAGCATGTTAGCATCTCTTCTAGACTTTTAGGAAGGATGGTCCCTATGGCCCACATCGTGGCCAAGGTCAGAAAAGACTCCTCCTTGGTGATGTGTTCCAGGGGCCGTTGTGGCTTCATGGAAGTAGAGGGCAAGTAGCAACCTGGCCTCACCCCCAGTGGCATCACACAGGAAACCAATCCCTTGAAGGAATGCCCTGTGTGCCCCCACTTGGCTCCCCCCCTCAGGCAGTGGCCTGGCATCATGGGAATTTGCCTGCTCTGCTTGTTGGTGGTAACATGACTCTCTTTCTCTTTGAGCTCATATCAAGTTTTTAAAGCCTCTCATACTGGCCTATGGTTGGGACATCAAGGAGCTAGATTTTTCACAAACAAGCTTCACTCATTTTTCATATTTTCAACGCAAAGTAGGCTATAAAATTTGTGGTTAGGATGATCAAAGTGTACTCGAGCAAAGAAAAGAGAGTCCTGGACACAATACTACTTAGTCATGCACAGGAGAAGGTGAAGAATTTGGTTACCGTTTCTAATTTCTGTAATTCAGATAACATGGCACCAAAAAACCCCTCTCTAATTCTAACATTAAACATCTTTTTCAAGAGTTGAGCCTTGCTTTCCATAATATACATGTTCCCCAAAAAACTAAGTATATATTGTTCTGTTTTGTTTTGTTTTTTGGAGGGGAGCCCTAAATAATTTCTGCTGAGTCTGGAGTTCTGCACATGAATTTTGAAATAAATCTATTTGAGAAGCAGAGAACTCTTTTTAAAAGGAATAAATACCCCTTCCGTTTGTTCCTTCCTTCCTTCATCCATCAAACCTTTCTGAGCTCTAAATACTTTGTTAACTTTGTACATTTTATAAATTTGGGTTTAGGTGCATCCAGCATTATGTAGTTGGCATTTTGTTTTTCTGAATAGTGGCCTCACTGAATGCAGTAGCTGACATTGATCACACTGGGATGAAAGCACATCAATATTAGCAAAATACAAATACCTTCTGTTAGTGTATACACTCACAGTCTTAAAAAACCAGTGTTAATGGAAAGACACTACTCTGGTGCGATTTGAGGAGTCAAAGATCTGCCTGTCTCCATCGCTCTCTGCTCTCTGCCTTGCTGCAGATGAGGACCAATTAGGAACACATTAAGATAAAACAGTTTTTACCTGGGAAAGGCAAGTATTATAATCATTTCACCCTTGAGCAACTTGGGGGTTAGGGGCACCGCTCCCTCCCCTCTTCAGTCAAAAGTCTTCATATAACTTTGCCCAAAAACTTAACTACTTTTTTTTTAAGAATTTATTTATTTATTTGACACACACACACATACACACACACACACACAGAGCGCACAAGCAGGGGGAGCGGCAGGCCGAGGGAGAGGGCGAAGGCGCCCCCCCCCCCCCCCCCCCCCCCCCGCCTCGGGCAGGGAGCCCGATGTGGGGCTGGATCCCAGGATCCTGGGATCATGACCTGAGCCGAAGCAGACGCTTAACTGACTAAACCACCCAGACTACTAATAGCCAATTGTTGATCAGAAGCCCTACTGATAACATAAACAGTCAATTAACACATACATTGTATATGTATTATACGCTGTATTCTTACAATCAAGTAAGATAGAGAAAAGAAAATGTTATTAAGAAAATTACAAGGAGAAGAAAGTACATTTACAGTACTGTCTTGTTTTTATCAAAACAAGCCCCACCTAAGTTGACCTGTGCAGTTCAAACTCACGCTGCTCAAGGGTCAACTGTGTTTCTTAAAATAGCAGATTATCGTTAAGTCAGCGCATCAGGTTATGTGAGCGTCGCAGGACAGAGAGCCGAAGCACAGGGGCCGGACACAGACATGGGGACTGGAAAGGACCATGGAAGTCGATAATGGTTCCTGTGCGGGGAGGCGCACACACTCCCCTGAGGACTCATCGGAGCACAGTCTTTGGAGTCACAGAGGAATGGAGCAGATGGGTCCTCACACTTCCTTTCACACCGCTTTTTGACCCCCTCTCGGCCCAAGGCCGTGCCTTATCTGGAGGTGTTTCCCGTGCCCCCGAAGTGCAGAGCAGGTGTGTGGCCGGCTCCAGAGCCAGGTCATCATCCCCACCTTCAATGGCTAGAACTCAGAGCCCCCTTGTCCTTCCTGTTGCATCTAAGCCCAGTTTAATTAGCACCTTGTACGCTCCTGGTGGTTGCTCCTCTATGATTTTGTACTTCGTCGGCTTGACGCCCAGTTTTGCCTTTGCAGCTTCTGCGAGGAAAGGCTTCAACAGGACTCAAGTCCTGCTCTCTGCAGCAGACACCCTGCGCCTCGGGCCCGCTTTATTATCTTCCTTGAACGGCTGATGCTTTGATCTTGGATTCTTAGCTCTTCATATTCCACTTCTCAAATTCTGCTTGTTTTTGGAATACTTGAAATGCTACGCTCTATTTTCTCCCAATTCCTAAGCAATGGGACGACCTAACGCCAAAGCGTATTTTTCATTCATAGACTCCAGCAGGGAGCAAGTCCTTTCTGTGGACTGCCTGGTGACTTTCATACAAGATGAAATTTCCTGGGGGTGGGGGGGATGGGTAAGGCTCTTCCAGTTTAAAAATTGTGCCCCTGTGCTTAGGTTTGGGACGAATAAAATCCCTATTACTATTCTAAAAGAGTGATTGATCCTCAAGACGGAGAGGAGCCGGGAGGGAGGCCCCCAGCTACCTTCTATTATAGCCCTGCTCAGAGCCTTTCTTCTACCTGGGGGAAGATGCTGCCTCGTTTCTTGTTCTGCTTGGGGCGTGTGGAAACACTTGAGACTACAGTTGAAATCTGGCAAATTCTGAAAACTTTCCCTGAGACAATGAGTTCTACTTTTTCCTTTTTATTAGTAGAGCCCTGTTCTTTTCCAGTTTTCTGATTTACAAATTGGATTTAGTTACGGGAAAACTTTAAAACACAGATGGACTTTGAAGGCCTGCAAGCTACTTCTCAAGTTGGTGTTTCTGATTGTTCAAAAGATTCACATCTCTGTTGCCTACGCTGATAAATAAGTTTACAAGTCCTTACAAATTCTCCATTTTCATTGTTTATCATGTACACTCCTGAAGCAGGGACAGAGTCTTTTTGTTGCTGTTGTCCTGTTTGGCTGTAATATATATAACACATTGAGATTATAAATATATTTCAGCTGAAAATACTAGTTTTTTAGAAAAGTATTAATAGAAATTATAAGCACTTGATCGGAACACAAATTCCAGAAAGAGACCAATTAACTCCAACATCTTGTATCAACACAGAACTGAAAAATGACCCAAGAGCATCGTATGCTATCAATTACACTGACACGTTCTAAAAAAAATACATCTGTAGGAGAAAATACCTTAATTCCTTTGTCAGTTCTCCTTTTACACTTTAAGAGTCTGCTTAACTCCCACATTAAGGTGTGTAGGGCAGCATTAATCTATGTATCAACCTGTCCATGATTTAAAAAGGCAAAGCAAAGAATACTCTTACCCTGCCATTTTAGGACTACTTTCTTCCTGTTGCTCTTTTGTTCTTTGAGACATTTGTGTTCTCCCTCACCCCTCGTGGCCCTGTGGACTGGCATGCTTCCCTGGACAGGCACCAGATTCTAGCAGGATGAATGTTTCCTTCATGTAATCTGAGTGAGAACCATAGTAAGTAGTGCGGCAAGTTACCCTAAACCAAGGATTACCAGGAGCAAAGGGAAAACAGGATCCATCATTTCAGAGTTCAGCCCACGAACCACTGCTATGCTTGTTAGCATTTGACAGCGCAGATAGGAAGGTTTACAGGAAAAATCCAAGCCATTTGACTTGATCCAGGAAAGATTTTTTTTTTTTTAGAGTTTCAGAGGGCAACGTTAATGAATGTTGACTCAAAATAGAGTAACTCTTCCAAAAAGGGAGACTTTGGTTATCTTCCAAAATGATTGGGTCACCATATTGTAAGATAATACTTAAATGCAATTAGTTCCTTGTACTGTCCAAAGTGTGTGCTAGAAACCCATGATTACATCTCATTCATTATCACCTTTCCCAGCTCACGGGCTGCTATAAACATCATTTTCTTCCAAGGTCAGCTGTAGTTACCTCACTGAAAACTGTCTAGGTATATTTAACTTTGGGGATGGGTCCAACCTGCCACTTTAAAAGATGATCGTATTGTTTCTCCTGCTTTCCATTTCTGAAAAGGCGAGGCTTTGGCCAGTGGGTACTCGACATATCTGGCTGCAAATAGGTTACTGGGAGCCAGGCAATGTGGTGCCTAATTTCAGCATTCACTTAAGTAAAATTATTTATGACAGTCCCTACAGTTTTTTTTTTTTTCCTTTTCCTAAAGGGAGAGATGTGCAATCTCAGCCAGATTGAAGGAATACTTGCATTCAGTCTCAGCTACTGGTGCATTTGAAATATGGCCTGGAAGGTTTAAACTAGGTACGGTATATACAAAATCGGATTAAATGTCCAGAAAATGGAAAGCATTCATTTAAAACATCACTAAATCAAATTTTCAAATAATCACATAGCTTAACATTTTTTACATAAGCAGCTGAAACAACATTCGAAGAACTCTGGAAAACAATAGAGTCGATCTCTTTGTACCATGTATTTAAAATCACCTAAGTCACAGAAAACCTACATAGTGGAGATCTGAATGGAGAGAATTATCATTTCTAACCATCCAAGTTTGCATTTCAAGTTGAAAGTATTTTCCAGTGTATGGGAGGGGGGCAGAGAATCTGGACCATACTTTTTAAAATGGCAAGACAATGAACAGCAAGAAACTCAGGCTCCAGTTTGGAAACTAATGGGGGTTCTAGAACCATTCCATGTCAGAGCAGAGCTGGATGAGTGTTAGGGATCAGTTGTTTTAATTTCTCTTTAGTGGCACAGATTCTGCATACTAAGGAAACAAAGCAAAGCTGGTGCAAGATAAGATTGTCTGACATGTTGTCCTCGTTGGTAGGTCAGAACGTTCCGAGAACAGAATTCTGCTGCAGAAACAGAACGGGCTCTGTTGTCTGTACTGAAACAGAGCTGATGACTCCCTATTTTCTTATCTAAAAGCATTGTGTGATGAAATATCCCTTTTGATGTTAATAAGATCATCTTTTGAGTTTATAATTTATGTTGCATGGTTGTTGTTCCTTAGCAAAAAAATAATTTTTTTCTTATTAGACTTGATCTTGGTTCAGAAAATCAGACTGATGGAGACAATAATGAATAGAAGGGGGTAGAGGTCACAATCTAACAAAAAGATGGATTGATAATACTCTCGATCTTTTTGTTAATTTTGGTTATTAATTAGAAATTCCTAACAGATGTGATATGGGTTACTTAGGGAAAATCGTTTTGGGAAAATAGCTTTTCTAAATGTACAGAATCTGAGATGTGTGTGTGTGTGTGTGAGAGAGAGAGAGAGCGAGTGAGAGAGAGATTGGCTGGCAGTATTATATTGCTGGCAGCAAGAAAAGTATGGGACCCTCTTCTAATCAACCGTGAGTTCCCTATTTCTAAAGGGAGTAACTGTTACATACATTCATGTGGTCAAGAGGGGGTGAGTAATTTTCCCCAAGTCTGGTAATAGGAATAGAAATCAGGAGTTGGAATACTGGCATTTCTGAACGTCAGACCAGGGCTCAGATACTCGGGAAGTCACTTCTGTCTTGCTTGCGTTCCAGGATTGATCACCCAGTAGAACCTATTCTACTTAAACTTTATAAAGAACTTTTTTCCTCTCTCCTCCCTACAATAAAAGAAGAGACTTTTATTCAGTGAGTTAAATGCCGTGATTAGGGAGTGTGTTGTTTCACTGTGGGAGGGACAGGGACAGAAAGCCTGGCCCCCGAGGGTGCTCCCTAGCTTGGTGGTAGCAGTGGTTCTCAAAGTGGGATCTGTGGACCCCTGGGGTTCCCCGAGCCCTATAAGAGAGATTCATGAGGTCAAAACTATTTTTATAACACAGATGTTGTTTGCTTTTTCCGCTGGATTGACTTTGGCACTGAGGATGCAGTAAGTGTGGTGGGTACCACTGCCGAGGACTCAAGTCAAGTCAAATGCGCAACTGGTATTATGTTGTTCTGTACGGTCACACACTTGGTCGTAAAATATGCTAGGTTCACTGAGGAGAGCCTCACGAAGCAGTTAAAAGTATTAATTGCATTAATTTTGATCCTCAGTTACAGGTCTTATTAATATTTTGACAAAATGGGAAGTGCACACAAAGCCCTTCTGCTATGTTCATAAGCACCACGGGGCGGGGGGGAAGGGAAGCTTGAGAAAAACACCTGTGTGGTTGTTGGACTTGTGAGCTTAACTAGCTGGTCTTTTCCTGGAAAGCCACTTTTCCTTGCAAGAATGACTGACAGGCAAACTGGTTATTCTGACTTAGCTATATGGCAGAGGTTTTCTTGAAAATGAACCAAGCAAGCTTTCATTTCAGGGAAAATAACTTGTAGTCTTTGCTGCCAAAGGTAAAATTCAAGCTTTCCAGTGAAAATCAGGTGTTTAGAAAATTTGTGTCTTCCGCTGTGGGCTTGACAGCTTCCCCAAACTCCAGCTTTTCTGATGCATTTTGTAGTGATATTGACAAATTTAATTTTGGGGGAGATTATATAATGAAATGTGCCAACATTTGGAAGATCTGAATAACTCAGTGAGTTTTCAAATGACCAGTGCATGATGTTGCAAAATCATGTATGGGTTAGAAGTGAAACAGAGTCTGATGGAGTTCACAGTAACAGAATATGAAAAGTTCATCCATAATAGATTCCGATTCCATTTGCTAAACTTTTAAAAAGAAACGACCACTTGCTGAGCTTTGGTATGGTATCAGAAAGGAGTAGCCATAGTTATCTGAAAAGGTTATGAAAAGATTCCTACCTTTCCCAACTTCATATCTTTTTAGAACTCAATTTTCTTTACATAGTTCAACCAAAACAACATATCACAACAGATTGAATACAGAAGAAGGCATGAGGACATGGATAGTCATAAAGAGATTTGCAAAAATGTACATCTCTCACTCATTTTTAAAAATCATGGTTACTCTTGGGGAAGTGTCATTTATGTAAACATGTAATGGGGTTATTATTATGTTAAATGAATTAATCAATAATTTAATAATTTCCCAGTTTTAAATTATAAAACGTCGAAGATCGGTAGATCCAACCTACATAAACAAAAG
Source organism: Callorhinus ursinus (assembly GCF_003265705.2). NCBI lineage: Eukaryota > Metazoa > Chordata > Mammalia > Carnivora > Otariidae > Callorhinus > Callorhinus ursinus. Next base: position 63,709,951 of record NW_027397068.1, on the reverse strand, counting down.
CTCTCTGGGGGGCCTCAGTAAGTTTTAAACGTAAAGGGTCCCTGGAGAGTAAAAAAATTGATAGCTGCCGGTCTCCGGTTACTATGTTAACTACAGGTTCCAGTAAGGGGCTCTTGGTGTTCTTGGGTATAGTAGAGACACACTGGGAGGTTATCAAAAGTAAAGGAATAATTTGGGGATTGGGGAGATCAGGAAGAGATTCATTGAAACATGAGTTAATTACACATAAACAAAGGTGCAGGGGTGAATCAGGTCACTGAATGAACATAAAGGCAGCATAAAAAGTAGCAGGTAACTTTAAAAAGCCTCCCTTCCATTCATTGGACCTAAAAGTCTTTCCTAGCTCTCCATTTTAAAAAAGAATAGTGATTAAAAGAGCAGATCCTAAATGAACAGACACCCGGTTGGAACCTCAGCAAGCCTACATTTGCTGTACAATCCAGGCACATATTTGTGGTCACCTCAGTTTCCCTATCTGTAAAATGGGGTAATAATGCACAGAGTCATTAGGTATAAAGTGTGGCATTGCATTTGCATTCTTCTGTACCTGACCCAGTGCCTGGCACATGGTAAGTGTTCAGTGGATATTAGCAAATCAATTAAACACACACACACACACACACACACACACAGTACAAGAATATGAAACACTTAAGAAAACAAAAGTTAACATGGTAATCGGAGCCGGCATAACAATGGCAAATGGTGGCCTGCCTCGTCCAGAACAGAGATTTTTATGTAAAGCTTCTGGGCACTAATGGTTTGAGTTCTGGGAGGGGTTCTGTGGGTCTCTTCGCCCCTCGGCTGTCACTGACGCACCCCCCTCCACAAACCCTCCCCAGAGACTATTGTGATTAGTAACCGAGCAAGTGACAACAAAAGAAGGTTTATATTAAAAAAAAAAAAAAAGGGTGAGAGAACCAAAAAGTAAGTTCACGAGTTTCCTGGACACAGCTCTTTCTTTTCTCGATCTGGTTTCTGCTGGCGGTATACTCGTGGTCTCTTTTCTTTGCAGTCAAGGATTTCAATGGCCTTTTAAAAAAGTACTAGGTTTCCCTTCTCTACTCATTAGTGTGCACTTCCCAGGCCTCTCTGCTGAAGTTCCCCAAACAGACTTAGGACACAAGATGACAGGAGATTCTTTTCCCAGAAACATGGGCTGGTTCCTGCTTTCCGTGCATTTTCGGCCGGCTTGCTCTGGAGAAGCAAACTCAGTCACGAGCCCTCCTTGCTCCTGGAGGTGAAGTGCACTGCATCCAGAGCCAGCCAGGTGGGGTGCGGACCCTCACCGGCTGTGCCACCCTGGACAAGCTACCTTCTTTGAGCTTGGGGCTTCTCATCTGCAAGAACATGAGAGCAGCATTCTTTTATCCTGATTCCCCACCCTGACGGCTCTGAGAACTTGCTTCTTCTTCTTCTTCTTCTTTTTTTAAGATTTATTTATTTTTTAGAGGGAGAGAGAGAGAGAGAGAGAGAGAGAGAGAGAGAGAGAGAAAGAGAGAGAGATCTGGGGGCCGGGCAGAAGGAGAGGGAGAGACAATCTCAAGCTGACTCCATGCTGAGCGCAGAGCCTGACGTAGGGCTCGATCCCACAGCCCTGAGATCACCTGAACTGAAACCAAGAGTGGGAGGCTTAACTGACTTCACCACCCAGGCACCCCTCAGAGCACTTGCTTCTAAAGGGACAGCCCCTTCTGGAGGTGTGGGCCTGTTTTGGCCTTTTTTGGCTGTAAGACCCGAAACCCAGCTTGAACTAGTGTAGGCCCAAGACTTGGATGCTTTCTTTAGGCTTAACATCACTCTTTTTTTGTTTTTAAACTTCTTTTAAATCTTAATTCCAAATTAATCTTTTCTTCCTGAATAAGCATTTTAATAAATCTTGTTTTCCCTGAATGGGCATTAATCTTTTTTCCCGAATAAGTATAAAACATGTGCAATGTTCTTTTGGCATTCTGCAAGAATAAGTGTTTTGTGTGTCCAAGAACCAATTTATTCAAGTACCAAATTTACTACAAAGAGTTTTTTAGGCTGTGTAGGAAATAGGAGATGTTGAGGGCTAACGATAAGTTCTCTTTCTTCTAGATGTGTGTGGCAACTACATTTGTTAGGATCAAGTTCATCACTGAGTGCAGAAAATCCCAAGTAAGTTCACCGGCAATGCATATCACCCCATTTGGGAGAGGCCAAAGGACAGAGGATTTCAGAAGCCGAGAAAAGCCTGTCTGAGTTGGACATGGAGACAGAAACCTCAGTCTGTGTCAGGTTTGCAGTGACAGGGATCAAGCTCCTTTTGTCTTGTAGCTTTACCGTGAGTGGCCTCCATTCTCAAGGTCAGGTCATGGTCTAGACCTAGCTTTAGCCTCCACGCTTGCGTTCTAGGCTTGCAGAAGGAGGAGAGGGAGGGCCTATAAATCACCTCAGATTGCATCTTTTTGGCTAGGACTCAGTCACAGGGCTACATCTAGTAGCAAGAGAGTCTGGAAAATGCAGTTTTTATTCCAGGCAAGCATGTGCAGGCTAAAAATGGGAGAAGGTTCTATTACTATAGAGAAGGGAGAAACAGGTAATGGTGTTGCAGGAATTCTCTGCCTTCAGCACCTACGGTTCTCGGTCACGCTGCTTGGAAGAATGATGACGTGGACCAGACGAAGAGTGGTGGGTAGCAAAGCAAAGTTTAGTGGGCAAGAGTATAAAGCTCCCAGAGAGAGAGGGAGGCCCGAGAGGGTTGCCCCTGGAGTTTCTAAGTTGAGGGGTTTTTACCAGCTCTTTTGTGGAACTACCTTAAGCAATCAGGGTGTGCTGAGTCGTGCCAGTCAGGGCTCTGGTCACGTATTTGTCTACCTATTAGGTTAATGTCTACGGCTGATGGTCTTTTTTTGCTGACATCTGGGGGTTTATGTCTTAATTGCCCTTTCCTGGGATAGGGACACATGCCTTGTGGTTCACTGTCTTATTTTGCAGAAGTCACTTCTGCAAGGGCTGCAAAGCAGAATGCTAGTGCACTCCTGTCTAAGCTGCAAAACCGGATGTCAGTGCTGTTTTATCTCAGCTGTCCTGACTCCATATCTTCTTGTTGGGGACCCCGGCCCTGACTACCGAACTGTCCAACTCACTCCTAACATTGGGAGGCAAGTAGCAGCCTCTGCCACAAATAGTTTTATGCTGATCTCACCGTGGAGGTGGCGAGGTGCTACGGGGTAAAGCAGAGGTTGGCAAATGTTGCTGTAAAGGGCCAGATAGCAAATATTTTAGGCTTTGCCGCCATATTGTCTGTGTGGCCGCTACTGAGCTCTACTGTTGTAGGGAGAGCATTCTCGGATGATATGTGCTGAAGTGTATGCAGCTGAATTTGACACTTGGGTCTTGGTTTGTCTTCTCCTGGGCTAAACAATAAAACAATAATACCAATACTAAAATTAACATTTATTCTCCATTTACTGTGTATGGGCTAGGCACTGTGCTGAATAGCTCACAAGCATTTTCTTGACTATTCCTTACAAAAACTCTATGAAGTACATATCATCATCATCACCACCATCATCACCATCATTGAGGAAACCGAGGCTCAGAGAAGGTAGGTCACTTGTTCAAGGCCACCTGACTTGTCAGTGGCAGATGGATTTTAAATGAAGACCTTGACTGTGCGGCTCACTCTTACTCTGCTCCCCGAGAAATTCTGGGCAAAGGGGTAATCAGAGCCTTGTGCCTGGAGATTTGCTCCAAGGCAGTGGCTTTGGAGGGCACAAAAGACTTAAATAATGTTTATAAGCTTAGCATCTAGTTAGCAAAAATTGTTAGTTAAAATGGGAAGAAGTTACATAGTGGTTGTTGGTAAGAAAACTCACTGGGAGCCATTGTTGACTTAAGGGCTGCTGGAAGTGCTCTCCTGGGTACCCTAACTTCTTTGGATCAGGATAACTCAGCTATATACAGATACTGGTGGGAGGACATGATGGCAGGAAGGTATGTTTTGGTCGGGACTGTTGTGTATCACCACATGACCATGATGAGCATGTGGCCCCATATGGCTGTGCAGTATACAATCTGTACCATGGTATGACAGGGTCCTAGTATTGGGTGAGACCAGAAGGAGACAGGATTTCAGAAGCTGAGAAAAACCTGGTTGAGTTGGATAGGGAGACAGAAACCTCAACCTATGTTAGTGGAGGCCAGAGTCCAGTTGAGCTCTGTTTTCAAATAAAGGGAGCGGTATTTCGGTGGGAGGAGAGACAAAGGAGAAAGCATCCCCAGCTCTTGCTGTTGGGGAAATGCTTGGGACCATTTCATTCATTTAACCCATTGAATGCTGAAAGTCTTCCTTCTCTGTAAGTAACTGGCAAGTCGATTTTTAAGCATCTAGCAGCTTTAAATGACATACAAACAGATTTCCCCAGAAAGACGCTATCTCCAGGAAGAGCTGTTCAGCTAAGCAAAGCATGGACTTCCTTCATTGGAGCACTCTGGCTTTGCCCCCACAAGACCCAGAGTTCCTTTCCAGCTCCTTTATAACTCCTGGCAAGCCACCTGATTTCTCAAATCAGGATAACTTATTAGGAAATCTTGCCATTTACAACAACATGAATGGGTCTTGAGAACATTACGCTAACTGAAAAAGGTCAGACACAGAAAGACAAATACTGTATGACCTCATTTATATGTGGAATCTAAAAAAAACCCAACCTCATAAGTACAAAAAACAGATTGGTGGTTGCCAAAGGCAGGGGTTGGGGGAATTGAGTGAAGGTGGTCAAAAGGTACAAACTTCCAATTATAAGATAAATAAGTTCTGGGATGTAATGTACAATATGGAGACTATAGTTAACACTATTGTATTATATATTTGAAAGTTGCTAAGAGAGTAGATTTTAAAAGATCTCATTGAAAGGAAAAAATCTGTAACTATGTGAGCTGGTGGATGTTAATTAAGCTTACAGTAGTAATCAAATCATCATGGCAATATATACACATAGCAAATCATTATGTTGTACATCTTAAACTAATACAATGTTATATGTCAATTATATATCAATAAAACTGGGACATTTTTTAAACAGATAAGTCTAAAGAGGGATAATTTATTATTGATATAATGTTAATAATCTGGACCATACATATGTTTTTCAGAGCAGTGCTGTAGGTGTGACTGGCTGGATACGTCGATGTGTACTATCTTGTTCAGTCCTTCGGCTATTGTGGGAAGTAGGTTATTATAGTGTGCCCATTTTATAGAGGGAGAAGCAGACACAGAGAGTTAAGTAATTTGCCCAGGGCCATACAACTCTCAACGGGCTTATACTATTGCCTGAAATTGAACTCAAGTCTACTGATCTCAGTTTCATTGCTCCTGTCACTCTTGCTCAGCTGTGGGTCCCTATAGAGGGTACAATGAGGAAGTCAAAACTGGTGGATGTCAGAAACTTCTGAAGGCAACAGATTCTAACCAAACACGTGGGGATGCCCAATAAAACCCTCTTTATTAATGTAGACCTGTGTTCATGATAGAGCAATGAAATTACCCTAGAAACATCTGTTGATTTATTTGTTCGTATATTTGACTGACAGTTATTGAGAGAGGTTCTGTTGAGTTGCTGGGGATGAGAATAAGAAGGCTGACATCTAGCGACTAGTTATCAGCAAGACCATATGAGCACTTAAAGGTTGGCATCCATTCTGATGGGTTGGGTGTTCATGCCGTCTCTGTTGTTGAATATTTTTTTAAGATTTATTTACTTTAGAGAGAGAGTGAGCATGAGTGGGAAGGGCAGAGGGAGAGGGAGAGAGAATCTCAAGCAGACACCATGCTGAGCGCGGAGCCCGATTCGGGGCTCAATCTTACCACCCTGAGATCACGACTTGAGCTGAAATCAAGAGTCCAAAAGTCGGATCCTCAATTGACTGCACCACCCAGGTGCCCCCCATTGTTAAATATTTTGAATACCACCACTGGATATAGCAATAAATAAGTTCCTGCCCTTATGGACCATATATCTTCATTTGAGGAGAGAGTCAATTGAAAAAAAGCAGCTGATACACAAGTCAGGCAGTGATAAGAGCCATAATACAAATAAAACAGGGTACTATTATGAGGGTAACATCTTTTCTGCTTCTTATCTTGTGTTTAGTTTGCTGTATAAAGATATTTGATTTTGGGTTGAATGAAAGTAAATAGAAGTTAAAAGCAAACTTGAGTAAATAACAACAACAACAATTCTTGCTGCTGAGTTGGAGGCTAATTTAGGCATGGTGATCGGGGAAGGCATTTCTGAAAAGGTGATATTTAAGTGGGGCTCTAACGTCAGGAGGGAGCCACCCTCTGAGAGAAGGCCTTCTCGTGGAGAGAGAACTGCTTCTGTGAAGGTCTTACACAGGAAAAAGTTGGTGTGTTTGGGGAATGGAAAGAAGCCCAGTGTGTGGGAGCACAGTGGGTGAGGTGTACACAGGCGGTTGGAAGGGAGGACATGGCTGATTCATGCAGGGCTCTCAAAAGGTCTGAATTTATCGTAAGTCTCAAGGAAGCCACTGAAGGCTTTTAAGCAGGAGAGGGACATGGTCTGATTTGTGCTCTTAAAAGATCATGTTGGTTGCAATGTGGAGAATAGATTCCAAGAGGGCAAGGTGGGATGCAGGAGACCGGATGGGAAGTTTTTACAGTAGTCTGGAGACTGATGGCCTGGACCATGCACATAGCCATGGGCAGGAGGGAAGTGAATTGCTTTGGGATATATTTTGGTTATGGAGTTGACAGGTAACTTGGATGAGTTAGAAAGGGGGAGGAGTCAAGTTTGCTTCCTAAGTTTCTGGCCTGAGCAATGGAGATGGAAATGACTGGGGAAAAGCAGATTTACATGAAACTCTGCTTTGGACATGTTAAGTTTGAGATGACTGTTGAATGTTGGGCATTTAAGTCAATGCACGTTCATGTGTGTGGCCCATAGTGTGCAAAGTGAACCACATAGATAGCATAATGAAAACCATAGTCAGAGGATTAGAAAGGATTTCTTAAGGCTATTGCTCTGGAAGTGTGATTAAATATGAACTTCCAAGGAAACTCGAAGGTGATTATTAATGTTGGAAACTAAAATTTGTGCGGAAGAATAGTAAAAGGTGCACAGGGGAGTCAGGTGAGAGCCAGCTCACAGAAGACCCTGTAGGGAGATGATGGAAACCATTGAAGGGATCTGAATAGAGAATGATGTGACCACACTGAATTTTTCAAAGATAATTCTGGGACATTATGCAGGGGAGATTGGAGGGTAGTGAGGCTGCAACAGGGTGAACAATGAAGATTTACTGCCAACAGTCCAGGTGGGAGATGATGAAGGCTGGAAATCAGCCAGTGATCCTACGCAAGAAGAGGAGGGAGCAGATTCAAAAGATTTTCAAAAGAGATTCTACTGTACCTGGGGATTTTTTTGGCCGTGAGAGTGGGTGAGGAGTCCTCACGGGGTCAGTTTTGTTAGCCTGGGGCCATTAAATGAGATCCAGAGCACAGGTCCTTGAGGGCAGGGTGGATCTGACCCATCTTGTTTTTCCAGTGCTAATTCCAGAGTGCCTTTTCAGTCTGAGAAGCTGACTTGCTTTAGCACTTCATCAAAGCGCTTCCTCATTCAAGAAAGTCTTGTTGAACGAATTGGTAGAGAGCTAAGGGTTCAACCTAGGGGAATGCCAACATTGAAGAGGAAGACATTCAAGAGACTTGGTAAGTGGCAGGAGAACCAGAAATCAGGGGACCCAGAACCAGCAGGGTGGAAAGTGAGGGAATGGCCCAAGGCAGGACGAGATGCCAAGGGGAAGTCAAATGAAATAAGAACTTACAAGTGTTCTCTGGGTTAGGGCATTGGCAGCATCACTAGCCAGTGCTGTTTCAGTGGTGTGGTGAAGGTGCAAGTCAGGTGGTGATGGGTGGAGGGACAAACAGTTAGGACAGGAAGTGGGAAATACTCAGTTAAAAAAACTTGTGGGCAGTGTGGTCAGAGAATTGAGGGATTTCCCACCCAGTTTCTCTGTTTTCTCTGTGAATTAGGAGGAGACAGATAATGTCCTGAACTTGAGGAAGCAGCAGGGAAGATTAAAGATCAGTGGTGAACTGTAAAGACAGGGAGTTTTAAAAACTCAGCTCTGAGCAATGGAAGACTTTGGTACTCACTTTGATCTCATCCTGACTTCTAGAATTGTCCTTCAAGGAAAAACCTCCCTGCCCTAGAGACTGAGTTTGAACTCAACTTCACTGATGTGTGGAGATGTGAACTCCTCTCCCTCCGGTCGCAGAATGATTCTCTGTCAGAACTCAGAATTAATCCTGTGAGAGAACCCTGGTGCTTGCCACTTAGCTCGGCACCATCAGACATCCGTTTCAATTAGTATTCCAGGTCAGGCCAGTTGGCTGTTTTCAATTTGTACAGTTGATTTGCTTTAGCGCTTCTATTAAACACAAAAGAGCTTGGATTTGGGACCCCTGGCCATTGCTGACACCAGTGGAGACTGGGGAGGGCTGTGAGGCATTCTAAGTGCTGTCCTTCAGAAAGAGATGTTAAACTTGTGTTTCTCCCGATAGATTTTGGTAGCTGTCCAGAGAAAAGTTAAAGTTCCCATTGCTTTTTCCAGAAAGAGTAATGGGGAGCTCTTGTATTCCAGCCAACAATCCCTCTTCTCAATAAAACAAATAGGTCCTAATGTTGGCGGCTTTCTGAGCTGTTGCTGAGAACATAAAGGCTGCTCTGTCTTTTTCTGTGGTAAATATACAGCAAGTATTTAACTCATTACTAGATAAATCACGCTGAGATGGATCAGTGTCTGGTACCGGTTTCTAATTTTTTTTAAACATTGATTAATACATTCCTCCTTTCTTTCTTTTTTTTTTTTTTTAAATGTTCCTTTCCTCCCAGCTTTACTGAGGCATAATTGACAAGCAGAATTATATTTAAAGTGTGCGAAGTGGTGGTTTGGTAAATTTCTCCTTTCTTGACGAACTCAGTCCCGTAAAGAGACACAGACATATTTAGTAAGAGCAATTTAAATAAGGCAACTAATTAGAGAAATGAGATGATTAAAGAAAAGATGTGGTGAGAGTCTTAGTGTTCATCCAGTGGTCTGGTGCTTCTCCACATTTCCCTGCTCTCATGGGCCTGGGTGGGTCATAGACTCATGCTGGCTGATGAGAAGATGGGCAGAGTTGAGCTAAGCCATTTCTAGGTCTGGCACTTAAAATCATCCCACAGGATTCTCTAACCTTCTTTCTCCCTTTTTTGATGACCATGGAGGTCGTGTGTTCCAGTGGGCATGTATCTGAGATGGAACACAGCCACCCATTCATATCAGACATTATGTGATCAAGAAATAAATTTTTATTGTGTTGTTATTGAAATTTCTGGATTTTATTGTTACTTTAGCAAAACTTAACCTACCAAATGATATCACCTTATCAGGAAAAACAAGGTCTTTTACAAGTCCTCAGAGATAGCTGACATGAAAGGAGATGGGGGGTATACTTATCTTACAGCCGTCTGCAAAGATCTGCCTTGCCTTAAGATCATAGTTTATATACTTGTAGAAACTTCCAGAGGTCTTTACATTGAGTTATTGTGGATCATAGCCCCCAATAATAGGCTTCCAACAAGAAACCAAGGTTGCTTTCCTATAAGGCTACAACTTGATAGCAGTCAAATGAACGACAGTTAATGTCTAATTTACTCATGTGCTGGAATTTCCCAAAGCCACTCTAGCTATGAGTAAACTGTAGTTGTGATCGTAATAACCTCTCATATTTCTCTATCTCTTTTTGCTGCCTGCTGGTGTAGACCTTGGGAAAATCTCTTCAAGTGTTACTGGTGAGGTGTGTGGAGGGAGACATTTCCTAGAGAAAGCCTCCCATGTAGTAATAAACAAGTCCGGTTATCTATAGCTGTCATATGGCATGCCCCATTTTTCCTCCTTGCCAGCCTCCTCCACTGGGTCCTACCATTTCTGCCAGGTGTTTCTTCCTGCTTGGCCTGCACCTTGCTACAGCTGAGTGTGTGTGAGGGACCATCCGTAGTTGGGCATTAAAGAAGGAGATAAAATAAATCCACTGTATTGGAAATACACTTATGCCTCTTCCTCTTAATTTCTCAACTTTGGGTAGTATCTATTGACTGTCCACTAAGAAAGATGAAGGGTTTTACATCCTTACAACTATTATTTCCCACATGCCTTCCTTGTGACAGTTGTACTGCATTTGCTGGGGACGAAGGGAGAGGTGAACACTGCCCACCTAGCCCATCGGCAGTTCTTCCCACAGTTACCCTGATGGCTGCCCCCTGGTCCACTCTTGTTCTCCACTGGATGACTCAGAGCTTGGCAGCTCTTGAAGCTTGTGTCAGTCAAGAGTCTTGTCAGGAAAACAGAACTCATGCCAGGTAGTTCTATAGAGGGAATTTAATTAGGGGAATTAATTACAAAGATCTTGGGAGAGCTGACAGATAAAACAGGATGATGAAGCATCTCGGATTTTAGAACAAGAGGAGCATGAGGGCAAAAGATTTTCAGAGTTTAGCAGCCCAGGCTCTCCCTTGCCGGGTGCTAGAACACCAGAGTCAGGTCAGCCAGGTAGAGCAAGGCCTTTTGGTAGGAACTGGAATGGTGGGGTAGATGTAGCTACTGATGGAGAGTAGAGTAAGGGGGAGAAATGCCCTGCCTTCTTCCTTCCTCCCCCATCTATGTGGGAGTTCTAACCCTCAGTATCTCAGAATATGACCTTATTTGGAAATAGAGTCATTGAAGATGTAATTAGTTAGGTTAAGATGAAGTAATACTGGAGTAGGGTGGGCCTTTAGTCTAGTGGGACTGGTGTCCTTAGGAGAAGAGGAAAGACACAGAGACTCACAGGGAGAACACCATGGAACAGCAGAGGCAGAGACTGGAGTTACACATCTGCGAGGCAAGAAAGATGGAGGATGGCTGATTGGTATGGAAGCTAGGAGAGAGGCATGAACAGATTCTCCTTCACAGACCTCAGAGGGAACCAACTCTGCTGACACCTTGATTTGAACATCTAGCTTCCAGAACTGTGAGAAAATGCATCTGCGTTGCTCTAAGCCACCCAGTTTGTGGTGCTTTATTATAGCAGCCCTACGAAATGAATACAGATGAGCAGGTGCTTCTTCTGGGAGGAGCGCTCTCAGCTCTTAGGTATACTCTGGGCTCCTACTTTCTCAGCAATGTTTTTGTATCAATATGATCCCATATACTTCCTGGTTTTCATAAATATCTCAAAATCGCTGGTCCACTGCACTCAGGACTGTGATGGATTTATTCTACTTTGTTTAAGTGTCATCTAAATGGAATTCCGTGAAGAAGAGCAGGAGAACGTAGGCACTCAATCTGCCATCCTACAGCAGAGCCCTACTGCCTGACGTGGCCAGGTTCAATGATGGGGGCACCCTTGCCTCCTCCTCCCCAGTGATGGGGTCTTCCAGCCACACATACCATGACTAGAAGGCATGTCAACTACAAAACAAGGACTTGGATAAGAGAAATCAGTACATCCGCTTTATTGAAGATGGACCTTTGAATTTTTACTTCCTGACTGATATAATTATCAGAATAATTGGAATGTTGGGATTTATCTATAAAGACATATATCTTATCTGTAAGAGACCTGGGATGCCTTTCCTTAAGCTTTATGTTATTGACTTAACATGGTTTATTGTTAACGCTTTTGAGTACAATATTATTTAATGTTCTCTATAAATAACTAGTGTGGGACACTATCTTCTGCTCCTCCTAATGGCTAACCAAATTCTGTGTTTCTAGGACTTCTAAGGACTTTTAAAAAGCAAACAACGGTGAAAACAACAACAAATACAAAACCTTTGTGGCACAAACAGCCCGAGACATGACCACTGGCACCGAGCAAAATGACTAGTTATGTGCCTATAGCCCCCCAGGACTCAAGGGGCCACAGAACAATGCGGCTTATAAAACTCCCGAATGTTCTTTTTTTTTTTTTTAAGATTTATTTATTTGAGAGAGAGGGAGAGGGCAAGAGGGAGAGAGAGCACAAGCAGGGAGGAGGGGCAGAGGGAGAGGGAGAAGCAGACCCCCTGTTGAGCAAGGAGCCTGATGTGGGGCTTGATCCCAGGACCCTGGGATCATGACCTGAGCCGAAGGCAGGCGCTTCACCGACTGAGCCACCCAGGTGCCCCAATCCTGAATGTTCTTATCATGGGTACCAAATCAGCATTTGGTAATTGCTTAGGCTATCCTTGTCTGATGGGAAAAAATAAAAGCAGCCTTCTGATATATGATATTCCCTCAAAATTACTAATAACAAGGACTCAGAGAATAAAAAACCATTATTTTGAATGGCATTCTCACATGGGCCGCAGTCTTAAAGTATATGGTTTTTCAGATCTAAAAAGAAAAGGGAAAAGGAGTTATCCAGATCCCGTCTTTTAGCTGTTTTAGATTATTTTTCTCCACCTCCATGGCAATAAAATCATTTCCAATGGAAACACTCTTTGCCAAGCTACGTTTTGCTTTTCGTGTGTGGGAGAAGGGGAAAGCCGGAGCTTGTTTTAAGGACCCTCTCAGCATGACTTCCTATGCAGCGATCCCAGAGAGATCCGCCCACATTTGCTCATTTTCCAGGCTTCACGCAGGATGGATTTGATTCAGCGATAAAAATCCTACTTGTTTCTAAGGTTTAAGCTGGCCACATTTGCTTGATTTGATTTGAAAGTTGTGATCTTCACAATACTTGTGTGTTCCACAGGAATGCGAATTATTGTCTGGTTTCCACAGTGTCTGGATCTCCAGCCCTGCAATGCTTTGAAAATGCGAGTCCTCAGAAAACCTGGGCTCGGGAAGCCCCTAAACGGAAGACTGGCTGAGGCCACTTGCTGGGTCCACGAAGGGCAGAGGCTTACCTCCCCATAGCATGCTGGTTACATGTTCTCACCAGCGTCTCTGGTTCCTTGTCCCGGTTTGTGCTGAGTGCAGGTTCTTAGCGTACTGGAAAAGCTGTGTCCACTCTGGCGGGGCTCCAGGCTTGCCCCATTGCCCCATGTGAATGCTGGTGACGGTCACTGGAGTTCTCGTTCACGGAGTTCTGGGTCTTTGACTTCAGTCTCTCCCTGACACTCGGCTCTCCTGAGCCTAGAGCTCCGGACTCATCTCCCTATGACATTTTTCCATAACCTTTCCTGACAACGTGTTCAAGGCTTTCGCTCTAAAGCATCTTCAGTTATTCACTCAAAAATTTATAGAGGGCTTACCTTGTGTGTTACCCTTTGCTAAAGCACGATGAGGGTTACCAAGAAATATAGGACAGACAGAATGATTTAATTTGGTGACTCCTGGGCACTGTTTTGCATATTAGCGGCATAACCTTATACTGCTACGCAGAGCATGTTATCCCTTATACTAGGACGCAGAGCAAACATTTTTCCAGTCTACGGTTTATCTTTTGAATGACAAAAGACATACACGGTTTTGTTTGTTTGTTTATTTATTTATTTATTTAATTTTATTATGTCATGTTAGTCACCATACGATACATCATTAGTTTTTGATGTAGTGATCCATGATTCATTGTTTTCGTGTAACATACACAGTTTTAAAAAACCATTTAAATAATCAAGTATGTCTTTCTTTTCCTGTCCGACTTTCATGCTTAGGGAAGTCTACTCCGCTTCAAAGGATTTACGTTCTGAACTTGGTTCAACATTTTAAGAGCATACACTTTTGGGGACCTGTAGTGAGAGACCCACCAGTCTTAAAGAGAGCAAGAGCTAAAAGGAATATTTGCAGAAAAGCAAGACTGTCTGTAGCTGGAGAAGAATATGTAGTACCGAGTGGCGAAGGACTCAGAGGCAGATGGCCCTGGGTGGGACTTCTGGGTGAATCACTCCTGGGACTTTTGGTAAGTCACCTAACCTCCTCTTCTGTGGAAGGGACCTACTAGGACCTACTTCACATGCTTAGTCCAAGGACTGATAACCAACAGCAAATACATGTAAAGCATTTAGCGCACAGAAAGTGTTAACTGTTGCTATTACTGTTATTAGTGCAGAAGAGATGGGAAAACATTTTGGGCAGATAGGCTGGAGTTAAGAGATTGGATTTGAAGTTGCAGGGTATGGAAAGTTTGGTAGCCAAGGAGTAACATGGGATAGGTGATATTTAATAAAAATTGATCTCTCTTTAAGGACCTGTGGTTCCCTAAATGCCATATTTATGTCTTTGTATCTCAAAATTTTATCCCAGAAAAAGATAGCCATCTTAAACCCAATCACACTTAGAAAGTTATTGTGACTTGGTCAGATTGTGATTATTCTATCCATTCACGACTGATTTTAAGTAAAGATTTTTGTCTCATAGTCAAAAGCAGTCAATCTTCAAACACAATAAACCAAAACTCTATGAACTGAATTTCTGTATCCTCATTTGTAGGGAGCTAGGTGTTGTTAATTCAGCTAAGAACAACTGAGGCTCATCTCACTAGCTCTCACCACACACCTTACAGGTTTGGGATGTCACCTTCAGGGAGATGTGGTTGCTTTACACGTTTGTTATGGACTGAATGTTTGTGTCCCCTCCCCTCAATGCAGGGAGAAGTTGAAGCTCTAACCTCCAATGTGACTGGATTTGAGATAGGGCCCTTATGGAAGTAATTAAGGTTACAGTAAGTCATATGGTTGGGGCCCTCAACCAATACGATCAGTGTCCTAATCAGAAAAGACATCAGAGGGATGCCTGGGTGCCTCAGTCATTAAGCATCTGCCTTCAGCTCATGTCATGATCCTAGGGTCCTGGGATCGAGTCCTGCGTCGGGCTCCTTGCTCAGTGGGGAGTCTGCTCCTCCCTCTGCCTGCTGCTCCCCCTGCTTGTGCTCTTTCTCTGTCAAATAAATAAAATCTTAAAAAAGAAAAGAAAAGAAAAGAAAAGACATCAGAGAGCTTGCCATCTCTCTCAGTGGTCGTAGGGAGGAATGACCTTGTGAGCACACAATGAGATGGTAGCTGCCTACAAGCCAAGAGAAAAGGACTCCGTAGGCTACTAAATTTGCCAGCAACTTGATCTTGGACTTCCACCCTCCAGAACTGTGAGAAAAGACATGTCTGTTGTTTAAGCCCCCCAGTCTGTGGTGCTTTGTGATGGTAGCTCAAGCCAACTAGTACAACACCCAGCCTCAAACTCTCATTGTACGTATGGATAGTAGGGGTTATTCTAATCCAAGTTAAAGTTATTTTTTAAGATGGAATTTCTGTTCCTCCATTCCTCCTAAACCAAGGTTGCATTTGGCTCCAAGGAAGAAATATCTGGAGCCCAAGTTCTAGAGGAGAATAAAAGAAATATCCTTTCTTATTTAGTAGGATGCTGGGTCCCTCCTGCACGAAGTGTGGGAGAATATGGACCAAGAAGCCACATGGTCAAGTAAGCTAAATACTTGGGAGACTTACAAACACTGGGAAAAAAAATCCATCCCAACGTTACCCAGATTCATGAAATCCTAGTTATGGTTTCTTCCATAGAGAGATGAAATGGCTTGACTCATGACTGCTTTTTCTACCTCCTGGTCTCCTCGTTTCAGGATACTTGAGAGACTGATACAAATGGCCAATGGTTTGATCATATATAGAAATAGGACTCTGACATGCAACCTACCAAGGAAACCAAGCCCTTCCTCTACAATAAACAACCCAGGAAGCCAGCCTGATGGAAATCAGATTTGTGGATTGCTATCTCTAGTAACAATCCAGGAAGCTAAATAATAATTTCTGTAGCAATTGGCCCTGAGCTGCCAAGACTTTATTAATACCTGCCAGCTTCTCTAATTTTTATCCCTGCTTTTAGCTTATGACCAACCAGAGAGAACCCAATATGGACCCCTAGCTAATCACACGATGCCCGGCTTCTAGTTAGCTGCCCACAGCTTCCTATGACAACAGTGTGCACTGAGGGCACACTTGAAGCTTTTCCTTGTTTCCATTAAAAGCTTTCCTGCGGGGCGCCTGGGTGGCTCAGTTGGTTAAGCGACAGCCTTTGGCTCAGGTCATGATCCTGGAGTCCCGGGATCGAGTCCCGCATCGGGATCCCTGCTCAGCAGGGAGTCTGCTTCTCCCTCTGACCCTCCTCCCCTCATGCTCTCTCTCTCTCTCTCACTCAAATAAATAAATAAATAAAATCTTAAAAAAAAAAAGCTTTCCTGCTCCTCTGCCTGCCTTTGAGTCTCTGTCAAAATGCAAGTGACTTTGGCTGACCCTCTTGCTATAGCAGCTTGAATAAACAGAGCAGCATGTTCTCATTTGGTTGGTCTTCGTGTATTTTCCCACCGTCTTTCCATTTATTCCCTAGAAGACCTGAGAGATCCTTTTCCTCCCTAATAGTGCTCTGAAGCATTTTCCGTCCCATTTATGACGGATATACATTTCCCCCCAACCTGTGCTGGTAACTTGTTAAGGTGCACAGGATGCAGTATTAAAAAAATCACGCTAGATTTTTGTGAAGATATAAACTAATCCTTATGAGCATGAGGAAGAGTCACACCAAGCCACGGAAAGAGAAACTGATCCCATCTTTGGTAAGTGTGGACTTCGAATAGAGCCCGCAGTGCTCACGCCCCCAGAGCCATTGTTCTAAGCCAGTGATGGGCACACAGGGCCTCCGACCACCTGTTCCTGTCCGCGCCGCCCCCACCCCCACCCCCCGCCGCCCCCGTCACTTTTACAAAGGTATTTATAGTGACTTAAGCCCATGCTTCTGAGTTGCTGGATCTGACCCCAGGCACCCGCAGTTTCCCTGCCCTCACTCTTGTCTGTTCCGCTCCACCGGATGCGTGGCCTCCCGGGTGTCCCCTGGGGGAGCGGGCAGGCGCTCTAGGTGCTTGTTTTGTTCAAGCCAGTGAAAGTGGCCTGAGGAACACCTCAAAGAAGGCTTTCAAACTGCTGATCTTGGCAGTTCTGCTGTTTTGAAAGACAACAGAACAGCGGGAAGGAGGAAAGCTTCATTCCCTTAGAGCGTCTCTGCTTAGCTCTGGCAACGAGAGTAACCAAGGGCATTGTGGGGGAACTGTTTGAATCGGCTCCTTATCTGCATTGCCCGGAATAAGGTTTAACAAGAAAAACAAAAACATCGACCAAAAAGCCTCTCCACTAGGTTCAGACTGACTCCACACTCATTTTAGTCTGGTTTGTTTCTCATGAATATAGATGAATAATTAACTCCCTAAGTTCGGGATGGCTAATACATCGAAATCCATTTAAATGAATTTGGAACCTGTGGGATTTCTGATTTAACTCCGTACATAATCTACTTCATTGACAAATAATGCTCTTTAAAACTGCTTAGCTATCAGTTATAAACAGCTGACAGGCATTTAAGGAGAAGGGTCTGGAAAGTGGTCCCTAAGTGCAATTAATGGGAAAAAGAAAGTAAGTGACCTTTCAAAGTATCACCCCGGCACCACACCCCAAGTGTAGATGCGAGAGGGCGGTCAACATCCCCTAGGTGACTGTCAGTCAGCCAAGTACACACAGAATACAGCAAAGATGTATGAAAGAGACCTTATTTTTAATTTGAATCATATATACTCTGGCCTACTCCAGGGTTTCCTGGTCCTATTTCAGATGCCCTCCCTCGTTTCTCACGGGGCAGGCCTGGTAATGGACTCGCTGGGTATCCGAGTCGTCACCCCTGTTTAGCCAGCCACCCTCTCCGACTTTTACTTTCCACCCCTCCTTCCTTTCCCATGGCCCCTCAAACCTCCGAATCTCCTTTCCTCCTGACAAGTGCTCTCCTCTTGACGAAACTTCAGGCGGCCTCTTCTGAGTCCTCTTCTGTCCTTCGCTCCACTCCTGGCCCGTGGAGTCATCCAATTTTAGCAAAGAATCCCGCTAAGCCAGTTTATGGAGAATTGTCCCCAACCCTGATATCCAACCAAGCTCCTCTTCTTTCTACCCACTCTTGATACTTGACTGAGTTCCCCTGAGCAATTTTTCATCCACTCCTCGACCTTGCCCGTTGGCTATAAATTCCCACTTGTTCCTTTTATTCAGAGTTAAGTTCAATCTCCCTCCGCCATTGAGGCAGTCTTGAAGAAAGTCTTCCTGTGGTTTCTAACGAGCGACAGAACAATTTCTCTTCAACACGCTCCAACCCCAGGGTCCCACCTCTTCAATGCATGGAGTTCTCTCTGTCCTTCAGCTCTCCATCCTCTTCTTCAGATTAATCTGGTTCCCACTATCGGGTGCTTCGGGCCACACTGTATCCTGCAGGATGGAAGAGAGGAGAGAAGAGACTTTCTCAGTGGTCTGTTCTCAGGGCCTGGTGGGAAGGATAATCAGTGCCTTCCCCGCTGCTCAGGTTAGCAGGACTATGGCATTGCCCTTCCTTCCTTCTGCTAATAGAGTTCCTGTCTCATTGAGTCACCCAGGTCTGAGACCCTAGGAGAAAAAAAAAAAAAAAGAGGAAAAATCTCCACTCACCTCTCATTTGTGTTGTTGAAAGGCTGCATCCTGTAACGTTGAAAAACCTCAGTCTGCCACAAAAGGATTTCCCTCTCTGGAATTAGAAATAACTAAAGGGATTTGAAACTGTTACAAAGCAAACAACCCTAACAACCTGCTGAATTATCAATGCTGTGGAAGAAACATGGATGTGAGGTCAGATGGACCTAAATTTAAAACCTAGCTCTCGCATTTACCTTGCTGGGATCAGAAGCAAGCAGATTAATTTCTGGAGCCCCAGCTGCCCTACCTGTAGAAAGCTCTACCTCACAATATCACTAGAAGAAATCGATAAGCAACTGGTGCAGTGCTTAACAGTTATAACTTTTTTAAGATTTTATTTATTTTTTTGAGAGTGAGTGGGCGAGCGGGTGCACGCACAAGTGGGGGGAAGGGCAGAGGGCAAGGGAGAAGCAGACTCCCCACTAAGAACAGAGCCCAACTCGGGGCTCCATCCCAGGACCCTGAGATCATGAACTGAGCCAAAGTCAGATGCTAACCGACTGAATCACTTAGGCACCCAGACAATTATTTTTGAAAGATTTATTCCCACTTCCTAATCCTCATTCTGTTTGGGGGACTATAGTCTCTAGGGGGGCCATTTTGGAGATTGAAAAACTATATAGGTCCAAAAGTTCTTGATGTTTACCTTCAAGTTTTATTTTGGGATGTATTTGATGGTTTGACATTCTATTTTGACAAGTCATGATATTTTGTATGTTTGTTAATATTTTATAAGGCAATCATGTTTCTTTCAGTGTAAAATATGAGGACATTTGAAAAGAGTTTTATGTCATCTAAGCTGACACATATTTTTAGACATGTAGTTCTATAATGTGTCAGAGAAAAGTGAGAAAAACAAGTTTAGTAGAATGTCAAGTGGTGTTTGCAAACACTGGAGCTCTAAAAATTTTACAGAAAAATGTGAACATATGTATAAGAGAATAGTACAATGAAGCCCCTTGTGGTTATCACTCAGCTTTAGCAGTTATCATATTCTGTCCTTGTTTTGTCTGTATGCCACCCTCCAGTACTTGCCATCCGCTTCAAAATAAAAAACTTGTATTTTAAAGCAAATTCTAAGCATTGTAATTCAGTGTGTATTTCTAACAGATAAGGTCTCTCCTTATTTAGTATATTCACATTACTATGACCACATTTAATAAAATTTTTAAATAATTCTTTATTCCTTACATAGTTCTTACATATTCTTGGTATCTACTCCATATTCAAATACTCAGATTGTCCCCAAAACATCTCCTATGGTTCACTTGCTTAGACTAGGATTCAAGAAAGATGCACACTTTGGTACTTTTTTTAATTCTCTTGTAATCCATACTATTCCTCCTTTCCCTCCTACCATTGGTATCATTTATTTGTTAAAGAAACTGAGTCATTTGTCTTATAGAACTTCCTGTGATGTGGGTTTGACTGATTGCATCCTTGCGGCATCATTTCACATAGACTCTACCCCCTGTATTTCCTATGACTGGTAGTTAAGTCTGGAGGTTTCATCATATGGAAGATTGCTTTTTGTTTGTTTGTTTTGTTGTTAAGCAGGAAAACTTCGTGGTTGGAGCTGGTACTTTCTATTGATCACATTAGGAGGCACATTATGTGTCTCTCTTTTGGTGAGTTTTCAACTGATGTGTGACAAGAAGGAGTACTTTGATTCCAATCCAGGAAAACATAACTCCTCCTCCCATACGTGGCAGAAAGGAGGTGGACTTTGGAGTCAGACAGACTTGAGATAAGGTATTGAAATGTGTGACTAGACAAGACATAGTGACTTGACTTTGCTGGGTGCTGGATATTTTTGTTTTCTATAAATATTTTTGAGCCTTGTTCTGGGATGATTGTACTTGGAAACAGTTAGATGCTTTAAGATCCTGCTTTTATAATTGTTAGATGGGCCCAGAGTCACATTTAATCTGGGGCTAATTTGGTGTCACTGCAGAAGTGAGAACCTTTGAGTTGGCTACTCTCAGTGTCCATGAATTATGAGGATTTCTAGTCTGGCTGGTATTCTGTGTGAGCGTCAGGTACTGGTCCCTCTAATCCTTTATAGTGGTTCTTTCCCCAGGCTTAGGGAGTGTCTTTGTGCTCAGGCACTGATCGGTCCCCTGTTGAACACTCAGATCTTTGGAACCTGCTGTCTCTACAGTTCTTTCCTCTCTGGTAATATGCCCTGTAAATTCCAACTGCCTTGGTATCCCAAGACTCTCAGTTTCACCTCTTCCGCTTGGGGAATCTGCTGGCTTCCACTGAGGTCATGCCTCCTTATGTCATGGCCAGGAAATACAAGGTGATAAGCTGGGCCAGGCATAAGAACTCATCTTTGAGAATCAATTTTCTTTGTTACCTGATACCCAATGTCTTGAAAATTGTTTCATATATCTTGCCTAGTTTTTTTCAGTTGTTTCAGATGGGAGGGTAAATCATCTTTCTCTACCTGGGCCAGAGTAGAAGTCTTCAAATGGACCTTTTAACTATATTTAGTCTAGTAATCCATGAACATGACATATCTCTTCATTTATTTAGACCTCGTTTAATTTTTTTCTGGAAAAAAATCTTTAAATTTTCAGTGTAGAGGACGTCCAGCTATTGTTTTAGATTTATTCCTAAGTATTTGATTTTTTAAAACACCTTTCTGGTGTTCTTTATCAGTTCTAGCAGATCTGTGCTTTTATCTGGTATCAATTCCATTTGACCCAAAGAACTTCTCTGTTGTGCTCGTTTACTGGCCATGAATTCTCTCAACTATGTTGGTCTGCAATTGTCTTTTTTTGCCTTTTTATAAAATGTTATTTTTGCTGGATGGAGAATTCTAACTTTTTTCTTTCAGCATTTCAACTTTTTTTTTTTTAAGATTTATTTATTTGAGAGAGAGAGAGAGAGAGAGAGAGAGAGAGAGTTGGGGGACAGGCTGAAGGAGAGGGAGACAGAGAATCCTCCAGCAGACTCCCTGCTGAGTGGTAGCGCCTGACCAGGACCCAGAGATCATGACCTGAGTTGAAACCAAGAGTCAACCACCTAACCCCCTGAGCCACTCTGATGCCCCCTCTTTCAGCATTTAAAAGATGTCTCTGGGGTCACCACAGTTCTGAGATAGGTGAATCTTTATTTCTATTATTGTCAATTTTGAGTAATGCGTCTTGTTTCTTTAGCTGTTTTAATTTTTTCTCTTTGTTTTTGAGTTTTAACAGTTTTGATTATGATGTGATAGATGTGATGTTTTGTATTCAATTATTTGACCTTTTCTGAGCTTCTTTGATGGCCTGATGCATTTCATCAATTTGGGGAACTTTTAGGCTATTTTCTCTTTGAATATTTCTTCCGTCCCATTCTGTATTCTTCTCCTTCTGAGACGCCAGTTACATTTATCTTATACTGTTTCATATTGTAGCAAACATACTGGATGCTTGTTCCATTTTTCCCAACTCTTTTTTTGTGGTTTAGTTTAGATAATATATAATGACTTGCCATAAAGTTCACTAATTCTTTCCTCTTCTGTTTGGTCTGGTGATAAAACCATTGGATGGTTTCTTTGTTTCTGATACATTATTTTTCATTTCTGCCATCTTTATTTGATTCTTTTTTTATAGTTTCCAGTTCTGCTGAAGTTCCACATACGTTCATGCAGGTTGTCTAATTTTTCCATCTAGATCCTCTAATATACTTAATCACAGTTATTTTAAGGTCATCGTCTGACAAGCCCACCATCTTTGGGCTATCTTTGGGTCCACTTCTATTGACTACTTCTCTTGACCACAGAGCATATTTTTCTTGCTTCTTTACAGGTCTTGGACTTCATGATTCTATGCCAAATGTTGTATGTAATACAGTAATAGAGAATAAAGTAAATAGTGCTTACTCTCAAGAAAGAGCTTGCTTCTTCTTTGGACAGGCTGCTAGTGAGGGAGGATAAGTCAGTCTAATCTAGTTGAGCTGGTACAGGGTTTGTCACAACTTAAGTTAAGAGTCATTTACCAGTCACCAGCTTCAATGTTTTGAAGGCAGCAACAGGATTTTCCCTTCAGTAGGGCGTAGGATCTGAGCCCTGGTGAAACTTCATAGTTGTCTTTATGCTTAAGAGTCCAGCCACCAACTTTCTAAACCACAGGGGGTTGCTTTTTGCTCTACAAGCTGGTTGCCAACTCTGGGGCTTCTGCAGAATTCTCTTTGCTCCTGTCCCACTTCCAGACTTTTACTCCTTGGGAGATCTCACCAGCTTTCAGTCCCACCCCAAACTCTGGAGGGCGACTACAGGGCGTTCAGTGAAGGTCCAGAGTATCTCAGATGGATTTTTCTCACCTCTCCTGTCCTAACCCTGGACTTCACAGGACTGTTGCTGTGTTCTCAGTGAAGACCTAGTGTGCCTTCCAGAGATTTCTCTCCTCTTCCCTGCCTTTCTTCTAGCCTTCAGTATGCCACTAACTAGTATTTGGAGAAGGTCTGTGCACCTCAGAAGGGTCTCTCTTTGAGTTCCTTCCCCACCTCCAGTCTTGGATGGACTGTCCCTTGAACTTGATGAGAGCCTCTGGGAAAGAGTTGGCTCTTTAACTGGTGCTGCTCGGGACTCTGGTCCATCAAGTGAGCCTCTGTGATTGTCGCATATTTGTTAAAGTTCAACTGGCTTTTCTCAATTCCCTTCTACGCAAGATTATTCCTCTTCCAACCACCCTGGCAAGTATGAAAACACTACGGATCTCTTCCATTCTGGGAAGAATTTGTCACTTTCTGAAATTAAGCTCACCTAAGTTTGGTTTTTTAAAAACTATGATTTTTGTAGCTTATCTTGCTTATTCTCATTGTTAGGGCCCCTATAACTTTTTTTCTGCTTCTTTTTTTCCTATAATGTCTTCAAACTTTTTAAAGCCATCTTATTCCAAAACAAAATGTTACACAGAACCTGAACACATAAAACAGAGCAAAGTTGAATGTTCTGATTAAAACATACCTGGTGGGGAGGATGGGGGTGGTGACACAGAGGCTCCCCCAGGCTCTCTCATTATTTTCTGCAGTGACTACTTGGAGAAATCTTCGAGTTGTTTGACAATCACTGGTCTGATCATCAAGTAGGAATGTTTTGTCTATGGGTCCAGTCTTTATCATTTAGTTTTCTCAATATTTCAATGTCCAACACTCCCTTTGGTTTTTACATGCCTCTGCTTACGCTGCTTCCTCTCCATAGGATTCTTGCCTCTCTCCTAATTTAAACCACTTCCCCTTCAGGGTCCAGTTCTCCCTTAAGGAGTTCTGCTGCTCCCCAGAACTGTTATGGTACTTACCGTTTGGGCTCTACAATTTAGACATTGACTGTGGGATGTCTTCTCCTGGTTTGGTGAATGTTACTCTGCCTCTGTAGCTGGCCATCCTTCCTCCGGATAGGGACTATGTTGGAATTCATCTTATGTCTTGTTTGGGGCTAGAAAAGAGAGGCAGAGTGAATATTTGCTGCTGTGACTACTCTGGAAATGTGAAAACTGTCTTTTGGTCAATGACTCTGTGTCAGCCAGAATTGTTCTATGTTCATGGTTTAACATCTTTGCACTGAAGCCCACGTGGTTTCTGCTTAAAATGAACCTTGATTCAGATCACTGTCAGCCCTTCAGAGTCAAGTGATGGCCTTTGTTTCCATAGCTATGCGATTGGATGCTGGGACTCCATGTGTCTTCTTAGTATTAGTGATGTTTGAAGACTTACTATGCAGTTATTTTAATTACCTTGTTTCTCCCATCCTTCATCCTCTGAGCTAGCCAGGTCCACTCATGCTAGCCTGGTGTTCCATCAAGCCTTGCCTCAGTGGGGTAGACTGGCTGTATTCCAGAACCACACTTCAATTGGATTAATGTGGCTGTAAGAGGCGCCAGCTGACAGTGTGTCTTTTTCCTGATATGCACTGAGTTGTCAGCAACACAACTGGCCTATTGCAAGGTGGCACCTAGAATATCTAGGCAAGCTCTCAACATGTAATTGTGAGGATTTAGAATTAGTATGTTGCTTTTGATTCTGTCTGATGGCTTTCCCCAGAAACATCTATTTCTGGGCATCTCTGACTCAAAGAGATTTCTGGGAGATGAAATGTCTTCTTCCACCCCCAGGGAAATCAGAGAACATTTAACTTTTCCTTCTCTAGGGTAAGTCATCTACCCCTTTTTTCTCGAGTATTTTCTTTTTGAATCTTGGGGGTTGTTATGGTGATAATACCTACCTTATGGAGTTGCTATGGAGATTAAAAAAAGGCATCAGTCTTGCTTAAATTCTATGCGTATTCCTCAATATGCATGTTTTCAAGGTCTTCTATGCATGTTATGCATGTTTTCCTGCATCTTTTATGCATGTTCTTCAAGCTCTTTTATGAGGTAATTGGGGCCAAAAGCAACAAAAGACATAAACACCGAGAAGGCTGTTTTTCCTAGAAGATCCAGAATTTAGGGAGTCTAGTTCTAAGTTTTAGGACCCTGGTCTGAATCTTCATTGTAGCATTCACATCAGATCTGTGGCCTGGCACATTTGTAGGAGGGGTATGCAGGCCCTGAAGTTGAAAGAATGTGAAGGCTAGTTGGCAAAAAGGCCCACGTGTACACTTTTCACTTGGGAGGAGTTTTTGTTATGTTTTCAGGGGCACTCTGAAGTGCACTTTTCCTTAAATTTTCTTTCATCAGATTTACGTATCTTCCTTAAAAAACAAATTTGCACTGCATTTTTTAGTTGTATCAGAGCCTATGCATTTATTCTGCTTTCATTAAGTCATTTGCCCAGTTGGCATTCTGCAACTCTGAGCTACACGCTGATAACAGCTGACATTTAAAACCTACCCAACAATCTGCTGGTAGACTGGAGCCGTATTAACCAACTTAAAATGAAATGTGTTTTGGGGCATGGGTAACAGTAAGTCCAACTTCAGCCTCTCGTTAACCGGGTGAATCCTGCTCTTGGCTAATGGGTTTGGGCACAGGTACGCAAATCACCGTGTGGATCTCCAGAAAAGTTGAGAGTAGGACAGTGTATTTTTCTCCCTTGCTTTGCAGAGGAGTTTATTGTTAAAATTCCTTGGGACTTGGATTGTACTATTTGGGGACTTTATCATCTGGATTCTGAAATGAAACGTCTTAGGTAAGCGGAAGGGCTGAAACCTTGGCTGGCAGCTGTGGTGGAACAAACCCGCCCTCTTACCAGCTCAATGGGTGAGGGCATTTACTGCTCATGTAGCCAAGACTCAATGTAGTTAGACACTGTCAACATGGCCTGGTGTAAATGAGGTGCCCCTCCTTGACTTTCCCAAGGGAAAAATAGATCTCATGACATTGCCTTTCATTTCTCGGCTACAGTATCTAAAGCATCTTTTCCTATCAAGGGGGCTGAGACATTGGGCTCTATAGGTCTCCATTGCTGGGCGGACTTAAGAACGTAATCTGATGTGCAGTTAATTGTTCATACATGGACGTGTTTATGAATGCATGCATTATTATTTTTTTAATTTAAGTTTTTATTTTAATTCCAGTTAGTTTACATACAGTGTTATATTAGTTGCAAGTGTGCAACATTCAACAGTTCCATACACCACAACACGTGCACTCCTTAAACCCCACCACCTGTTTCACCCTTCCCCTCACGCCCCTCCCCTCTGGTCACCCTCAGATTGTTCTCTATCATTCAGAGTCTGTTTCTTGCTTTGTCTCTCTTTCTTATTTTTTCCCCCTTTGTTTGTTTGTTCTGTTTCTTAAATTCCACATATGGTATTCGTTTTTCTCTGACTGACTTATTTCACTTAGCATTATACTCTCCAGCTCTGTCCATGTCGCTGCTAATGGCCAGATTGCATTCTTTTTTAATGGCCAAATAGTATTCCATTGTTGCATGCATTATTTAAAATGTAAATTTACACGTAGAGGAAATGGGGCATATCTGCAGGCAGCAAGTATTTACTGCTTGATGGCATTGGTATCGGTTTAGATTATAATGACAGTGGCTCTTCAAAGGAAGGAATGAACTAAGCTCCTTTATCAGGATTGAGTTTTCTTACATAAGAACCATAGACTTTCCTCCATTTGTTCGCATTTTTTAGAAAGATTTTTAGTAGCACATTATCATATATGTCCTACATTTGCCTTGTGGTTATTGCCAGATATTCTCCCCACATATTTTTTGTTATTGTGATTGGGATTTTTAAATTATATTTTATAACCAATTAATTATGGTAACGAAGAAAGCTAGTGAAGTTTGGATATTTATGTTTTACCTGGTCATAGAGGGATCACACCGGACATAGGGGATTCGCCCTCCTGTTTACTGACTGCTTTAGGTTAAGTTCCCTGGGAAACAGACCTGCAGATGGAGGTCTGTGAGGAGTGAGGGAGGCAGGATTGGGAGAGGGAGAAATTGAGCCACGCTGCAGTTGCAGCAGAGACCTGAGCTGGTCCCACAAGGACCTGTAGAGCTGGGATGACCCTTTCAAGTTGTCCTGAATTGAGGCAGGGGCCAGGCCTTTGGACCATCCCCCCCATATACTGAGCATTGGATGTGGGTTGCCCTTGAGAAGCAAGTGTGAGCTTGGGCCAGGCCGTTCCCTTCAGTAGAGGGCAATCCCGGAGGCCATTACAAGTCAACTCTCCAAGCTAGTGGGAGATCCGGCGCCGCTGTCCTGAAAGGGAGAGCAGGGCAGTGCCCCACAGCGGGACTTCCACTAATATTTTCCTATTTCTGATTCCTAAATGACTAGATAGTCAAGGACACCAACAATCCTGATAAACCAAGGAGGTGAAAAACACCCAGCTAGCTATCCTTTTCTTTACCTTTTAAAGACTTGTTATTTAGGGCGCCTGGGTGGCTCAGTCCTTAAGCGTCTGCCTTCGGCTCAGGTCATGATCCTGGGGTCCTGGGATCGAGACCCATATCAGGCTCCCTGCTCCGCGGGGAGCCTGCTTCTCCCTCTCCCACTCCCCCTGCTTGTGTTTCCTCTCTCGCTGTGTCTCTCTCTGCCAAATAAATAAATAAAATCTTTAAAAAAAAAAAAAGACTTGTGATTTAAATTTACCTTTTATTTATTTATTTATTATTTTTTTAAAAAGATTTATTTATTTATTTTGGGGGGAGGGGTAAAGGGAGAGTGAGAGAAAGTCTTAAGCGGACTCCCCGCTGACCCTGGAGCCCCACGGGAGGCTCCTTCCCAGGACCCCAAGATCACAACCTGAGAGGAAATGAAGAGTCCCTCACCCAACTGACTGGGCCACCCAGGCACCCCAAAATTTACCTTTTAAAGATTTGTAAAGACATTTCACTCTGAGGATGATATAGATAATGAAGGTTTTGGAAACAGATAACCCTCATTTTGAACTCACTTTGACGTTCTGTGAGGCATTAAATGATATTTATCCTCAGTATAAGGAGACTTACCAAGAATAAGACAGCGTGTCTTCAGTCCACATATTATTGAATGAATTTGAAAATGCCTTGACTAGTTCAGACCCGCTGAAAAATATCCCACCTACCCTCAAAACACATTCAAAGTAAGACTCAAATAGAGCCATTTCTTTGGTCTTTCTTTTCAATGTATTGAGGTATAATTTACATAAAATAAGATGTGTCTATTTTAAGTGTAGATTTTGATGAGTTTTGCCAAAGATGCACATCCATGTAATCACCACCACAGTGAATGTCTAAGACATTTCCATCACTCCCATCCCAGCCCATCCTCCTGCCCTCCCCCCAGTCTGCCCCCAAGCGACCCCTGATCTGCTTTCTGTTTCCATAGATTAGTTGTAGAAGTTTCATGCATATGGATGCATACAGCATGCATTCTTTTATATCTGGTGTCTTTCATTTAATATTTTAAAGATAGTTTTATTGAGGTTTAATTTGTACACGGTACAATTGACTCATTTTAAGGGTACAGTTCGATGACTTGATAAATGTTTATAGTCATGTAATCACTGCCACAATCAAGATAAGATATAGGACATTTTCAGGGCTCTGCAAAATGCTCTCAGTCCTCTTTGCAGCCAATTCTTTCTTTGCGGAGCCTAATCTGCCGCTAATCCCATCATGTTATATTTTTCCTATTGGATGCTGTTTTCTCACTTTTAGAAGGTCCCTTTGGATCTTTTTTCTGATCT
The DNA here is from genome assembly GCF_003265705.2 of Callorhinus ursinus. Taxonomy (NCBI): domain Eukaryota; kingdom Metazoa; phylum Chordata; class Mammalia; order Carnivora; family Otariidae; genus Callorhinus; species Callorhinus ursinus. The sequence goes on along the minus strand of NW_027397068.1, from coordinate 63,681,348 downwards.
CCCTCTTCTTTCATCATTGCATTCATGCTTTCTTTTATATCCTCTAACATGTTTTTAAGACTTTAAAATCTTAATCTTTTCATTCTCAGTCACTTAAAGTCCTTGTCTACTAATTCCATTATCTTTGTCATTTCTGTGTCTATTCCCATTGATTAATTTTTCTCCTGGTTGTAAGTCAAATTTTCTTGTTTCTTTACATGCTTTGTGAATTTTTAGTGGCTGTTGGGCATTGTAAATTTTATTTTTTTCTGGGTGTTTGGTTTGTTTTACTATATTCCTTTAATGAGTGTTGGGCTTTTTTTTTTTTTTTTTCCTGGCAAGCACTTGTTACTTGGGATCAGTTTTCTCGAGACTTTCTTTTAAGCTTGTTACAGTGGGTTAAAGGCTCCAGAGGACCCCATGCCGATTTCTACAGTTCTTTCTCTGCATGGCTCCCTTTGTTAGTATATTCTGACCCACAAAGTTACCTTGGACTCCCCAAAGTCATATCTGTTGTTTCCTCAACTCATAAAGGTAGCCAAACTCTCTTTGCATTACATCCCTTTGCATTGAAGTCTAGAAAGTTCTTCCAAGCAGAAAGCTTTGTCAATGGAAGGGTTATCTTCATTTGTTTTCTTTTTCTCAGGAAGAACAACCCAATATTGCTTGTTGTACAATGTCTGAAAATAGCTGTTTCCTATATTCTCTCCAGTTGTTTATGGCTGGTTGATAGTTCTGGATCCTCTCAATGTAGCTTTTATATTATAATTTTTAAAATGTATGGAAACATCATTAAAATTTTAAATTCATTTTGTGATCCAATTTTTTTTTTTATGATGTGAATTCGATTTCCATAAATAGGGTCTCAATTTCATGTAATGGAAATGTGGTCATTGGCTTTTTGTGGTTTACAACATAAAACCATTTAAGTTATAGTTCAGTGGTTACTGGTACCTTCAGATCTAATACATTCTGTGCTTTGTTAGGAACAACAATAATTTCAGCCTTAACATGGAAAAAACATTTTGCCTGATTATTACAATAATAAATCTGAAACTCACCAAACAAAAAATGAGGTAGACTTCAGTCATAATTGGAAATAAGACTACACACATTAGAAATTAACTAAGAAAGTTGTTATTTTTGTTCCTTTTTTATCTATTCTCTTCCTGCATGCCTGGTTTGCTTGCTTTAAATGACTTATGCACGTGAATTGTCTCTACCAAAGGATCAAGGTAAACTATGTCCCAACCATGAATAAATGCCCATGTACTCAGTATTTAAAAATAAACCATAGTATATCTCAAGAAATCAGGCAGTGAAACTAAACAGAGATAAATATCCAGAGTTTAGAAGTCACTTCTGGCCAGGAGAAGGATCTGTCAGTTTTCCTACCAGTGTTCCTGGCTCCCCCCTGTAGCGCACTTGGAACTACCCACCCAGAGACGTGTCTTCACTGATGTAGAGAGAGTCACCTTGTCATGAACCTTTAGAGCCAGAAGGGGTTTATAATCAGCGTCCTCCTTCATTCTATAGTAGAGTTAATGATCTTGCAGTGCCCAGGAGGTTGCCACTATAGACGTTGTCTTCTGGCTAGAAGGGAAGGTAGATTCCGGTATACTCACAACCCAGGATGCATTTGTCGTACGACTCATTCACAAGTGAGAGTGACTAGAGTTGCAAACAAATTAACATACTCCAGTCTGCATATATATGAAGGGCTAAATTGGCTTTTGAGCTGGAGGAGGAACTTAGTTTCTGAGACAATATGAGTTTTAAATTATAAGGAATCCTTGTTAATGCTGTATTCATTACAGGAGTCTCTATGGTTATGAGGTTGCAGGATTCATAGGGAAGCCAAAGTCAGAGGCAAGCAAAAACCATCAAAGCCAGAAAATATTCACTAATGATCTGACAAACAACCATCCCACCGTAACAGTCGAGTATTTCTCAGCTCCTCATGTCAAGGCTTTTTGTGGCCTGTCTCTTGCTGATGGTAAGATATCGTTAACATACAACAATTAAAATACAAAACGGAAGATTCAGGAATTAATAAAATTGATGAAAGTAATATTGGAGAATTGTTGGAATCACACTCAGAGTTTTGAACAACACCAGTCTGGCAGAGTTAACCTGGTGAACAGTTGAAGGAGAGAAATCTAGTATGAGTGAGGCCGGAATATATCCCTAGGCAGAAAATGATTTGATTATTAAAGGATTAAGGGAAGCATTGGAAAGTTAACAATGTCCTAGATTTTTTTTTAATTATTTTCTTTATGACCACACTGAAAAAGCCAAACTTGAATATTAAGTGAACTATATTTTATGAGGCTATCATGCAATTTGTTTGAAAAATAATAATCTCAGGCCACCTGGGTGGCTCAGTGGTTAAGCGCCCAACTCTGGATTTTGGCTCGGGTCATGATCTCAGAGTTGTGAGCTCGAGCCCCGCTTTTGGCTCCACTCTCAGCACAGGGTCTGCTTGAGACTCTCTTTCTCTCCCTCTCCCTCTGCCCCTCCCCCCGCCACCAGCTCAGGGGCTCTCTCTCTTTCTAAAATAAAAAAAAGAAAAAGAAAAATAATAATCTCCCTTTCAAGAAAATCCTCATGCAATTGATCTTTTTTTTTTTAAATTAAGGCATAATTGTATTTTCGCATACATTTTGTTAAATGTAATATAAATCTATTTTTTATAAGTTTTAGTTTTATTATTCAAGATTAAATTCCCATCAAACTAGTTTTTTATTTAGTGTGAAATTTCGGTCCCCATTTTAAAAAGATTTAACTGACCTTTAACCGGTTGTGCTACTGTACCTTTTTACAAAAGCGGTTTGGAGTTGCAGGCCTTTAGTAAATTGAGGACCAAAAGGAAATGCCCTCTGGTGACCTTCCTAGTATAGAGATTTTGAGATGACTCTTTACCTGGAGGTCTTCAGAGACGCAAAATTACTAGCTCATTAGTAGGCAGTAGGTATAACCCATAGTTTGGTCCAACAGCGCTTTTGGGTCCTCTTTATGGAAAGAAAAGGAGGACCGTGTAAGTCCTAGATTCTGGAAGGTATTCCTGCTGTGGCCTTGCCATCTTGGCCTCATCTCTCCCTTCTCCTTACCCCGAATGTCCCACCTTCTCCACCTGTATTTCCTTTTCTTATACAGGGCCCTCTCTTTTCTGGCCTAAGACATTCTGGTAGTGATCGAAATCATCCTGGTGATTGTCTGAGTATGTTGTTCAGCCTTGGACAGTCACTACCAGATATGAGTTACCCATGTCACAAGCTTAGGTGCAAATACAGTCACATGTTTTTTGTTTCATCTCTCCAGGGATGCACATGGGCCCCCATTTCTCTCTTGAACAGGAAGTTCCTATTTCTTGCTCTTGATCTCAGTTACCCCCATTCCCCAAATTACTTAAGCATCTGGAGGCTTGTTCAGGCCGAAGGGTCAGTCTCGTCCCCGAATGCCAGTAGATAAAGAACTGGAAAGTCTGATTAGTCTGACACTGGGCTTCAGTTTATGGCTTCTGTGATTCATTTTCAGCCCTACAGTGGCTTCCTGGTTGAAAATGGACCTGCACAGTCCACCGAGTCTTCACCCAATGCTTTCGGATGCCCTTTCTCATCTAGGTCTTTTAGGTGTTTATGACACCATTGGTAGAGATATTTTTTTTGAAGTTTATGCTCCCATGCTCAACCAAATGATCTCAGAGACCAACTCCTGGTGTAAGAAGGGCTGCGTCTGGACAGGTTTGCAGCCTCTGCTACCCCGTGCCCTGCATGTTCCTTTCTTATCCATTTGGTGCCGGAAAGGAGTCAGTCCAAACACCTCATGCCTTCCAGGTGTTGTCGCCTTTGGACCCCTCGGGCTCCCATGTACCAACAAACCTCAGTTAAGAGCCTGCCAACCCATTAGATAACTTCCCAATAAAATGGAACATCGATAAGGTTGTTTTGTGGCCGTGAAGGGAACCCCGAAGTTTGTGAACTTACAAGGTATCATCTAGTCAAAATCCTTTATTTTAGAAAGGGTAAAGAAAGAAATACAGGCGAGGGCCCAAAACATAACAGTTGGACGATAAGAGGTCTAAGACCAGAACTCCTCAATTTTAGCATGGTGCTCTACGTACATGAGTTTAATAATATCATGGCATAGTCAACCAAACTCTTCCCAGAAAGCTTTATCTTATATTTTGTTTGCCTGAAGGAGAATCAAAACAAGCCATGGGCTTCTTGGAATTGTAGGACCGTCCTTTTATATGTCCTGCTTTGTTAAATATGATGAGAGCATTAAATGGGAACTGAATATTGAAGCCACTTTCATAATACACACTGTTTATACTGAGATTTTTTTTATCCTTTCAAAGGTCAACCAATAATTTTTTAAAAAACCAAAGGGGAGGGGGTAATGGAAAATGGAATTGTCATATATATTTGTTTATGTGTATGATGCTAATAGGGTAACTTGGCTGTCTTCTGAATGAATATCACTGTGTTGAATGGATTCCTCTGATTCTGAGTTGGGCCCCAACCAGGGGGTTCATGTTAAGATCGCGTCCTGAAAGTCCCGTCTGCATTTTTGTCCCCCTCATCATGTCTCTTCATTCGAATCTTATTTCTGATTGGTTCTTTGGTCTTTTTTCTCAGGCTGTGTAGCTGGAGTTTCTCTTATCTGGAAGGATCTGAATGGAGCTGTAACTTCTCCAAGCTTGAAGATATTACAGCAGAAATGAGTTTGAGGCTCCAGATTTCCAGCTGTTGTATTGCCACACTTCCTACCCTGCAGACACCCGGAACAGGTACCTGGGACACTTTGGCAAATTTACCCATTTGCGGAGTGTGAGGTGCAGTTTGATCCAATCACAGTAAGATAAGCGGTGCTTACCCACGTGATGCTGGCCTACCTAAGAACACAAAGAAGAGGCCACTCAAATGACTCTCCCATGAACTCCTGCAAAACCTCTCCAGATCCCTTCCCAGCCATCAAGTTCACCCAGACTGGTAAGAGATTGTGAGAGTCCGCCGTTAAAAAATGTTCAGTCTGCCTCATTATGTGCCCTGCTACTTTTTTTTTGGCCTTTGGATCCAGCTCAGTGCCTGGCACATAATAAGCAGTCAGGGAATATTTGTTGAGTTAAAAAAATTTAAAGAATTCGTGACCCAATTAGATGGAGAGCTCTAACCTGGGCTGAATGGGAATAACGGTGGGGGGTGGGGGGACTCATGAGGGTGGGGTGTGCCATAGGCAAATGTGAGTTCTGGGAGTGGTTCACGTTGATTTCATAGATGAATTAAAACATTTGATAACCCTGTAAATAGACTATTGTACAGTTATATAAATGGCACACTTAGCTTGTGGTTATAAGGTGCTAAAATAACTATGAAAAATGAAAGAGTCCATCAATCAAATGGTTGTTTTGCCTACGTGAAAGTCAAACAACCAATGTGACCGATTTTTTTCCTCCTCTGAATTGACCCCATTGTTCTGTGACCCGATGCTGCAGTGCAGACTGCCAATTTAAGGCAAGGCTGACTGCTGATTCCAGGGCTCTGCAGGCTCCCGTGTGACAAATGAAGCAAAGGACGCTTGCTCAACCAGGACCCCAGTTCAGGAGACGTTTGTTCAAGTCATGGCTCAGGAGACATTTGCTCAAGTCAGTGATTGAGGCTGTTTTATCACTGAGCTTGTCAGGTTGGCTCTTCTTAGAGGGCATTACGTAGGTGGTTGAAGGGAGAAACGAGAAGGATAAATGTGGAAAGTAGTTTCCATTCTATGATGTCTCCAATGTAAACGCAGTTCCTTTTGCATTGTAGCAGATGGAGAAAGACACGTTTAGGTACCTGTGTAAATGCGCACTTAAAGACCCAGTGATAGGCTGAACAAGGGTCCCCCAAAGTTCTAATCCTGGGCACCTGTGAATATGCTGCCTTACATGGCAAAGGCCCTCTTCCTCCCCTTCCCCGCCCGTTCCGCTTCTCTTCCCTCTCCTCTCTCTTCCCCCTTCTTTTTTCCTCCTCCCCGCACCCCTTCCCTTCTTGCTCTCCTCCTTCTCTTCCTCCTTGGCTTGTAGCCAGCATTCATTCATCGGACATTCTGGCATTTTCTATGAGTGCTGGTGGGCTGAGGGGCAGCCGCGTTAAACAGAGCCTGCTCTACATCCTTCACTTTGGGTAGGCAGACAGACAGCATCTCTACAAGGCCACTGTTCACACTTGTCCTTTTGGGGCCAAACCCAGGATTCTGAACTCCCTCTCTGAGAACACTTGTTAGTTTCCTAGGATTGCTGTAACAAATCACCAAACGTTGGGTGGCTTAAGACAGCAGAAATTATTTCTTTCGGGCCAGAAGTCTGCCATCAAGGTGTCTGCAGGGCTGTGCGTTCTCTGAAGATCCAGCGGAGAATCTGTTCCATACCTTTCTCCTCGCCTCTGGTGTTTGCCGGAAAATCCTTTGTGTTCTTTGGCTTGTAGCTGCATAACCCCAGCGTCTGCCTCCATCTCCACAGGCCTCCTCCCTGCGTGTCTGTGTTTGTGTCCCTTCTCCTCTTCTTATAATGACACCAGGAACATTGAATTCAAGGCCCACCCTACTCCAGGATGACCTCATCTTAACTTATGTTTTAATTACATCTGCAAAGAGTCTATTTCTAAATAAGGTCACATTCATAGGATTTGAGGGTTAGGACTTACAGTATCTTTTTGGAGAACACAATTCAACCCATAAGAGCCCTCTTTCCATGGGACTCTGCTCTCAGCTTGCTCAGCTCAGGATGGCCTTTGAGATGGTACTTGATGTCAGTGCTGTTCCAGGCCCCCTTGACTCAGACGAACTCGGGGGAAGGGCAGCCTATGGTAGGAATATACATTAAAAACTAGTCACTAACATCCTGGAACAGGAGCCTAGTAGGGTTGGTGCTGGAGCTGGAAGGAGATTCCTGATTTTGAGAAACTCTGGGGGCCTCAGCAGCCAGAGGTGTGGAAATCCATTCCCGTGCCATCGTGAGCCTCAGCTCAACTCCGAGTGCTGCTTTCTCCAGCCTCGCGGCGTGAGTGACTTTCCATCTCTTTTCACCAATTTTGCTCTCCCACCCCACTGTAGCTTGTTTTCTGTTTCTGTTTTGTTTTTTTAAAGATTTATTTATTTATTTGAGGGAGAGAGGGAGAGTGCAGGGCGAGGGAAGAAGGGAGAGGGGGACAGAATCTCAAGCAGAATCTGTGCTGAGCACGGAGCCCGATGACTTGGGGTTGATCCCACGACCCTGAGATCACAACCTGAGCAGAAACCAAGAGTCAGACGCTTAACCGACTGCCACCCAGGCGCCCCTGTAGCTTGTTTGTGATTTGGCCTTTCCAGGCCTGATTCTCCCTCATGACCTTTCAACTGGATGACTCCTCACAAACTGACCTATTCCGGTCATGTTTCTTGGTTCTCATGCTGCTATGGCCTGTATGTTTGTGTCCCCTCCCGCCCCCCAAATTCATATGTTGAAACCCTAACCCCAAATGTGATGATGTTAGGACGTGGGGCCTTTGGGAGGTAAGTAGGTTCAGATGAGGTCATGAGGGTGGAGCTCCCATCATGGGATTAGTACCCTTTTAAGGAGAGGAAGAACCCTGTCTCTCTTGCTCTTTATTTCTCGCTGTCTCTGTCTCTCTCCCCATTGTCTCTCTCTCTCTCTCTCTCTCTCTCTCTGCCGTATGAGGACACAGGGAGAAGGTTGCAAGGCAGGAAGAGGCATTCACCAGGACCCGCATCTGCCAACACCTTGCTCTTAAACTCTCAGACTCCAGAACCATGAGAAACAAATGTCTGTTGTCTTTTGTTATGTGGTATTTTGTTACAGCTGGCTGAGCTGACTAAGACGCATGTCTTACGGAGAGATTCTGAGGGACTCTGGTCCTCTGTGACAGGTTCCAGCAGAGGCCTTGGGAGGGCCAGGCCTGGGACGTGAGATATGTGTGTTCATCTCCTCTGGTCCCGGGGTTGTGTGTGCGTGTGTATGCATGTGCGTGTTTGTGTGTGTGTGTTGTGTTTTAATAGCAGGCGGTGGTCTAACCCAAAGGCCCCCTCTGCAATGGTGGCATTTGAAGCTTACCGCAAGCTGCTGACACACCCCAAGGCTTCTCAAAACACAGTGCAGAAGCTGCCTTCGTTCTTTTGGGATGGAGCTCCGGCCAGGTTTGGGACTGGGTAGAGTTCAGAGGGCCTCTCAGCATCCGTACAGGCAACTCTAAGAATTTGAGATGGCACTTCTGAGCCGGTGCAGAGGCCTGAGACCCCGACATGGCAGGGATTGTGTGTCCACGGAAGAAGAGTGTACTAATGGACCCAGGACGCTCACTGCAACTGGGCACCCAAGCCCCAAGCGGGAAAGCCAGATCTGTGGATTCGTGCTTGTTTGTTTTGCTTTGCTTTTACAGTTGCTGAAGCCCACAACTCTGTTTCATGATGAGTAGAGGCAGCCGACATATGGCTCATTGACCTCTATTGTTGAACCTATTCCAACTCGATGTGAGAGCCCCTGTTCAAGTGCAAAGAAACCCCTTTGCTCACGTAACTGAAATTTTAAGTACCTCTCAGGTTTGATTTCAAGTCTGGCAATAAAACAAAAATCTTTCTCGCCGCTTCATAGATCGGGTCTCCCTGGTGTATTCCCAACAAGCACAGTGAGCAGAAGCCTCTGACATTTCTGCAGCCGAAATGCATAGGGGCAAATTCGGCCCCACCAGCTCAGTAGCATCTTGCTGGCCCTTGTGTAATTACAGCTGTGGAATGTTCTGGCTCCTCTGGCTGCACGAGAAAGCCTGATTACAACAGGAGGTGGAAATCTAAGCTAGAGGTCTCTGAGGAGGAGCAGCGACGAAGCAAGAAGACTTGGCCACAGCTTCCTGACCTCCCGGGATGCCCTGCCGCCGTCTGCAGGATACAAACAATAGAAGCAATAGTGCTGGCCCTCTACGAACTTACAATCCAGCTGGGAGAGAAGACGTAACTCGGGGAAAAATTAGACAGCATTCAAGTGCTTAAGTGACATTTTAAGAGAGCAGTGGAGGAACTCTAGTGGACCCTTGAACAACAACATGGGTTCGAACTGTGCCAGGCCACTTATGTGCAGATTTTTTTGTGATAAACACAGGACAGTACTGAAAATGTATTTTCTCTTTCTTAGGATTTTTTTTTTTTAAGATTTATTTATTTGAGAACGAGAGAGAGCAGGTGCACATGAGTGAGGATTAGGGGCAGAGGGGGAGAGAGATCCTCAAGCAGACTCCCTGCTGAGTGAGGAACGTGATGCAGGGCTTGATCCCAGGACCCTGAGATCATGACCTGAGCCAGAATCAAGAGTCAGAGTCTCAATCGACTAAGCCACCCAGGCACCCCTCTTAAGATTTTCTTAATAACATTTTTTTCCTATAGCTTACTTTATTGTAAGGATACAGTATATAGTGCACATAACCCAGCCTGTGTATGTGATGGGTCAGGCTTCCTGTTACCAGCTACAGTACTTAAGTTTTTGGGGAGTCCAAAGTTATACAGGGATTTTTCACCTGTGTGGGTGGTCAGTGCCTCCAGTCCCCAAGTTGTTTAAGTGTCAACTGTATTTTATGAAAAGAAAAAAAAAAGGCAACCGTCTCAGGTCCCCTCCCTCCTTGGAGCTTTGTACTATCACTTTGCTATCACTCAATAAGCCTTGTTTTGTGGCCCACCGAAACAAAAAACCAAAAAACCAAAAAAACAAAAAAACCAAGCAAACAAAAACCCAAAAAACCAAAAAACCAAAAAAAACCCCCAAACCCCACAAAAACCAAAAACTGTGTTTTATGGTAATCCTGGTACAACTGTCAAAGCCAATTCTATCAACAGTCTTTGTTCTGCACCGCCAAAGGAAGGAGCCCAGACTTTCAGCTGTGATGGCCAGAGAAGAAGCCGGGCTTGACCATGGGAGAGGGCAGGAGGTTTACTGATGAAAGAAGAGGGGTCTTTCTGGGTGGGCAGAATGAAATGGGTAGAGGGCAAAGAGGGGAGATTGAAAGATGTGCTCAGAAGAAGCAGACTATGTGTCGAAATGTTGGGGAAAGCTCAGGCATCTGGGCTTCACGTTCGACAAATACTCCAAGAGAAGCGGAAGGAAAAACATCCATTCTTCAAAGTCTGGGTTTTGTAATAACTGCTGATAATCTGGGCTTATGTACTGCAGAGTGTTTAAATGTATGTTTTATTGTAAAACTTCAAATAAGATATTGTATACAAGGATACTGAGATACGAGCTGTAAAAAACATCAGAATTTTAAAGGCCCATTCTTGTACAGTTTCTCTGATAAGTCTTTTTGTGCCAGGTCTTTTTGTTTGTTTGTTTGTTTTTTAATCACAGAAGAAAATGTTGCCTTATCCAAAGTGCTTTGAAATATCTCACATGGGAAGGTTTCTCAATGAGAAAACAATTATGTAATTCTACTCATGTTTGCCTCACTTCTGTTCACTTGAATTTACTAGAAGCTAAGGGACTCCCAGAAATCTCAACTCCAAGACAGAAACTTCTGAATGCCATCATAAGGTCGGAAAACCGATGATTTTAGATCTAGGGCTTTGCGTCAATTTACGAAGGTTCGGCGGGAGCGAAGCATGGCTGCCTTGTACTCATCCATGTCAAACTGGCTTCTAGCAAACAGACCTTGTAAAGGCCCCAGAATCCATGGAAACTGCTTGCCATCTGGACCCTAAATTACTGTCTTTCTCCCAATTAACTTTGCAAATGATTCATATTAGAGTTTGCCAACTGTGCAAGGTGAGGAATACAAATGGCACCTCTGGGGTGCTGCGTTGGTGTCTCTAGGTGCTTCTGCCCACGCTGGTACAGTTCGGAGATGACTTGATGGGCTCCCTTTACACCCAGATAGCATTTAGGCTATTTGCCCAGAAGTGGAGCCTGGCCAGCTTCAGAACTCTGCCCTGGCCCTGCCCTTTTAGGAGGGCACAGATCACTGTTGGACAAAGCCCATTGAAATGGAAGCCCCCATCCAGAAGTTCATGTTCTACTGATGAATGTGTCCCATTGTGAATCTATGTATGTCTTTGTTGCCTGTGGGTATTCTGTAAAAGGCCTGTTTGTATATGCTAATTGATAGGATTTAAGTGGGACAGGGTTGCTGCATTCTGCTGAAGCCAGGATTAAGCAGTGAGGTTTCCTAGGGCCCAACCAGAGAAGACCAGAGCCTTGACAACCAGGTGTTTGTGGAAAAGGACAAGGGAGAGGTGAGCGGGAGTAGCAAGACACAGACCATGGAGAAGAAAAGGCTGGATGAGCAGAAAAGCTAGTTCGCCGAGGCCGCCATTGGAGATGGGGGTAACGAGGGAGGGGAGATAAACATGAGTCAGGTGACAGCACCTGCCCAGGTGCTTCAACGGAGTCTTGGCTCATCTTCTCCCCTTTCTGGATTCTTCCCTTCCTCTACCACAGGTGCCAAGTGCCCCATGCTTCAGTATATTAACCATGTCTTTTATTGTCTATATACTGATGCTTTGACATCTGGGGCCTTGTGACTCTGGAGGGACCAACTCTCCCAGGGCAGGTTGGTTCCTAGAGATAGTAAACAACTTGCCCACAATTGCGCTTGTCAAATGCAAACCAACCAGTCCAGAGCCCACACCCCAACACCTCCTTTCCTGAGCTTTCATGCTCTGGGCCACTATCCACCCCATGGCGAGGTACCAGACCACTAGGGACAGCCCCTATGCTCCAGAGCCCCCTGAAATGATTCAAGCTAGCCAGTCCTAACTAGCTTACCCTGCCTTGCTCGTTCTTTCCCCAGAAACTACTATAAAGGCTCTCCCCCACCCACCAAGTTGGTCCCCTTCTCCCTCTTCCAACCTGGCCAACCCTGTGCTCCCACATGTGGCCCCTCCTGGTGAGGCGTGCTCTCTTCTCTTAGGAACGGTGAGTAATAAGCTATCTGTTCGATGGCAATCATCTCTTTGATCTGTTGGTCTCACCATACCTAAATAACAGTAAAACCTACGAAAACACTCAGTTCTAAAAATACCTCGTAGGCCAGTGTTCTACCCAAGTCAGCCCGCCCTCCACATCCCCACACTCCTAAATCACCCCTGCTGCCAGTTCGCTTCTCTCTCAGCGTTAGAGACTTCACCTGGTTGATAAGTACGCCGATTAAGTAAAATTAGAGTAAACATTAAAGTGTAACAAGGAACAGGTAGCAAAGGTGCCTAATATTATTTCTGAAATTATCTAATGAAATCTCTGAAGAGTTAAGGCTGAAGTGAAGCCTGAAGTGTTTATTTTGTTAGATACCCAGCGTTTGGTCTGCGAGTAGAAATGAGGTGAAATTAAAAGTAAATTTCAGATTCATCGACCTAGAAAGATCCAGGCCACGAATGGGCCTGATTTGGGGGGCAATCTTGAGAGACGCAAGGACAAGAAAAGCCTAACGTTTGGGTGATTACTCTGTGCCAGGACTGCTTCAGAGGCTGTGAATCAAGCACTTAATCCTCCAACAACACTGAGGAAAAGGCTTTCTTTCTATTTTAAAGATAAAGAGACCGAGGCACACAGATGCCGAGTAACTTACCCAAGGTTACACGGCTAGCCAAGCAACAGAGATGGTGTTCAAATTCCAGGCAATGTGGCTTCAGAGCCTGTGCTTTTCAACCACTTTGCTACCTTGTATAGCAGAACGAGCCCCGTTGGGGGGACCAGACAGACCCCTGTACCAATTTGACCTTACCAATTTTTAGTGGTGTGATTTTGAGTTCGTAACTTGACGAGCTACAATATAAGGGTTCATCGACAACATAAGGGTGATAATCCTTACCCAACAAGGCTCTTCTGAGGATAAAATAAGAATCATGAAATGACAACACTGAATACTATGGTACATAAATAAGTGGTAGATAAATATCAGTGCCCCTTTTTAGTTCTAAGCAAGACATAGCTGGTCATTGCATTATTACGCTTCTCAAGCGACTCCCTAGTTACTCATACCTGAGGTATTCTACATGAGTCAATTTAGGGAATTGGAAAATATGTCATTAGCTAAGTCTTCCCTCTGAGGAGGAGTGCAGGCAAGCTGGGCTGATGTTGAGCCAGTGCGCTTCAATATGCCCACAGTAGTTGTTAAAATATGCAGTGTGTCGGTTTGGGTTGGTAATTACCTCTTTCCCTGGGACTCCCTCCCCACTGAGGCCCCATCACTCCACGTTACCCAGCTTGGGCCCCCAGGGCGCCACGGCTGGCTCCGCTCTGGTCAGTTCGAGCCCATGCTGGTGGTTAAACATCCCGAATATCACCACTGTGGGCCAAAGCAGAAGAAGGGCTGCACTGTGGTCCTCAGCTGAAGACCCCAGATCTTGGGTAGGGGCCAGCCAAAGCAGGAAGCCAGTGCTGGGCCAACTGCCCTCTTTTTACGTGCTCAGGGATCAAAGAGAGAAAGAGAACAAGCAACAGTTTTCCTCCTTCTGCCCTTCCCTCTCCTCGTTCTCACCTTTGAAAGGAACCTCCTAAGAGGCAGATTAACATTTGTAGACCCTTCACAAAAATGAAGATGTCCATGTTTATAAAAATATCATTCCAAAGCGGATCTGGGCCACATTAAGCTGACCCAAGAGATACAGTCACCTCTCTCCGGGCTCGGCTTTTCTCTGAACTAAAACTGCTCCCAACGGAAGGGGCACTTCTTGAAAACACCCTACCAAGAATCCCATCTGTTCTGGGACCACCCAGCCTCACGCACATTGACTGTCAGTCCAGATACAATTGGCTTCAATTAGATCTTTTGAAAAGTTTCCCGTGAGCTTGGCCATGAAGCCAGGCGGTATCTTAACCATCACATTTGAGCGGGGTCTTGGAGCATGGGTAGGTCGCTTTGGAGTTTGAGCCAGGGCTTTATCCACTTTGCTGTGGGCATTTGGGAGAAGGCTTCCGGGATTTGGCAAACTCAGGGGAAGATAGTTCATGAACCGTATTTATCACACCGCTTTCAGAGAGAAACACCGGGATCATATTTCCTTTCGTCTATAGTAACGGCCTAGCTTTCCATGCAATTCCTCATATGTAATCTAGGTCTGCTTTCTCCAAAATCCTGTAAAGTGCCCTTACACAGGAGTAAAATGAGACTGAGAGGCATTGGGTGGCTCAGTTACCAATGGAATGAAAACAGAATCATTCTCTATGGTGTTCTGCCCTTAACCAAATTGCTTGGAACAGAGAAATCATAAACAAATCCGTTAATATTTTCTTGGAAGTAGGAATCCTCTTAAATTATTTTGACTTTTTTAAAAGGTAAGATCTGTTAACCTTATCCACATTCCCAAAACACTGAAAAGCTGAGAAATGGGGATGTTAAGTTTGTGTGTGCAGGCTTGTTGTGTGCACACACGGGAAGAACTAGAAAGGGCCTTAAGTGATCCTCTAGTCTGTTTTGTCCCAAAGGATGTGTTTCAGGATGTCAATAGAGGTTACGCATTAAAATAATTTTTTTGACCCATTAAAGTTTAGAACAGTGATTTGAACAGTGAAGCACATGTGTTTACTGCAGGGCTATTGGGGATTTTAACAGACTGCTGTTTGTGACCAGGTGATGACATAGTATATGTTCAACAACCAGTTCTCCAGAGAAGAAGCCCTGCTTTGTAGCATCTGCCGATGTCTGTGCTATAAATATTCTCTCTGTGGTCGATTTTAAGCTACCAACCCAGCATTAGTGATTGCGAAGTTGGTCGTCCGGACTGCTCACAATACAGACGGCAGATGTAGGTAACCTCAAGAGCCCACATCAAAGCAAGATGTAGTGAAGGAATTCAGAAGTATTGTTTTGAGTAATTATCACCTTTGTTTTTAATATAATTTAGTTCAGTGTAGGTTCTAGAATTTAATTTTTAATAATGACCATGTTTAATAATTCGCTCACAAAATTCCTAAAAATGTAACCGTTGGAATTTGCAAGCGGGAACGAGCTGGCCCCAGCACACCAGTGTTTACGATTCCCAAAGGGGTTGGGTGGGTGGGGGGATATATGTGGCACGCTCCAGAATGATTTGACCCAGGACCCTTTCTTCAGGTAGGATTTTATGGGATTTGTGTTCTGTGGAGCATACTTTGGAAACTGCTGGTCTAGTTCAACCTTGTCATTTCCCCCCCTTCGTTTTTCTCCATTTTCAAAGCTCGTATAGTTTCCTGACTACTGGCTGGGAGCTTAACATACCACACTTTCACTTAATTCAATTCAATAAATATTTATTGGACTCCTGTTATGTGCAAAATATAATGCTAATCTTACAGAAAATTCTAGATGACTGAGAGTTCCTGCTCTTGGAGGGTAAGTTGTAGGGCAAATCTGTAAGGAACAACAGAAGAAGGCTACATCTGGTTAGGACCCTAGCAAAGGTATAAGCAAATCACTTTGGGAGTCCAGAGGAAAACAAAATCACATCCAGTTGTTATGGTAGGAGATAACCAAGTCCAAAGCGGGGCTGGAGGTTCAGCTGTGCCTTGTGCCTCGGGCTGGAAGAGGGACAGGTGGACAGAGCTCTTCATGTGCAAAGTTTGTCTATTCACTCAGTCGTGACTTCTTCAGCAGACAAGGAGGGGGGAGGTCCTGGTGTAAGGCTGGTGAAGCCGGTCTTTTTAAAAATTTGTATTTTTAAGTTACTGGCTGGATTGAGTTATTTGTGCACATACTGGTTAGCTCTTTGGGTTTTCTCCTCTGTGAATTTTCCCCTTATATCCTTTGCCCACTTTTCTATAGATTTTGCTTTTTGTTCCCCTGCCCCTTTGCAGGGGTTTCTTGTACGTTCTATTATGTAAGTAATAGGTGTTTAAAATACTTTCTCCCAGCCTATCACCCATGCTTCGTTGGTCTCTTGTGTCTTCCAGAGACAATACAGTGGAGTGGTGAAGCCTGAGGGGTCTCAAGCTAGGGCGCATCTCTAGGACTTATCTCTCGCTCCCGCACTCCACATGTGTCCCACGACAAGTTACTGAGCCGATCTGTGCCGGATTCCTCATCTGTCAGATAAACGGTAGCCCCTGCCTCATAGGAGAGGTAGTAAGAGCAGATGAATGAATACCCTTTAAAAATTTTGCTTAGTAAATGTTAGCCTTTATTAGTTAACCTGAAGTCTCTGCTTTTGATGTCATCAAATCCATTAATTTTTACTTTTACGGTTTATGCTTCTTGGGACTTTTTGAAGAACTTCTCCAATTTTTTTTTCCATTAACTTTATATCTTTATTTTCACACTTATGTCTTTAATGGGGTGAGGTTGTCCTCCAACTTTAATATTCGCCATGTAATGAGCCAACACCGTGTCTGAATAATCCATTTTATGATTTGTTTTACTTTAAGTTTCTTTGCTAATATTGGTTTTAGATTAAATATGATATATTACATGTAAATATTAAACTCTTATTGCCTATTTTTTGATTCATATTTGACTGGTGCATCCTTTTCTAGGCTTTTCAACCTTTCCATATCTTTTTTAAAAAAATATGTCTCTTGGAAATAATATTAATAATTAATTATAATAAATACCAAAGGTTTCTGTCTTTAGATCTTTGTTTTAATTTATTTGCATCTAAAAATAATAATTTTAGAGGTGACTGGGGGGCCTCAGTCAGTTAAGCGGCTGCCTTTGGTTCAGGTCACGATCTCAGGGTCCCGGGGTCAAGTCCCGAGTGGGCCTCCCTGCTCAGCGGGGAGTCTGCTTCTCCCTCTGCCCCTCCCCCCACTCATGCTCTCTCTCTCTCAAATAAATAAATAAAACTTTTAATAATAATAAATTATATAACATGATACATAATACAATTATTAGATTAGAATATATATTTCTGCCATCTGATTTCATGTTTTCTATTTACCATGGCTCCTTTTTGTTTCTTTTTCTCTTTTCCTACTTTTCACAGCCATATCAAATTTCCTTTTACTTGTTTAAAAGTTTTGCCTTCCATCTTTATTATTCTGACATAAGTTAAATCACCCTTAATTTAAAGGATTATCTCAGAGCATTATCTATTATTTCAAGAAGTATTATACAATTCTCTCTGAAAAAAGGGCTTACTGACTTTAATAAAAGTAAAACACTGTTCAATTGCCTAAAAATTAAACATGTGCAAAAGGAAAGCACAATAAAATATCATTTTTTAACTTCCAAAATAGATAAAATGTAAGAGTTTGGTAATACCCAGTGTGGGGAAGGTGCATGGAGACAAATACTATCGGTGGAAGCATAAACTTTGGAGACAATTTGACAAGTTATCTATCAAATTTTTGAATGCAGTTTTTGTTTTTTTAAATTAATTAACTAATTAATTAATTAATTTTTTAAGATTTTATTTATTTATTTGAGAGAGAGAGAATGAGAGATAGAGAGCACGAGAGGGAGGAAGGTCAGAGGGAGAAGCAGACTCCCTGCCGAGCAGGGAGCCCGATGCGGGACTCGATCCCCGGACTCCAGTATCATGACCTGAGCCGAAGGCAGTCGCTTAACCAACTGAGCCACCTAGGCACCCTTGTTTTGTTTTTTAAAGATTTTATTTATTTATTTGTCAGAGAGAGAGAGCACAAGCAGGGGGAGCAGCAGCAGAGGGAGAGGGAGAAGCAGGCTCCCCGCGGAGCAGGGAGCTGGATGCAGGGGCCCGATGTGGGGTTCGATCCCAGGACTTTGGGATCATGACCCGAGCGGAAGGCAGACGCTTAACCGACTGAGCCACCCAGGCGTCCCAAATGTTCATACTTTTTGATTCATCATTTCCACTTCTAGGAATTTATCCAATAGATAAGACTTTTATTGTAGCATTGTAAAAATTCATACTCTGTACTGTCTCAATTTCATACTGTGAGCATATATCACCTTTTTCATTAAAAATGTACTATATAAAAATTGTATATATACACATACACACTTGAAACAAGGAGAGAAATGTAAGATGTCACAAAGCCAAAGCAAAGAGTTTCTAATATCAAAAGTCTGAGAATCTCTGACCTAATATGT
Source organism: Callorhinus ursinus (assembly GCF_003265705.2). Taxonomy (NCBI): domain Eukaryota; kingdom Metazoa; phylum Chordata; class Mammalia; order Carnivora; family Otariidae; genus Callorhinus; species Callorhinus ursinus. Next base: position 63,663,373 of record NW_027397068.1, on the reverse strand, counting down.
CACCGTAATTGTTTCTATTTAGAAATATTTAGAAATATTAGACCGCCAGTACTTAGTTGCGGCTGCTGTAACAAATCACCATAGACTGGGTGACTTAAACACCAAACATCTATTTCTTACAGTTCTGGAAACTGGAAAGTCCAAGACCAAGGCAACAGCAAATCTAATGCCTTGTGAGGTCCCTCTTCCTGGTTTGCAGATGACCATTTTCTTGTATCCCACATGCTGGAAAGAGAGATTGGGCTAGCTCTCTTCCTTTTCTTATAAAGGCACTAATCCCGTCATGGAGGCTCCACCTTCATGACCTCTTAACTCCCAAGGGCCCACCTCCAAATACCATCACATTAGGGCTTCAAGATACTAATTTGAGGGGAACACAAACATTTAGTCCATAGCCATATTGTATTTTAATGAAATAAAAATGAGATTTTCTCTGGTCTTACAACTTTTTTTTTTTAATATGAGTGCTTCAAAAAGTCAAGAGTTTTCCTATTTTATTTTATAGGTGGATTACCTAAGCTAGGAAGAAGTTAAAGTAGCTCAACTCATGTTCCACAGTGAGATAACATAGCCCTGTGGCCTGACTGACCACTGCCATCTCCGGAGGGTATGTTTGTCTGAGAGACACATCACAGAGGTAACAGTGATTTGCATACTTCATTCATCATTCAAATCTTTATATACATGTCCCAAGAGGAAAAACCCTATCAAGGGCCACGAAGCAGCTTGCATTTACTTTGGAATTATTCCACTGATTTTTACTTTTACGGACCATTCAAATTGTAACCATTGGTCAGTCATCTACATGGCTTGGTAACCAATGAAATTGGACAATCTTAGTGGCCTTCCGTTAGAAAGAATTGCATAATAGTCCATGAAATGACAATTTTGCATTGCATTCTTGAAACAGGCCTAGAAGCCACAGAATGAAAGCAAATGGCAAGTGTGATTTTAGAACAGGCAGGCGTGCGAACCCATGTTCCTGAGGTCTGGAAGTGAGGATTTTGCAGTGGAACTCATGGACGTGAGAGGGCTTCAGAACAGGGAACCCAAGCAGCCCCCATTTCCAGCTTTGATTTATGTTCTGTTCAAAACAAATACCTTGCTTCCTGAATGCTGCTTTGGCTTAATTTCAGCAGAGTAGCAGTTCTTAATCCAAAACAATCAAGAAGAATTTGTTCAGTGGTCAAACAGCATTTTTCCAAGTGCTTGGAAATCATGAACGTCCACTGTTGCAAAATATTCTCTAGCAAACAAGGCAGAGAAAATGAATAAAAGTGCCAGACTATGTCAGGGTCGACCCCAATGGCCCTGAGGCCAACTGAGACGCCAGTGAAGTACGTGTCTTGATTTCCTCAGCTGTGAAATAGGAACACAATACAGCTTTATGCTGACATCTAAAATTGTACTCTAACAGGTATGTGTATGTACGTGTGTGTACACGATTCATCTCCTTTCTAACTGCCATGCTAGTCTAGCCCAAATGTAGCAAACATAATTTTGATTAATTCTCAACTTTTCAAGCATTTATTATTCACTACCTCCTCTATGTCTCTGAAGCACTTTGTCCATGTTTTCATTATGTATTCATCACATTCTGTCGTAGTTAGTAGTTTATCCGTCTTTCTTCCCAGATAGACTTTAATTCCTTGAGGGTAGAGACTCCGTCTTCATCTTTATATTTTCAAAGCCAAATGCAATAAGAGGCATATTTTAGGCACTATATAATGTCTAAAGAATAAAGGTATAAACCAATGACTAAAGTCTACCTATATTCTAATTATGCTGCCATGAGATACTTTGAAAGAGTAAATTCACTCTAATAAATTACTCTTTGAAAGAGTAAGTAAATTCACCACACACAGATTCAAAGCAGGTGTGTGATAGAATGTTAGAAGACAAGATACAACAGAGGGTACTCTTTCCTGGACAGCAAAGGGAAAAAAATAAAATGTACATCATCCTTTTTATATTTAGAAGAAATTGAGGGCAATTTCCCTTCCAATCATTTCTTATCTAAATTCCTGGTCACCAAGGTACTTGGAATGTCAAAGGCAGTACAAGTTTGCATTTAAAATACATTCCTAAAGGTCTTAGGGATATTAATAAGGTCACAGAAAAAGCTAGCAACACAGGTCAATTTAAATTTTCTCTTTTGTCTACAAAACTTTTCTATGTGAGAAGAAATCATTTGAATTCTTACCTACCTTAAACCACTAACCCCGTAAGTCTACTGGATACACATTTATTTCAAATTAATTTAATGAACAATATAGACAGGGATTCATTTTATCCCTGAATTTCAGTTAGGCCTACTACTACTCGTTAATATAATGGTAACTTGAAGGGAGCATTTAGATTACTAATGGCATATGCACAGGCCTATCTGTTGAAAGGGACTTGCACTTACAGTGAGAGGAAAAACATCCTTGTTTCTCAAGCCAGTAGGAAGGAACTAGTTTGAATTGATGGGATGATTTTAGGAATGGATCTTTGGACAATTGGGTAAAATTGGTTAGTATTTTTAGAGAGTTGGGAATAACTGGTTAATAATTTTTAACAAAAAAGAATTCCTGGGTCGGATGACTAATTTTTCTTTTAGTCTGAGATGTAGTACCAACAATTTTGTGTGGCTTGCTCAGCAAGGGGATGGCTGGTGGGGAGTGGGGGAACACAGCACGGGGGGGCCAAGGGCACAGTAATAGACACCTGCCACACAGCATCTTAGAATGTTTGAAGGTCAAGATCTTAGGACCCACGAGAAGTAGACGAAGTCAAGATCTTGATTAAAAAGGGCAGGTACGGGGTGCCTGGGTGGCTCAGTCTTTAAGCATCTGCCTTCGGCTCAGGTCATGATCTCAGGGTCCTGGGATCGAGCCCTGCATCGGGCTCCCTGCTCAGTAGTGAGCCTGCTTCTCCGTCTCCCACTCTCCCTGCTTGTGTTCCCTCTCTTGCTGTGTCTCTCTCTGTCAAATAAATAAATAAAATCTTTAAAAAGGGCAGGTATTTTTATTTCTTTGATGTAATGATATCATTTATGAAAAAACTATGAGGTTATTCTATAGGGACCAGTCCTTGAGGACATAGAGGAGAGAAGGGTGGTACTTGAGAAATGGGCAGGGAAAGGGGACTTAACTTTAGGGAATCAGTTGAATGTCCTTTGCCCCCAAATTTGGGGATGATTTGAAAACTAGGAAGAACACTATGCAAGTATATTTTAATTAAACATAGTTCAAATTCACATAATTCTAAAATCGTGTATTAAAACACTTTTTTAAAAAATTAGTTCTCTCCAGATTGGTATTGCCATAGAGCTAAGCCTAAACCTGTGTCTGCCATGTTTGCTGCTGCATCCCCTGGAACAGTGCCTGGCACTCACTCACTATTAAGTGTGTGAATGAAAAAAATGTTAGGATTTCTTTTCTTTGTCTTTTTAATTAAAGTTTGTCTGATCTCACAAACCCAAGTGGCTCAGTTCAGAGTTGTTAGGTTGGAAAGCTATACACTTATTCCAGTGATTCTGCCATTTTTCTAATCCCTTTTGGAATTCTCATATTGGAATTCCTGTTTTAGACCAAGGCATGTGGTTTTGAAGGATTTATTGGTGGCAAACTTTGCTTTTGTGAGAGGATCTGCTATTTAGAAAATGCAAAAGGCATCTGGAGCCCAGTCTGGTAAATAAGTTGAGTAATCTAACTTTATAATCTCATTCATATGTGATTAGAAACTGACAGGATTAATTTTCTGATGCATTTCATAAACTATATCTCAAAACGATTCCGAAACAGCAATTTCACAGATGTTTTGAAGAATGGTGGTACCACTGGAATAAATGTATACTCTTGGTGGGCAACCACCTTAAATGGAACTACATTGCTTTTATGCTTCTTAAAAAAAAAATCTTGTAAAGTTTTGTCACATTAGGGAAACAAAATTCTGCGTGGTTCTTGTCTCATATTCACAGGCAATGCCTGGAGATTATTTGGAGCCTCATGTTGCTGAGCCCATCTCTTTGGTCACCTGGACCAGTGCTCCTGAGAGCCAGGATGAGTTTGAATTTGTGGTCATCTTTGTCAGTCCTTCAGTGTGCCAAAAAGGATGGTGTTACTGCCTTTGCTTCTTTAGTCAATTATGTTTTCACTGGAATTAAAATAATAAGCTTCTGTGCTACCTATTAACTTCCTACATGCTGAGATGAGAATAGCTTGAAGCTGTGGAAAAATGCTGATACACTTAAAATAAAGAACCAAAATAGCCATATAAACAAACCTCAGGGAATTTTAACCAAGAAACTACTGCCAAATTAATCTTCAGCCAGTGAAAATGCTGAACATTTTATTTCAAAAAGGAACTATATTTTTAGTCTCTGCCATGCTTGTCAACACTCTATTGTAATAATAAACATCACCATTCATAAAAAAAAAAAAGATGGGAGCAACCATTTTCACAAACCCTATCAGCCTCCCCATGCAACAGTGGAAGAAGAGATGCACAATTAACCAATGGCCATCGCAAGCATCATGTCGGGGCATTTGCAGTTCAAAATGAAGAATAAGAAAACAAACAGCTCCCGTCAGAGGGCAGTTTCATGAAAATTGCTGGTTTCCATGGTGCCCTTCCCACAAGAACAAAAGATGGACTGAAAGCTAAAGGCAAACAAGGGTCATGTTTCATGGTACTTCATTAGTGTTTTCTTCTCTATCTGTTTTTCCCATTAGTGTTCATTTTCTTGAGTGCACTGTTGTGAGGTGGAAGGCTGATGCAGCTAATCAAATAATTCAGGCAACAAGGCCATTAGGATAAGTATTGTAAATATATTCCGCACTATAAAACAATATACATTTTCCTTAGACAAGTCAGAAAAGAAATCAACAATTAAGAAGAAAAGAAAAATTACCCATATTCCCACTATTCGGAAATAATCACTGTTAAAATTTTGATGCATTTCCTTTCCGTTTTCTTTAACTGCATTATACGCAAGTAATTGAAGATAAAATTGGGACCAGACATGTAGTTTTCTATTTTGTTTTTTTTCCCTTTAGTTTATTATGAACCTTTTTCCATGTTAGAGAATAGTCTTCAGAAAGGTGATTGTTAAACGCTGCGGGATAGCTGACCGCATGCACAGAACATAAATTTGTCATTGAAATTCTTGTTGATAGTTATGTTTTACATATCCATAATGAGCACTTTTCTCCATAACATTTTGTATTCTATTATGATTATTTCCTTAGTATGCATTCTCTGAAGTGAGATTCCTAGCTTGAAGGGATTATTTGCATACTTTTAATTAATATATTTTTGGTTAAAAATAAATGTCTCTACTAATATATTGAAATATGCTAGAATAATCCCCCTTACTAACTTTTCTTTCAAAAATAAACACTATACACTTGGACCTTGAGTTTATTAGTCCCATCTCTATTGGGCAATCTATGCAAAACCAAACATGATGTACAGGTTCACCAAGATGGATGGTTTATCTCTCACCTCACTACCCGCCAGAGGGAATAGGGCTGGACTAGCTAAGAAGTTCAAATGTGAAAGCAAAAAGTATGGTAAACATGTCTGGAGTGCCTGCAAAGACCATCTCTTATCTTATGAGTACCTTTTATAGGCTTTGATCAAGAGTAGGGTTTGGCAGTCAGAATGGCTAGAATTAACAAGTCAGGAAATGACAGATGTTGGCGGGGCTGCGGAGAAAGGGGAACCCTCCTACACTGTTGGTGGGAATGCAAGCTGGTGCAGCCACTCTGGAAAACAGTATGGAGGTTCCTCAAGCAGTTGAAAATAGAGCTACCATAGGATCCAGCAATTGCACTACTGGGTATTTACCACAAAGATACAAATGTAGGGATCCGAAGGGGTACGTGCACCCCGATGTTTATAGCAGCAATGTCCACAATAGCCAAACTGTGGAAAGAGCCAAGATGTCCATCGACAGATGAATGGATAAAGAAGATGTGGTATATATACACAATGGAATATTATGCAGCCATCAAAAGGAATGCGATCTTGCCATTTGCAACGACATGGATGGAACTGGAGGGTGTTATGCTGAGTGAAATAAGTCAATCAGAGAAAGACATGTATCATATGACCTCGCTGATATGAGGAATTTTTAACCTCAGGAAACAAACTGAGGGTTGCTGGAGTGGTGGGGGGGGGTGGGAGGGATGGGGTGGCTGGGTGATAGACATCGGGGAGGGTATGTGCTATGGTGAGCGCTGTGAATTGTGCAAGACTGTTGAATCACAGATCTGTACTTCTGAAACAAATAATGCAATATATGTTAAGAAAAAAAAAAAGAAGAAGAAGATAGCAGGAGGGGAAGAACGAAGGGGAATAAGTCAGAGGGGCAGACGAACCATGAGAGATGATGGACTCTGAAAACCAAAGTGAGGTTTCTAGAGGGGAGGGGGTTGGGGGGATGGGTTAGCCTGGTGATGGGTATTAAAGAGGGCACGTTCTGCGTGGAGCACTGGGTGTTATGCACAAACAATGAATCATGGAACACTACATCAAAAACTAATGATGTAATGTATGGTGATTAACATAACAATAAAAAAAGAGTAAAAATAAAAAGAGTAGGGTTTGGCAACTATTTTCATAGCAGTAGATCAGGGACATCTGACTCAACCTGAAGAACTCAGATATAAATCACAAAAATTTGACTTAAGTGACAAAGAGACTCTTGTTCCATGGATGTCTCTTCAACCAGAAGACCGGATTAGAGCAGCCTTTTTGGGCCACAAGGACTGGTGTGTAAACAGAGAGAGCCAGTCTGCCAAGAGAAGCCAGAGGATGGAGCAAAGGCACAGAGGGAAGTAGAGGTGAGAGACCATCATGTTGGGGTTGGAGGAGGTGGGAAAAAGAGAGAGTAAGCAAGCATTTAGTTCTCACCTGCTATGGACGTCCTAGGTATACATTTTCAACTTCATGAAGTATTCCACTGTTCTTGCAATAGATCCCCCTTTACTCAAGCTGTCTGAAATGGGTTTCTGTTTCTTATAACCAAATCATCTTGACTGAAACAATGGGAATGATGTTGACCAACCTTCCTCCTTGGCTATCTCAGGCACAGGCCCTTGGCTTATGGGGCCTGGTTGCTGATCAATACATTTTAAAGAACAAGGAAAAATTAAAACAAGAATGTGTAACTGCTGAATATACCTTAATTTGAAAATGTTCTTTTTTTTTTCCTATGGATAAGTCATATTGGTCAGACCACAAGCTGACATGTGAATTTATTCCCACCAAATGAGTCAGTTGAAAAAAGCGAAAAAGGCAAAAAGCAAAAACCAAATACCTCCCAATTGTTCTGAGGGATAAAAAGGGAGCTAGTTGGTTCTATCAGCTTGTTCAAACAAAAAATAACCCCCAAAATCTGGCTTCAATATATTTAAAACAGTAATACTAGTTATTTCTGCTACCCCAGTGGGAACAGAGTTTTAATAAACTGCATACTGTCTGGGTTGGTGTGATTTTTAACCTACCAGGGGGCTGAAAAGTACTTGTTATATAGTTCAATAGTAAGAGCAAGGTTCTTTTTTATTCACGCTTTCCTGAGACGGTCTCTGTGGGTACAAGACAATGAACCTGGGTCTGAGCAGCTGAGACACACTTTTGAGGCATGTCAGCTCCCTCAGACCTCAAATGCTACTGGATAATCTCTATGCTTGTCCTAAGATGAGAATCCAAGGAAACTGGAGTGTCTTGATTTTGGTTTTGGTTTTTGCTTCTATTTTGGAATGGCCAAGCATCGGTGTGGCAAGGATGATGTGTCTGAGGAACAAAGACCTAAGGGACAGGGCAAGGACATAAACAGAAGCTGTAGCTTCTTCTCTGTTTTCTTCTGAAGTTCAAGTACTGTAGTATGTTAGGTCTGATTTCTTGGGAAACCCCCATCCTGGCTGGATCCCTCAGGAGCTAAAAGAAACGCTGAAAGAACCATTTTGCTAATTCCCCTAACTCTGTACCGAGAGGACTTCATTCTGTGTCCCACTGAAGCCTTGTTGAGGAGTGTCACCCTTGTTCACCTGTGTGTATGAGAGGCACAGCTGAATGTGACAGCCCTGGGGTCTCGAGGAGGTCACTCAAAGGTGCTTAAACTAAAACTACTGGTGCCTCAGCTGTGTGAGGGATTTTGGTTACACAAACACGTGAGACATTTGTGGGGGGGCCACCAAAAATATTTGGGTGGCATTTGGAGGTGCCGGAGTTCTTCCACGGGTGGGTAGGGGCAATAACTGATTACATTTGGATTTCTACTGTAACTGTCACAACATCCGTGTCGCCCCTGGGGCGGTTGGCACTAGAGAGAGACAAAGGCAGTGACATTTTACACATCTTAAGTTAGTTGTAATGTGCTGTTGTTGACTGACGGTGTCCCCCTAAAATTCTTTGTTGAAGCCTAATCCCCCGTGTAATGGTATTTGGCGGTGGGGCTGTGAAGATGGAGCCCTTATGCTGGAATGAATGCCCTGATAAGGAGACACAGAGACATGGTCACTCTCTTGGCCAGTGAGGACCCAGGGAGAAGGTCTATTCCCAGTCTCCAGAACTATGAGAAATAAATTTCTGCTTTTCAAGTCACCCAGTCTATGGTATTTTGCCAAACAGACTAAGACACGGGCACTGAAGTAATTTTTATTCGCCATCCTTTGCTTATTAGAAACGATTGGGAAACTGCCCCCCACCCATAGTTTCAAGATGTTCATAAATCTTTTTTTCTTGATCGTCGACACTTCATATTCTAAGAAAATTTTTTTTCTCTGACTCATCTTCTAACCAAGTGTCCAATGCCTATCTGAATTTAGAATTCTGAGCATCAGTTTTTCCCCTCTGGGTTTGCCTTGTGTCAGTTAATGATTGTAGAAATGATAAAACAGATGACAAAGTAAAACATCAAAGAGGACACAGAGGTTCACAAATTAGAAGACATAAAGACATTGCACCCTGAAGGTGGTCAAAGAGTACAAACTTTCAGTTGTAAGATGAATGAATTCTGGAGATCTAATGCACAGGATGGTGACTGTCGTTAAGAATGATATAATGTATACTTAAAATTTGCTAAGAAAGTAGATCTCAAGTGTTCTCAATGCACAAGCACACACTCACAAAGCTTAGCTATGTCAGGTGATGGGTAGAATAATTAGCTTGATTGTGGCAATTATTTCACAATGTATATGTAGATCAAAACATCACATTATATATCTTAAGTATATATAATTTTAATTTATCAATTATATCTTAATAAAGCTGGAAAAAAAAAAGATTACATATGTACCAGGCTTTCTATTGTATCACTGATTGTATTAATAAAAGAATAGAAACAACATAACTATATATTAATAAAAGAGTACTTAAATAAATTATGGTACATTTCTCCAGACAATAAAAATAATCACTGCAGTCATTAAAAATATTGAGGAAGTTCTTTATGAACTGATCTTAAAATTCCTCCAAGACATATTATTAGGTCAAAAAAAAAATGTTGCAATCTGGGTGGGTCAGCGAATTGGGAGGGAGGATGAGCATGCAGAAAAATATTATGAAAACATTTCAGAAAATGATTGAGTAAGCAGACAGAGCCTAAGGTTGAACCAGGGCTCACCTAGCCTGTGGATCAGGAAGTATCATCCTGCCTAGTTCAATGGCAAGATCTATTAGTGGAGTCTACCCTGGTTGCTGCAGCCAGCCACAGGTGCTAATGCTGGTCTTCAGTGGATTAATTCATAAATCCAGGATAAAAAGATGAAGACAATATTGATGTTGTTATGTCAGGTATGCATTTGTAAGGATCTTCTGAATGGAATATGTTGTCATTACTGTGCTACACTTAATATGTTTTATCTGATTTTAAGACATGTGAGATTAGAATTATTGGCTTTACTATATTTTAAAGTTTATTGGAGTCACAATAGTTGATTAAGTGTTAAAAAACAATGTACTTTTAAAATCTGTTAAATTTACTTGACAGGCATTTGACATGATGTATTACATATAGATATACTAAATACGTAACTGTAGTATGAAATGTCTGAGTAAATTTTTTATTTAAGAGAGGAAAATTTGGCTCTTTCACTTAAACATTAATCAAAGAATGTGAAATGGCTTTTCTTATTTTTGGACAATTATTATATTTCTAAATAAAAAAGAAACAAGATTTGTAAGTTGAATTTAAACATTTATAAGGACTGAGATTTTTACTGATAGCATTAATAAATTGAACACTACTTTTAGTCCCTGCTACAGAAAGTCTTTCTTTCTAGACACAAAATCCTTCTGACTTTTAAAAACTGGCCTTTTGTTTTTGTTTTGGTAGACTTCGAATTTGGTTGTTTGGAGGAATGAACATCATTGTTTTGTTCTGGAAGGAAGTTCTTTGTTGGTGTTTCTTTCCTCCAAAATTGACTTAGCTATTAAAATTTGGTGCTTATAAGAAAGAGTTAAGAAAAAAATGAATAGCAATGCTTCTATTAAAATAAATGAGAAAAACCCCCTGCTCATTCCCATTGTGATCTCAGAGACATGAGTAACTTAAGTGCTTGAGATGGAAAAAGCTCAGGGGAAACCTTAATTTAGTTGTCCTAGACTTTTAGAAATCCCTGTCCAAAATCCAGGTTAATGCAGCTTGATTCTATCTTTGTAATCTCCACATTGAAACATGCCGTACATTTGTCTTTGCTCCTTTCCTCCTTGGTAATGCTACTGGAGGGCAGGCATAAGTATAGGATTTAATTTCCCCACCTGGCTTCCCATGAGGAACCGACTGCAAACATTTGTACTCCTTTTCTAACTGCTTTACTGCTTTTACGGGCTTCCTAACCTCATTCTTCCCCTTGTGCAACTATTTTAAGAAGCAATTTACTTATACAGAATTTCTCATGGTTTATAAAAGGTATCAGCCGCAAATTCATGGATACAGGAGGTCCATGTTAGGTCAGCGTTGATGGGGGAGGCATGCATTTGCAGATCCTAAACGGGTTATGCTATTCCTTGTCTCTATGACTGTGATGGCCTTTCCTCTCTGTGTCTGACTCACTCCTCATTTTTCAAAATCTCATCTTGACTGCTCGAATGTATTTTCAGGATTTACTTTTGTCCCTCTCAACATTTTGGGGACCCATTCATGCTGTTGTAAGTAGCTATTTGGTATTCTATTCTCTGAAGATATCACGTTGTATTTTTTCATTTCACTGTTGATGGAAATCTCAGGTTGTTTTCAGTCTTTTTTATTTAGCACAAACCATGCTATTATAAACAATCTTATATGTGTCTCCTGGTTTATGTGTGTAAGAATTTTGCTATGTCTCCCAAGTATTTGGGAGTGGAATTGCTGGGCCAAATGTAGTAGACGATGCTGAGGGCTGTACTGATTTTTACTGTACTACAGCCCATGAGACATCGGTGGCTCCACATCTTTATGAACACTTTTTCAAAACTGAGATATAATTGACATATAACATTATATTAGTTTCAGGTGTACAACATAGTAATTCGATATGAGTATATATTGCAAAATGATCGCAACAATAAGTCTAGTTAACACTGATGACCATATGTAATTACAAAATTTTTTCTTGAGATGAGAACTTTTAAGATCCACTTTCTTAGCAACTTTCAAATAGGCCATACAGTGTCACCATGCTGTACATATGAACACCTGATATTGTTAAGAATTTTAATATTTACCAATCATGTGTGTTGAAATTACATCTTGTTGTGGTTTCCATGTGAATTTCTTTGATTACAAATAGCTGAGCACCTTTAGATATTTGTTAATATTCAGGTTCTTCCTTTGTGAAATACATGTTTTTTGTGTTTTTTTTTTTTTTGGTCTTTTTCCATTGGGTTGTTTATTTTATTTATTTATTTATTTATTTATTTTTAATATTTTATTTATTTATTTGACAGAGAGAGACATAGCGAGAGCCGGAACACAAGCAGGGGGAGTGGGAGAGGGAGAAGGAGGCCTCCCGCTGAGCAGGGAGCCCGATATGGGACTCGATCCCAGGACCCTGGGATCATGACCTGAGCCGAAGGCATACGCTCAACGACTGAGCCACCCAGGCTCCCTGTTTATTTTTTTAATAGAGCTTAGAATATAGGAAGATCATCTATCTCTCTATCATCTATCTATCTGTCATCTATCTATATGATATGAAGAACTATATTGAGCACCTGGGTGGCACAGTCAGTTAGGCAGCTGACTCTTGGTTTCAGCTCAGGTTGTGATCTCAGAGTCGTGGGATTGAGCCCTGCGTTGGGCTCCACACTCAGCTTGGAGTCTGCTTTAAGACTCTCTCTCCCTTTTCCTCTCCCTTTGCCCCTCCCCTTCACTCTTCCTCTCTCTCAAATATATAAAAAAGTCTTTAAAAACAAAAAGAACTATATCATAGGAGTTCTTCGTATATTTCTGATCCTAACTTTTTGTCAGTTTTGTGTGTGGCAAATATCTTCTCCCAGTTAATGACATGTATTTTGTACTCTCTTTATGGTATTTTTTAAATGAATAGACATTTTCCATCTATTTTATCAATATTTTCCTTCATGATTTTCACCCTTTGAGTTGTATTTGAGAATGGCTTCTGTACCCCGAAATGATAAAGGTTGTTTCCTGTATCTTCTTCTAAAAGATTTCATAAAAGAAAAATGGCTTTTTATTTGGAAATAGCTTCAAGCTCATTGATAAACTGAAGGGATAAAAATAGGGCACTCAGTAAACCCTATCCCCACATCCTATATTGTTTACATTTTCTCTTCATTTCCTTTGCATTCTCTCACTATTTTTTCTCTCTTTTTCTCTTGAAACATTTAAAAGTAAGGTAGATCAATCATGACCCTTCACCCCTAAATACTTCAGTGTATGTTTCTTAAGAGTAGGAATAGTCTTCTAAAGTTTTCAAAATTTTGCTTTCTCCATTTAAATTCTTGATTCTTCAGGAATTAGTTTTTGAGTAAGTTATGAGGTAGAGATCCAAAATAGTTTTTTATAGAGATAGTTAAGAGTTCCACACCATCTGGAAATAATCCAAGCTTCCTCTGTAATGCCACTTCCAACAAATGTCAGTTTTTACATATGCATGGGTCTGAGTCTAGGCATGTTAGTCTGTCCCATTGGTCTGTTTGTTTATCCCATTAAGACAGATCACAATATCTTAATTACTGTAGCATTGTAGTGAGTTTGCTGTCTAGTTGAGGATGTCCCCCTACCTTCTTTATCTTCAAGAGGCTTTGACTTTAATAAGCTCTTTGCCTTTTTATATAAATTTTAGAATTAGTTTGTCAACTTCTAAGAAAAATCATTTAGGGATTTCAACTGGACTTTCATTAAATCTATAAAACCCTTGTATAAGAACTGACATCTTTGGAAATTTCTAGTCTGTGGAGTTAGTATGCCCTCTCATTTACACAGATGTTTTTATGTTTTTAAATTTACATTTATAGAATTTTTTTGCAGAAGAGTATTGCATATGTTTTTGGATTTATTCCTAAGTATCATATGTATTTCTTGATCTTATGAGTGGTATCTCTTTAAAACATAAAACTCTAAATATTTGTTATTGGTATGGAGGGTACAAGGAACTATAACAAATTGGTATTATATCTAATAACCATGCTAGAAACTTGAATGTTAACAATTTGTAGATTTTTTTTCAGGTTTTCTATGCAGACAGTCATATGATCGACATTCAGTACTAATTTTGTTTCTTCCTTTTCAATTCTTATATCTTTTATCTGTTTCTTGCTTATCTAGGAAGACTAAAACTTCTAGAACAAGACTGAATAGAAGTGAGAATGCATGCCCTTGAATAGTTCTTGATTTCAAAAGATATAATTTTTTTTAAACTTTTTTTTTAAAGATTTTATTTATTTATTTGAGAGAGAGAATGAGATAGAGAGAGAGAGCATGAGAGGGGGGAGGGTCCAAGGGAGAAGCAGTCTCCCCGCTGAGCAGGGAACCCGATGCGGGACTCGATCCCGGGACTCCAGGATCATGACCTGAGCCGAAGGCAGTCACTTAACCAACTGAGCCACCCGGGCGCCCAAAAGATATAAGTTTTTAACATCTCAGCACTAAGGAAGGTATTTATTGTCATTTTTTTATGGAGACCTTTGATCAGATGAAGGAAATTCTCTTCTCTTCCTACTCAGCTGCACACTGAATTTCATTGAATGCTTCTCCTGAATCTATTTAGATGATCATCTCCCCTCCTCCTTTTAATCTATAATGTCAATTACATCAACAGATTTTCTGAGTTTGCTGTAACCTTGCATCACTAAAATAAACCTAACTTGATCATGATGTAGTATAAAACAGATACAATTCAGGTTACCAATATTTTGTTTAGGGTTTTTGCTTCTATTCTCCTGTGTGAGTTTTTACCACCCCTGGTTTAAAAAAAAAAAAAATGCTAATTTTGTAACATAAGTTGAGGTAATGTTTCCTCTTTTTCTACTTTCTGAAAGAGTTTGGTAACATTGAAAATATCTGTTTCTGAACTTTGGGAGAACTCACCTGTAAAACCAGCTAGGCTTGGTTTTATTGTGGGAAGATTTTAAACTATTGATCTTATTTTGTTTGTAGTTACCAAACCATTCAGATTTTTTATTACTGCTTGAGTCATTCTAGGAAATTGTCCATTTCATCTAAATTTTCAATTTATTTTTATAAACATTCATAATATTTTTTTATCTTTATAATCTCCACTATATCTGTGGTTTGGCCCATTTTGCCTCCTCAGTCCTAATATTGTTTATTTATATCTTCTCTCTTTTTTCTTGATCAGTTATGCTAGACAAGTATTCATTTATTAAACTTTTTAAAGATCCAACCTCTGGCATCTGGATCCTCTCTACTGTTTTTATTTTTCCCATTGCATTAATTTCTGCTCTTGTCTTTATTTTCTTTTCCTTTTTCTACTCTCTTTGGATGGATTATATTGTTTTAATCTCTTTGGATGGATTATATTGTTTTTCATAGTTAACTTCTTAAATTGCATGCTTAGTTCAGTAATTTTCAAATTGTCCTTTTTAAAAAAAAGATTTTATTTATTTATTTATTTATTTGAGAGAGAGTGTGTGTGAGCAGGAAGGGGAGGGGCAGAAGGAGAGGAAGAGAGAGCTCCCCGACGCGGGACTCAATCTCACGACCCTGAGATCATGACTTGAGCCAAAATCAAGAGTTGAGCACTTAACTTACTGAGCCACCAAGGGGCCCCTCAATTTCTCTTTTTTTTAATATAAGTAATATACTGGTTATGTAAATTTAGGAAGTAAATTTTCTTCTCTGTACTGCTTCCCACCCCCTACTTGTCTGGAAGTTTCATACTCTAGAACCAGTCTTTTTGTAACTCCCTTAGAAATTTTATTATGACTATCTAATTACCAAGTCTAATGTTATTATTTTATCCTTTTGAAAAATCCAAGGATGTTTCTATGTTTTTCCTATAATCACCTCTCAATCAATTTCCCCATTGTTGCCAGAAATTTAATTATGTCTTATTTCTCTTTTCCAGTCTCCACAAATTAAAGTTACTCTCTGATAGTGAAATCCTCACCACTTTGGGCCCCAAGTTAATTCTTTCAAGTCCTAAGAGAGTCCACTGACTTAATGCTGTCTTTCGTAACCGTAAAGAGTGTGGACTTCTGGTCCAAGCACGACTTGGAGAATACCACAACCATTGAAAACATCAGATTCATGAAATGATTGCTATTTCTGAGAACTGTTTATCTCAGACAAATTTCCCCTTGAGTGAGATGATCACACAAGGGCGACTCTCTCTCCCCTTTCCTGTTTTCATACTCTCACACATACCGTGCTTTTTAATGAAACAACTCTAGGGGAATTTCCTAGTACCCGTGAAAGCCTGCTTTTTAAAATAAAATTAATGAAATATTTTCCCTTTTACTGGGATTCCACTAATTTCCACTGGTTCCATTTCTTTTCCCTGTGGCTGAAGTCTTGGATCTTTATTAGCAAATAAAATCTTCGGGGAAGGCATGAGGTATGTGATACGTGAAAACAAAGCACCTCAGTGAATGGTGGGGACGTGGGCTTTACTTGTCAGAGTGCATTCCATGTGCTTCCTGGGAGTCAACATCTCAGAAAAACCCTGTAGAGACAACGGGCTCTGAGTGGGCCAGCACAGCACCAGAAGGGCTAAGTAAAAGCTTATGATAAGAGAGAAGTATGAGTATTCTCTCTAAAAAGAGAGCTGTATTTCTGCAGTGGGCCCTGCAGGGTCAAAGCAATTTAATTCTTTGTCCTTCCAGTCCTGCTGTAAGTGAAGAACCACTTGATTTCAAACTCAGGATGGGAGCAGAGACTTGACCCCTGGCTGCCCCGCTCTGAAACCCATGGCCTGACTCAAATGACCCTCTCAGTGGCTTCCCAGTAAACTACATTAGGCTCTTCTGAGTTTGGTCTATCCCAAAGCTAATTCCATGCCAACTCCATAAAACGGGTGGGGAAAACAAGCCAGTCTGTGACGGGCTGGAAATCTCACCTATGATATTGCAAGGCTACCACCCGGCCCCACTGCAGAGGCAGTGTGGATTCCCTGACAAAGTCCTGGGAGAGAAGGCAAGGGAACTCTGGAAGATGATTGACCAAGTTGAGCCACAAGGTGACCCTGATGACTTCTGACTGAGAAAAAGAATGGGGCAGAGAAATTTAATATGTGCGCATTGAATTTCGTTTGCAAAGTCTATATGCAAAATGGTCTTTTCAATTTTTTAGAATCCATAAAATGAGCTTTTCTAAGTTAAATAGCCATCTTTTTGTTCAATAATGGGAAAATCTCTACCATAAATATGCAAGAGGATTTTTCTCTCTCTCTTTGAGAATTCACTGCTTAGAATATCTCCAATTGCCACCTGTGAATGTTAGTGATATTAAGCTATTTTGCTTCACCACCTAGTATTTTAAGTTTCACTTTCACTTCTTGAATGGGACCTGCTTTATCCACTCTGTCAGGTGGAGGTTTGGGGCATAACTTTTGGAAACCTGTCCAGAGTCCTTCAGATTCCTTTTAGATCTCACCTTTTCCTAAGATCAAGGGCTGCTGTATTCAACAAATTTTTCTTTCAATGTCTCAAATAGAAAATGCATGTTTAGTTTTCCAAGGTATGCTTTTGACAGTATACTTTTTTGCTTTTGACATAATAATCAGTTCAAAATATTTCAGTGTTTTGTGAGAATATAAACTTTATAATTTTACAGATGTTCATGTATGTCCTTTGTTTTAAATTATATTAATATTTGTCCAATTGTCAACTAGGTGTCAGGCATTGTTGTAAGTGTTTTACATATCTTATTTGATCTTCACAATAGCCCCACGGATATGCACTGTCATTATTTCCATTTTACGTGTGGGGGAGTCCAGGCACAGAGAGTTTTAGAGACTTGCCCCAAGTCACATAGCTGGTAAGGCTGGACCCACGCTCCAAGAGCAGGCATCTGCCTCAGCTGCCCACCTCCTCACACTCTGCTCTGATACCTCTCTGGCCAGATGTACTCCGTATTTCACCTGTTTCCCAGGCTCATACACATGCGGAAGCTGCATTCCGTTCTAAAAGCCACTAGAACGTTATGCTAAGTCCAGCAAGCCGGACACACATATGATATCATTCCACTTCTATGAGGTACCTGGAGCAGTCGAATTCACACAGGCAGAAACTAGAAGGCAGAAACTCACATACAAAGTCACATATGGTTACTGGGTTGGGAGGGAGGGGGAGGGGAGGACAGGGAGTTGTTTAACGGGTGCAGAGTTTCAGTTTTGATGAAAGGAATTCTGGAGCTGGATGCTCTGATGGTTGCTCAACAATGCAGATATACTTAATGCCAGTGAACCGTGCCTTTAAAAATGGTGAAAATGTTAAAGTTTATGTTACATATATTTTGCAGCAATAAAAAATGCAAAAAAAAAACCCAAACCCCCAAAGAAACCCAAAACCCCGACAACCCCCAAACAAAACCTTGCTAAGATTCTCTTCAACAGGCCAGTGATTCAGTGAACAGGGAGTATCTCCCTGTCACTAGGAGCTGCCAGGTTATGGAAAAATTGTGTTCAAGTTCTTTGAACACTTCAGAATAAGTTGGAGATTGACTTGACAGATACTTATAATTTGGGAAAGTATGTGTGGATCAGATTCTGTCATACATATTTCTCTGTAGTGTTTCAAGATGGTGCTGTGTACTGGGGGGAAAAGAGACCCGAACAGTGAGTGCCTGGCCCAGATGTCAGGAGACCCACGGCCATGTAGCTCCTTCCCTGCACTGGGAGCACAGAGACAGGCTTGTCCTTAGTGGTGTCCAGGCTCAGCTCTGAAGTGGTTCTCCCATCGGTGCTCCAGCCCGTGGCTGTTTTTGCTTCGGAGAGATGGTTGCTCTGTACTCCCAGCCCGGCTGCCTCCCCGGCCCCTGTTGCCAGCCAGTGTCATTTCTCCTTAGTCCATAACCTAAGCCAACAGAATATATTCTTGGATGTTCTGCCTCCACCACACTCATGTCATCAGGCATGGCGGCACACTTCACAGGTACCACTGGTTCAGGGCCAGGACCCAATTAACAGACAAAGAAGCTTCTTCCAGTTTCTCCAGAGGAAAAGAGGATGCCCAGATACTCCTCCCATAGGTCACTAATGTTTGAGTCACAGCATTTTTCTCAATGTGTAGTTATATATAGACCTGTGTCATTTTTTTTAGATATACAAATGACTCTTGAATGTTTATGTGATATGTGAAACATACAATGCAATGCCGGTTAAACGAATCAGGTCATTTCTCACCTTTCAGATTGTATGCTTTGCTTTAATGTAGCTAGATAATCGGCTCCACACCTATTTTTGTTCCTAAAATCACTCCAGCAAGGGGATGCCTGAGTGGCTCAGTTGGTTAGACTGCTGACTCTTGATTTCTGCTCAGGTCATGATCTCAGGGTCCTGGGATCAAGCCCCACGTTGGGGTTTGCACTCAGGGGGGAGTCTGCTTAAGGTTTCTCTCTCTCCCTCTCCCTCTGCTCCTCCCCCACCCCTGCTCTCTCTCTCTCTTTCTCCCCCTAAAATAAATAAATAAATCTTAAAAAAAAAATCATTCCAGCAAGAAGCACAGTGCTACATATATAGTTGGCATTTCACAAACATTTGTAGAATGAAGAAATGAATGACATGACTTTTCCAAGGTTGCATTGTTAATAAGTGACGGGTTGAAGAGGATCCAACAAGAACCCTATAACACATCTCTTCCTTGTGCCCTATGTTTTAAAAAATCTCACACGCACGTATATATACACACACTCCCATACACACAAAGTCACATGTGACATATTTAAGAAATTAGGGCATGAAGAAAAGGCTGGAAAAGGAGGACTTGCACCCGCTAAGGGAGGAAGCACACGCGGGGAAGGACACCCTTCCTTCACTGATCTTCATCCTTTGCAGATGGGCAGGAGGTGTCAGAGAAGATCCATGCCAGCCTCCAGCAGAGGCTCTTAAGCTGGCAGTCCTCCCTCCCAAGATGGGGCGGTGTCCAGAGTCAGGTAGTCAGTCACTGATTCACCTCACCCTGTTCACACGCCCCCACACTAATGCACATACCCACCCATTAACATGCACACTGAGACAGATGACACTCATAGCCCCCCATCTAGACGTGCACACATGTACATGTACTCCTACACACCCACATTCTCACACACAGACATATGCTCTCATACGCAACTTCACATTCACGCCTAGGCGTGCACACACCACACATGCGCGCACACACACACAGTCACACACACTTGCACGTGGGTGAGTCTGAAAAGTATTTATTGTGCTTTCTGAGGCTCCCTAAGTCCCTTAGAATTAGTTTCAAATTTCTTAGCTTGGCATCTGGGACCTGCCACACGGAATCACAACATGTCTTTCCAGTCTTTTCTGTTCCCACACCTCTCTCTCTCTAACCTCCATTAGGAGTCCAGTGGGTGATAGCTGGGACTATGCTGGTTGGCAGGGAGGCTGTGAGGTGGAAGGCCAACACCGGGATCCCTGTTTTTTATCTATACCATTGAGGCCTTCCATCCCTGGTATATTCCTGAGGGCTGTCTAAGGAACAAACGCCCATTAGGACCCTTCCTACCTTTACTCAAGCTTTTGCCCTGATCCTCTCCAAACTACTTTTGAAATCTGAACTTCAGAACATTTTGTGCATCTGTCCCCAGTCCCTTGAGAGCCCTTCTCAACCCCAGGTCTCTAGATCCTTCCCTCGTGCCACATACCAGCCTTGCATTGAAGTTACCTGGCTTACTTTCCTCATCTTGTCTTAAATCCTGGAGACTAGGTTGGTGAAGTGTTGTATTTGTCTGTGTTGTTTCAAAGAGTTTAGAAAGATACCTTGCACAAATCAGGTGCTCTAAAAATTCATGTACTCATCTATGGTACAAAAAGTGGTATATTTTTTGGTCAGTAAATTCATCCACAGTTATTTAGCTCACTTGATAACATTGTGTGTTGAGATGATCTAAGACAACCATTTAGGTGTAAGTATTATCCAATGAGGATAAAACACTAAACCGATAACTCCTTCCTGTGTCAGTTGACGTGAAGAACCCTTCCTTGGGCTGGTCCCAGGGGAACAAGATCCTGGGCCAAAGGGATATGCAAGGTGTCAGGGAAGAGCCAGTTTATGGGATCTTAGTTTTTGGTAGGATACTGGAGGGCACAAAATAAAAGTGAGAATGTTCTAGAAAAAGGCATGCCCAGAGGGAAGAGGACAGAAAGAAAGATATAAGGGTTCAAAAGACCGTTTCTCTTAATTAAAAATTTTGCCTTGATTCAGCATGCCAAGCCAAAGGGTCAAAATTGAATTTAAGACATTTATGCAAAAGGATTGCCATTGCACTTTCTACGTATTTGTTGAAGTACAAATTGTTTCATCTGAACAGTCCAGTGATTGTTGCTTCTGTGTCATTATTATTAAAATGAGGCTCCCATATGAATAGCATATCAACTTTGCGTAAGCTACCATGGGTTATGAACTCTTAAGAGGAAAATGTCTATCCAAGTGAAAAAATATTATTATTGCTACTTTATTACTTTCAAATTCAGCCGAAGCTTTGTGTTCGGGCCGTTGGGACATTTTACAAGTGTTGCTTTGATCTCTACATTATTTATTTCCATATCAGTGTGAGTGTTTTTCCTGGGGAATCTCTAGTTTCTGGCTCAGGGGTTCTTTGGCAGCGCAGATGCTGTGTCAGAGAGTGGGGCCCTGGGATTTGCCTTTTCAATTCAACATGTAGACTTACCTTTGAAGGCTTAAAAATTATCCAAGGCGGGGGGCGAGGGGGAGCTGGGGAGGAAAAGAGTTATTTTTTTCCTCCTACCTCTGAGTCCAATTACCTAATAAAGATTCATCATTCCTTTTGTCCGAGGAGCTCTGTGACCTAATTTTGCTCCTTGCCTCGTTTCAGATATCGCAACCCATTTTTATGCATTCAGCTTTCCTAATGAAATCCACATGGCTTAAATCAATAAAGCCATTGTTCAGCTTCCTTTCCTATTTCTCTAGTGCTTTTTGCCTGGTCTATTTTGTTTGCATACTTGTTTGTAGGAAATATGGCTCTTTATCTAGAATTCCCCCTTTTGGAGTGGTCTTTTTCTTAGCTTCCTTTTTAACGATGATCAGTTTGTTCATGTGCAGCTATTAAACGTATAGTTCTTTCTTTAATGGGCTAGTCTAGAGGAAATTTTGTTTATACAGGTTTTCTTTCTCATTAATTGTTTGTTTTGGATAGGTTAAGAAATTAACAGTGAGAAACTCGACATCTTTGTTCATTATCTTTGTATACATGTAGGATGTACAAACCCCCTGTGTAAACTTCAGAAACAGCTTTTATTGTCTGTTAATGCTCTATCTTTTCCCCAGAATCCCCAGTCTGTCCCTTCTTCCATTCAAAAGCCAGGCATTACTGAGTATGTAGATCTTTTTTACATTTTTTTTTTTTATTTGACACAGAGAGAGAGAGAGAGAGATCACCACAAGCGGGGGGGGGGGGGGGGGAGAGGGAGAGGGAGAAGCAGGCTCCCGGCCCGGCAGGGAGCCCGATGTGGGGCTGGATCCCAGGACCCTGGGATCAAGACCTGAGCCGAAGGCAGACGCTTAACTGACTAAGCCACCCAGGTGCCCCTCTTTTTTACATTCTTGAAGTCCTCCAGATCATACCGAGACCCTCTTTAGTAGCTTTCTGCTCCTAATGAACTATAAACCCATGAAAGTTGCCAATGGACAGTCAGGCTCCTTGGCAAGAAACATTTTATTTACCTGAAATCCTGGACTTCAAAATAGAAACCTACCCATAAGCCCCAGAGTTGGTACCAAAAGGTGTTTTCTTCTGGAGTAGCTCTCTCCAAGTCTTCTCATAAATTCTAAATACTCACTATCCCATCATTGACTTTCAACAGTTGGGCAAGGGCTAGCCCAGCAGCATCTCCTGTGATTCCTTCAGAAATCCTTCCTTTTTAAAATTTTTTATCTCTCTAAGTTATCAGGGCAGAAAGTGTGGGCCATAATAGCAAGCAGGCACTTGAATACGGATGATGATGATGATGATGATGATGATGATGATGAAGAAACACCAGGCCCATTTAGTAGTTAAAACATTAATATTGGGCCATTTTACTCTCCCAATTCTCTTGGATTCAACCTTGCTAATGGGAAAGATAGAAGGAGGAATAAATAAATGGTGGATCCCAATGTTCAGACATGCTCCATGATCTTATTCTTTTTTCTTTTTTCATGGTCTTTCTTGGTCTTTTTTGAGGCTCCTGTTCATGCCTCTTTTTCTCATTGTAAGCATCTTGCCAGAGTCATGGCAACTCTTCCCCACCCATCTCCTTTTCTGCATTTTAAGTCGTATCCTAAGTGTGGAAAAATGTCTTTCCCCCCCCCCCTGAAAAGCTCTACTATTACTATTCTGGACTTGTTGTGAGAAGGTGAACTTAGAATTAAATCCCCACATGTAGCATATTTAGCTAGCTAGCCACTTTAATAAGCAAAAAGAAATATTCAAACCCACCCATAACTGCTTTATAATCATGTTTCCTTGAGGGGAAATAGTTGAAAGGCAAAGCAATGAACACAACTGTTCTGCTTTGTCCACCCAAGAAGTGCCATCAGCCTCTAGAACAGCAGTTTCCTTCAAGGAAGACAGAGAAAGGGAGAATCCCGCTCCGTCTACTGCGGCCAATGGTGGTTGCCAAACACCTCTTCTGTCTTCTACATCTCTCCCTCTAGACTCTTCATTCTTCTGAAACATTTCCTCCTCAAAGTCTAGAATTATTTCTCAGTCACTTCTGCGAACTTGTTCTGCACACCAATTTGAAATCCGTTAGACATGCAAACATTTCCTGTGGGCCAGCACTCTTTGGCTCTTTCGAATTATTTTTCTCCTCAACCTGAGTAGTTAAGAAGAGCAAGAAAGAGGCATCTGGAAACAGAGTTTGGATTCACTGGGGCCGCATGAACTTTAGTTAAAAAAGGTAACACCGTGTTCAGAAAGCTGACAGAGGTCCCTGGTGTAGGGTCCCAGACATTCTGCCTCTGGCTGGTGACAGGATCCTTTGGCTGGTTTGTGGACTGGACTGAGGCTGGGAGAGCTCTCACATAGGCTCTGCTCCGGATTCAGGAGTGGTACCCCCAATGCCAACTCGAGGCCAAGATCCCTGGCCCTCTCACCAGCACCCTGCCTTTATACATGTGTTCGCTCCTGCCGGCATCATTCATTGGCCCGGGCAGCACAAGGGGGTGCTCTTTGAACAGCGATTCTGAGCATTATCCAGGGATGCACTGAGGACTGAAGA
Organism: Callorhinus ursinus; assembly: GCF_003265705.2. Lineage (NCBI taxonomy): Eukaryota > Metazoa > Chordata > Mammalia > Carnivora > Otariidae > Callorhinus > Callorhinus ursinus. The sequence goes on along the minus strand of NW_027397068.1, from coordinate 63,639,521 downwards.
AGTGAGCGAAGAAGCTCTGGAGCTGCATGTTTATAAGCTGGTCATACCTTCGTTGATGTGGTCGTGATTTACTGGCTAGTTCTGCTGTGATGATGTTTTGCCTGAGTTCTACGTGGGTTTGAGATGCCTTAAAAGAAAACAGGCCATGTGTCAGGTCAAGAATAGCAAAAATTAAAAAAAAAAAAAGTTTCATTTTGAACGCCACTACCGTGTTGACAAAGCTTTTCCAGCTTTGTTCTGACTCAGCATGAGGGGGCTGGTCTGCGGCAGGTATGGAGAGGGAAGTGGCAGCAAGAATTTTGGCACTTGGGATCTTACTCCTTCTACTACCAGAGGAGGAAGTGACCGAGAGGCTGAGGACTTCTCTCCTGAGTCCCAGATCTGGTCCAAGCTTCTTACTCCTTGTTCTCTTTTCTGGGGCTCCTTTGGTGACCATCGCAACATATCCAGTCTCGCCCCACAAGCTCAGCGGAAAAGATGAGTGAAGAGACAACCAAAGATGTCGCTCAAAAAAGAGACCTAGGACACCCATGCAGCACATTCCCACGGAGTTTAGCCTCTGCCTGTCAGCTGGGAGGCCTTGAACAATTCCCAGCCTCTCAGGATAATGGTTTCCTCACACGGTTTTCTAGAACAGGGATGATAAAGCATTGTTGTGAGGATTAAATGAGATAACATATGAAAAGTACTTGGCGTATTTTCCTGGCACATACCAAGTTCTCCATAAATGTCAGCTATTGTTACTAAGTTACGTATAATCTCTTTATTTTCCCACTAAAAGTTCCATTCCTTCTAGGGTAGCCCAATACCATGCATTGCTAATGATTCCACTTTATCTTTATCTAGGGACCCTCCCCCGTGGGACTCTCTGAGCGTCTCTTGAGGACAGAGTGTGTGGCTTTTTGGGAAATAGAGGCATCCCAGAATCAGAGAATGATGAGTCCAGAAGGCATCTTGACCATCTTCCCACACCTGGAATTCAGAGCATGGAGCTAGAAGTGGGCAAAAAGAAGATCTTCAGTGTCCCTCAGTAGTTGTACGGTTTGACAGAAACTTTGATAAAACCATGAAGACGGTGGGTGATTTGGGGGTCTTCTTGTCCTTTGATCCTCTGACATCAGGAGCTCTTCCCTTTCCTGGCACCCAGGGCCCACCCCCGTGTGTAGTCCAGGGTGGACCCTGGGCCTTTTCCTGGGCTCATTAAACCTTCATTCCCTGGGGGAAGCATCCTGGTTGGGTTTTAGGACGTTATCTGATTCTGGTGATTTACACCCCTTAGGAATGGCTGATGCATGTGACCACACGGCAGTATTTACATTCTAAAAGGGAAAGCTATTTATCAAGATTATGGGAGTATGTGGTGCAATTTTTAGTCTAGAGGACTTTTTACTTTCCACCGATATTTCAGAAAATCAGTGAGTTCCTGATCAGGTACCCCATTTTGTGGAATGTTGGCCGCCAATCACCGATTCAGAGAGAGCTTTCTCCCTTCAGCCCATGCTGAGTTTTCTTAAAAAGATATTCAGAGAAGAGGGTCCTAGAGTGCCCCACACAGCTCTCTCCCTGACTGTTCAGTAATTCTGTCAGGACATTTCTCTCGGATCAAAGCTAAATCCTGTCTGTGCTGTTTGATCCATTCTATTTCCCCCTGTCCTGCCCTCAGTGGAAACAGAAAACAGCTGATGACCGACTGTGCCTTGCACACAACAAAGGATTCTGGCTTCTCAGGAGGCTTGATTTAAAGGTCACTTGCTAGAGCAGCCACCCCCAGTACAGACCCCTGGGGCCCTCACTTGGAGGGTTGGGCCAGGCTCTCGCGCTTCAGAGAAAGCAGGAGCACCATCCTACACCAGTTTTATGTCATTGCCGTGTGTGTGACAAATCCTGTGTTTAACTTGGGCAAGCTTCAGAAGGTTCTCCTTGTACCACATTCCACTGAAGAGCCTGCCACAAAAGGCCCGCATGTGAACCCTGTTAACATTCTCCACAGCCTCGCAGATCTTCCGAATGTAGCCAACAAAGTAGCCGCTGTGGAGGACATGGAGAGTGTCACCGTTGTCAAAATGTAGTATTCACCCATTTATTACAGGGGTGGGGGGGTGTATGGATCGTGCTGACACTCAAAATTGCAGGGCCCAAACTCTGTGTCTCCTCATTTATGTTATTCTGTGTTTCTTGGAGCACAAAGCCTTCGCCAGCTTGGTGAAGGAGGGGAGACTGTTTTAATTACTGAATGGATTCAGGACTCTCACTTTAAAGTGGCCGTAATACAAGTGTGTGCCCACATGTTCTTGCCAATACCACAAAAACATATTGCTGTATCTCTAAATCCACTATCTTAAGACAAAAATAATTTTTCAGGGGCGCCTGGGTGGCTCAGTTGTTAAGCGTCTGCCTTCGGCTCAGGTCATGGTCCCAGGTCCTGGGATCTAGTCCCACATCGGGCTCCCTGCTCAGCTGGGGGCCTGCTTCTCCCTCTGCCCCTGCTCCTCCCACCACTTGTCCGCTCTCTTTCAAACAAATGAATAAAATCTTTAAAAAAATAAATTTTCTGGGTTTTTTTACCTTGCAAGTTTATCTTTGCTGCGCTATCTACTGCTTTTCAAGTGGGATCTAGGTACAGGTGTGAAATGCCGGAGTGTAACCCATAAGGAGAAAAATGAACATTTATTGAGCATGTGTTCCAAGTATTTGATGCATTTTAACTTTTTTAAGCTTCTCAACAATGCTATGAAGTAGGCACTGCTGTAATCCTCATTCTGTAGATAAGGAAACTGAGGCACAAAAGGATTAAGAACTTGCTCTAGGTCATCCATTAGCAAAAGACAGAGGCAGGACCTGAATCCAGACAGGTCGCTTCCAGAGCCCAGACCCCCAGCCACAGCATGACAGGACCTCTCTGCCCGAAGCCATAGGCTTCATCATGAGATGAACATGGCCATCTCTCTGAAGGGTCAGGTTGCTTGATGGTGAATAAGTCAGCACATTATTTTTTACAGTGATAAAACAGATATGGGGTCTTATGCAAACATATAACCTCAAAGACATTTTTAGTGTGCCGTGAATCGTCTCAGGCTGCACCCTGGCTGTGACGGTATGTACTTCCTCTCCTCCATGTCTGGGACACACATTCAGGGACAAATTGAAGCGATACTGTGGTGTACCTTATCTATACCTGGTTTCAGTTGTCCTGCACCGAAGCCATTGGCCAGAGGTCAGAGGTCAGATGGCGATAATAGAATTTCTAGCCTTTTTTCTTGGACTTTTCCTCTATCTCCTTCCCTTCCAGCAATGTCAAGGGTAGGTCATGCTAATGTCTTCACCTGCAAGAAAGGAGCAAGCATTTCCTTAGCCACTGGGACCAACATCCCAGAAGTAGGGGCTGTGTCCTGTCACCGGCTAGTCGCTTCCTGTGCCCTTCCTGGGGTCCTGTCCTTCCGATGCCCACCCCTGGGTGGGCTACGCTTCCTCCCCGGTATTCTGCACACCTGTGCTTAGCTCTAGCCCAGCTCTTTGCTGTTGATACCATGAAACTGGGCAGAAGTCAACAGCTGAGCTCCTTTTGCCATTTAAAGCATCAGAGATGGGCCCAATGTTTGACTGAAGGAGAGTCTTTTCAGATCTTGAAATGTGTCCATGCCACACTTCATCTCCTTTCTGGGACTTAGGAGCACAGGAGAGTGGGATCCTATCAGCTTCTCCTTCGTGGCACGTTTGTAAGGAGAAGCCAGCACACAGTTGGGCGGATCTCTTCTGGATAGACTCTGAGGGCGATCCTCCATCTCTCATTGAAGGGTCCGGTGAGCAGCAAAACAAGTTCACTCTATTGATGTCATTGTTTTATCCCTTTCCTTTCCATATTGGATGGTTACAAACTAAACTCTGAGAAAGGCTGTCTTCCTAAAAGGCACCAGGATCACAAACAGCATGCTGAACCAGAGTCTATCTCGAGAATTTTCTCCTGGTACTGTTGGCATGAGCTTTTTCTTTCTTCTTCTTCTTCTTTTTTTTTTAAATTAAACTTTCTGAAAAAACTGCAGATTCTCATGCAGTTGTAAGAAACCACACAGAGAGATACTGTCAAGTATCTCTTGTGACAGTCAAGCTACAGATATTTCCAACAGCATAAGATCCCTCATGTTGAAATTTTATTTTTTTAAAGATTTTATTCATTTATTTAGAGAGAGAAAGAATGAGGGGAGGCGGAGAAGCAGAGGGAGAGCGAGAAGCAGACCCCCTGCTGATCAGGGAGCCCGACGCGGGGCTCGGTCCCAGGACCCCGAGACCATGACCTGAGCTGAAGGCAGACGTTTAACAGACTGAGCCACCCAGGCGCCCTCGTGTTGAAATTTTAGAGCCAAATTCACTTCCCTGCCTACTGCCTCATGCCAACCATTAATCTGTTCTTCGTTTTTATGATTTTGTCATTTCAATAATGTTATCTATGGAATCACGTATAGGATTGAATTGTTTACTCAGCCTAATTCTCTAGAGATTCATCCAGGCTGTTATGTGTATCAGGGTTCATTCTTTTTTTATTGCTGAGGAGTATTCCACGGTAAGAGGGTACCACAGTTGGTTCAACTAGTCACCCACCGGAGGACATCTAGGTTTTTCCAGCTTGGGGCTATTATGAATAAAGCTGCTATAAACATTTGTGCCAGGTTTTTTGTGTGAACGTGTTTCATTTCTCTGGGATAAATGCCCAGCGGCACAATTGCTGAGTCATATGGTCGTTGTAAGTTTATTCTTTTTAAGAAACTGCTGTTTTCCAAAGTGGCTGTACCATTTTGCACTCCCACCAGCAATGTATGAGTAATACAGTTTCTCTGCATCCTTGCTGTCCTGGTAAGTGTGTTGTGAGACCTCACTGTGGTTTTAATTTGCATTTCCCCCATGGCAAAAGATGCTGGACATCTTTTTGTATGCGTACTTGTCATCTGCAGGTCTCTTCTGTGAAATCTCACTTCATGTGTTTTGCCCATTTTCTAATGAGTTGTTTTTTTTTTTACTGTTGAATTTTGAGAATACCTTATATACTGGAGAGACTAGTCCTTTGTTGCATATGTGGTTTTCAAATACGTTCTCACCATTGGTAGCTTGTCTCTTCATTTTCTTAATTTTGTTTTCGGTAGTGCAAAAATTTTCAGTTTTAATGAAATCCAATGATCTATTTTTCTTTTATGAATTGTGTTTTTTGGTGTTAAATCTAAAAAGTCTTTGCCTAGCTCTTAATCTCAAAATCTTCCTGTACTTTTTTCCTAAACATTTTATATTTTTACATTTAAGTCTGTGGTCCCTTTTGAGTTTATTTTTGTAGATGGTGAGAGACAGAGGCTTAGATTTATTTTGTGTGTGTGTGTCTGGACGTCCAATTGCTCTGGTACCATTTGTTGGAAACACTACCTTTACTCCATTGAATTGTTTTTTGCATCATTGTCCAAAGCCAATTGGGCATATTTGTGTGAATCTGTTTCTGGGTTCTTCATTCTATTTATTGCTTTATGTGCCTAGTCCTCTAACAGTGCCACACAGTTTTGGTTCCTTACTGTATAAGATTACTTACTACCTAATAAGTCTTGAAATCGGATAGGTTCCTCTTACATTATTCTTTTTCACTTTTCTAAAAAAAGCTATTCTACTTCCTTTGCCTTTTCATACACATTTTGGAGTGATATTTATATGTACAAAAAATCTTGCTAGGATTTTGATAGAAATTCCATTAAACCTGTATATCAATTTGGGGAGAATGGATATCTTTACTATGTTAAGTCTTCTGATCCATGAACAAGGTATGTTTATTTATGTAGACCCTGTTTGCTTTCAATCATCAGCATTGTGTAGTTTTCAGTATACAGATCTTAGGACTGGTTTGCTAGATTTGCGGCTAAGTATTTCTTTTTTTTTTTTTTTTTTTTTAGAATCGTGAATGGTATTGTATTTTTAATTTCAGTGTCCACGCGTTCATTGCTAGTATACAGAAATACCATTGGTTTTTTGTATGTTTATTTTGTATCCTGTGACCTTGATGAACTCATTTATTAGTTCTAGGAGTCTTTTCAATAAATTCTTAGGGTTTCTTATGTAGACAATCATGTCATCTGCAAGTAGGGACAGCTTTATTTTTTCCTTTCTGATCTGTATGTCTTTCCTTGCTTTACTGCACTGTCTAGAACTTGCAGCACCATGTTGAGGTGTGGACATCCTTGCCCTGTTCCTGGTCTTAAGTGGAAAGCATTCGGTGCTTGTACATGGTCTAAATACACCAATTAAAAAAGAGATTAGTGAAGTGAATTTAAAAACACAACTCAACTATATGCTGTCTACAAGAAACCCACTTCAAATATAATGATTTAGGCAGGTTGGAAGGAAAAACAATGGAAAAAGATACATCATGCAAACATCAATCAAAGGGAAGTAGGAGTACTATATTAATACCAGATAAAGTGGCCTTTAAAGCAAAAGGAATTAACAAAGACAGATAAGGAGATTATATAATGATTAAAGAGTCAATCCGCTAAAAAAACAGTAATCCACTGTTGTTTAGTTTCCAAGTATTTGGACATTTTCCTATTATCTTTCTGTTATTGACTTCTAGTTTGATTCCATTATGGTCAGAGAACACACTGCATGATTTCAAGCCTTTTAAATTTCTTGAAAAAAAAAATTCAATGGCCCAGGATATGGTCTATCTCGATATCCAGTCTATAGGCACTTGTGAAAAAGTCCATTCTGCCATTGCTGGCTGGTGATGTCACCCCCCAGAGGGGTGAAGTTCCAACTCCCTACTCTTCTCTGACACCCCCCCCGTGAGGACAGGGGAAGGAGAGGAGAAGGGTACCCCACTGCAGCCTGTGAGGATGAAAGTCCAGCCTCCCCACTTGGCCTTTTCTGTCCAAGGAGTGGGGCCACAGGTTTTTTCTGTGGTGTTTGATTGGAAGAGAACAGTTATTGTCTAAAATAACCTGTCTTACTAGGCTGCCCCCTTCCTGGTCCTTCGGCCAGAGAAGGCAGGGTTTCTTTTTTCTGTGCACATGGGTTTTCCCAGTCGCCTGCTTCTTCAGCTCCATGTCTGGACACATGAGACAACATGGAAGCCCAGAGAACTCACCACAATGTCATTCTTTGGGTCCCAAGTTTTCTAGCCCATTTGCCCTCTTCTGTCATGGTTTTATACACAATGTCTGAGGTTTCTAGTTGGACTTAGCAAATGGAAAGGGAAAAACTATGTCTACCCCATCTTCTCATGGCTTTAACAACGTTGACATAAAAAAGCACAGCCCTCTGATGCTCTAGCGCTCAACTGCTCGATCACTCACTTCTCTCTTTTTTAAAAAAGGTCCTAAAATCAGGCAGAACAATGACCTCTTTTGGGGAGATGCTTGAAGTGAAGGAGACAGAGACATTGCCTGGGTCACTGTGAGTGTGTTAAACTCCAATCCCCTACCTCTTCTTTATTCCCTCTTTCAGAAAATGGGCTTGGACTTCCTGTGCTTGTCTACAGTGGTTTGTTCTTGGAGTATGTCCTGGGTCCAGAATGCCAAATGTCTTCTGTAATTGAGGTCTGGGCACAGATCAAGGATAAGGTTAAGGCTACTTAGGTGAAGTCCGCACAGCTGGCCGGAAGAGCGGGAATGTGCATCGTCTCAACTGGGGAGAGAACCTGTCTCAGCTTGGGGGGCCATAACAAAGTACCACCGATTGGGTGGCTTAACCATGGAAGTTCATTTTCCCATGGTTTTGGAGGCTAGAAGCCCTAGATCAAGATGTTGGCAGGGTTGATTCTCTCTGAGGCCTCTCTCCTTGGCTTCTCCCTCTTCTGCCTGTGTCTTCAAACCATCTTTCCCCTGAGTGTGTCTGTGTCCAAATCTCCTTTTCTAATCAGGACACCAGTCAGATTAGATTAGGGCCCACCCTAATGACTGCATTTAACGTTAATTACCTCTTTAAAGACCCTATCTCCAAATACAGTCGCATTGAGGGTTAAGGCTTCAACATACGGATTTGGGAGACACCACTGAGCCCATAACAAATCCCAGATAGGAGAATGTGAAAGCGGAAGGCAGAAGGGGTAGAATGAGCCCTTTGGTGAGACTTTAGGATGGAGCAGGTCAGCAGAGGGGTGTCTACTGATTTCACTCAATGGTTTTTTTCAACAGATCCTGATGTGATGTTTGTTCCCAGAGGGTCCTGGCCTTACCTGGTTCAACTTCTAGCTTTATTTCTTTATTATTATTTTTAACACAAGGGAAAGTTAGGTCACTAGGGGAATTTTCCTAGGCACTAAATGCATGTCAAGTCCATTTTTCTTTTTTTTAATGAGCTTTAATATACACACAGTAAAGCGCATAAAATGTAGCAATCTGGAGTGTGCTACTCAAGGTTTAAATATGTGTACACCTTTGTAACCACCACTCAGATCAAGACATAGCACATGTTCAGCATATGTGTCCAGAAAGTTCCTTGCTTTCTAGTCAATCCCTGGTTTTCCATCTGGAGGTTACCACTCCAGATCCCTGTTCTTGAATATCATATAAGTGAAATCATACAATACATACTCTTTTGTGTCTGGCTTCTATTGCTCAACATAATGTCTGTGAGATTCATCTATGTGTCTTCAGTGGTCTGTAGCCTTTATTGCTGATTTGTATCCCACTATATGAATGTAGCACAATTTATTTATCCATTTCCTTATTGATGGATGTATGGGTTATTTCCAATTTGGAGTTATTATGACTAAAGCTGCTATAAACATTCTTGTATATATATCTTTTGGCAGATCTATGCACAAATTGCTCTTGGGTACATAAATCTAGGAGTAGGATTTCTGGGTCATATCAAAACCACTTATTAAATTAAATTTGATAAACAGATATGAGCAAGTTTAGGTTACTTTCTTCTTTGGTTAGGTTATTTTTTGTAGTGGTCCTCTGGACTTCAGTCAAGGGCATCACATATCTTTGTGATATGTGATCTTTAATTGAAGGTACAATAAATTATAAAAAATATGACCACTTACAAATGGTTTTACATTAGACCTAAGAGGTGGCAAGGTGGGGATTATCCAAAATACAATAGAGGTTATATCCTTAGACTTTTTGGTGGATGTCACATTTCAAACTAGAGCCCCCTTTTTCAAAGATTTCATGGAAAGAAGAGATTATGTGCTAAATGTCCAGTAATTATGTGAATCAGAGACAAATTCTCACCCTTAATATGCTCTTCTAGCACCCTGTTAACATTCTGGCTCTTTGAGAGAAACAGAATTGATAACGTGTCATCAAAATGACCCTTCTTTGCCGTCAGGAGTTCAGTATTGCTGGGGGATTAGACTGGGGTCGGGGTTGGGCCCAAAGAGGGAGGGTTTAAGAAGTTGCTCCAGACCCTAAATAATTGTGTTGTTTCCCGAGCTGCCTGAGAAATACCCACAACAGTAGTAATAGGATTGGGTTCCACTGACTTTTCATCAGACCGTCCTATTGACTAGTACAGAGGTCCCCACTGGTGTGCCCAGACTTTGGTCCCTCAATTCTTGGGCTGGCAGTGGGGCCAAAGATTCCAGAGCTTCCTGGACTTTTGCTTCTCTTTACCTTGTCCCCCCGTGTGTGGTTCAAATACGATCATATTCTCTGTGTACTGTGACACCAAAGAGGATGGGAAGCACTCTATTGGACCACATTCCCTCAAGTTAAGTTGTACAACCTACCCCAAAACTCTTCTAGAAGAGCTTAGGTTTCACTGACTCCCCTTTTCAAAGGCTCAATACACTGAATCTTCCCTTCTATTACATCTTATTCTCCACAGTTTCCACATCACCTCATTTTTATAAATTTTGTAAATAGGTGTTGTAGAGAGAATCCTCATCCTTACCTCCCTCAAGGCCAACCACTACCCACAGGGGAACTGAGAGACCTGGGGTAGACTTGGTTGGACTCAGAGGACAGGAAAGAACGGGGGCATCTGGTAGCCATTGGCTGAGACATTGCAGTGGACACAGCAGTCCTGTTCTGCAGGTTGACGACATCACCTCGAGCCATAACACAAAGGGCAATAACCAGAGAGGGCATGGGGGCTCCTAATGCTGATCAGGAGTGAGTGACAGGCAAGAGGACCTGAGTTCATGGGACCCGCGGATTCCTACCTCCTCTTTTTTTTGGTGGGGGGACAGACAGCTAGGACCACTGTGGGCATGTTTGTTTGGTGGGGATCAGTTTGGGGGGGCAGGGACAGCCCACAGACCCTCTCTGCCCCAGTGCCATTTGCAAAAGGCACCGATGTGTTTTCTTCTCTTGCAAACACTCCATTTGTTTCTGATGATTAAATCTAGGAACAAAAAAGAGAGAGATAGCTACCAACATTAGTTCTGATGAGCACAGGATAACTGTGGAAATGCCTGGAGCTGATGTGATTCCCCCCAGGAACAAAGCAATTTTAACCTTCAGCATTTTAACGTTATCTGCCTAACCTTAGTGCAGATCAAGATACGATTTCTCTTAGCTCTTATCAAATATCTAAGCGAGCTGAGGGACCCCTTGTCACTGCCCTTCTGGATGTCAGTCCTCTGGGGGTCGGCAGGGGTTGTATAGCTGCCAGTGACCCTTGTTCTGGTCACTAATAGGCTCCTAGAAAATTCCTTCCAGTGGCACCGATCCCCGGTGTCCTGGCCTTATCTCAGGTGCCCTAGGATATGATGTCTCTCTGTCTTCTCCCTTCCATCCCTGCCCACACTTGATGGGAGTAGCTAAGGAACTTAGAACAATCTGGAACTTTAGGACTCAGCCCAGTGTGACTGGAAAGTGCGCAGGTTTTGGAACCTGATTAACTCTTACGAGTCATACACGTAGTTACTTTTTCTGAACCTGTCATCTACCAAATGGAAATTATAATAAGATCCATTTCCTAGGTTATTCAGAGGCTTGGAAGAAAAATAGTGCCTAAAGCACCTAGCACAGAGCCTGGCACACTGTAGGCTTTCAATCATGTCACGTTCCCATGTCACAGTTTCTCTGTGTCCTTGGCGGAACCTGGGGACTGAGGAGGAGAGAGAGAGAACAAGTGAGGGGTAATAGGGCTCTACCTAAGGTCCTTAAACCTGAAATCCCCTCAGAACTGACCTAGAGCCCACATCTGGAGCCATCCGCAAGGGGAACGGCTTCCAAGGAAGCTCCAGATTGGCCCACTAAGAGCCTGAATCCACTGGAGTTAGCATTCACTGGCCAGCAGCAGGGAACACAGGGACCCATCCCAGTCAGCAGCCTGTCATGCAAACTGAATGGCCCCGTCTAGAACAGTAATAATCTAGACGCCCAGCGCAGCATTAAACACCCTCCCTTCTAAGTAAGCAATGTGCTTCCTGATAGGATCAACATTTTCACTTGAAAAGCCTTCCAGCTCCTTGAAAATGATCACTGGTAGCATAACATTAGGATAATACGGCAACATCCCAACGTTTTAGGCTAAACATTGAAGTGAGCACTTTGACGCTAGTGAACAACCAACCAGCACACCAGCAAAGCAGGAAGGAAGAAGAGCGGAAGACCCGGGGTTCTCTGGGGAGGGACGGAATCCTGTCTCCTCCTGATCTCCCCCCCCCCGGACTGCGGCTGCTTATTGCAGAAAGGGAGAGGCTGGGGTAAGGCGGGTGGCAGGGGAATCTGTTAGCAAGGGTGTGCAGGGAAGAATTAGGAGATCCACGAAGAATGCTTCATCATTTCGCAACTCTGGGCATCTGGGGGACCCCACTGCGTGCTTGTTGTGCTCCCAGCCTTGCTTCTGGGCGGCTGATGCTTGCCCGGCGCCCACCCTAGCCTTCCCTCCAACTGTCCTCACCTGCACCTGGGTGGGTGCACGGGCCGTGACATCGCTGGAACCAGGAATGTGTTTGCTTTCATCCCCTTAGAACAGAGCTGGAACCTATATTAAAACCCTTTGAAAATACTTAGGCTACTAGGAAGAGAAATGGGCAGCGAGGACTGTCAGAAACAATAAAAACACCAAACTCTGTTTTCAAACCGTGGTGGATAAGCCAAAAAGAAAACTGTTTTCAAATGTTCTGTGTTAAAACTCACAAAGCTGACATTTAAAAGCTGTCATGGAAATCTCGATAATGAGTAGAGGCCATTCCTGTGCAGAAGGGGAAAAGAATCCTCCGCGTTCAGGTGGAGAAATGGAGAGGGTCACAATCCTCAACGTCCACAGTGAAGCTCAGCCCCGGGGAATGCTCAGAAAGGTCACTGTCTGAACTTCAGGCTGAAGCAACCAACACAAAGCAAAACGAACCACATCTGGGAGGAGTTTGGCTGCAGTGAGGCTGGTGCCCGCCGCCCCCACCCCGCCTCCTGTCTCCATCAAGGAGGCTTTGCTCCCCAGTCTCCAGGATGGGGTTGAGCAAAATCAGAAGGGGGTGGGTGTCCAAGGAAGGGAGTTCAAAATCCTTCAAGTGTCAGCTCAGATACCACACCCTCTGCAGAGTCTTGATTGACCCCTCAAACACAGTGCACCTCCTTTGGGTTCCTGTAGCACATAGGGGTCACCGTATGGAAACATCACACCCTATGCTTCCTTTTCAGAATGAAATATTTTAAAAAGTAAAAAATTTCAAATGAACACACGTGGGCACGTGGTCACACATGGGCGCGAACACACACATTTAAGGGCCATCTGATGTAAACTGCCTGGCAAAGGTTTTGTGGTCTCCTACTGGCTATAAGAGCCCACAACCTTGGAGACAGAGAGACTTGCCAGCATGGTAGGACCACCTCTCAGGCGAGATCCACTTCCAGGGCCTCTCCTGACAATGTCGCTGGCCTGGTCAGGAGTCTGTGCCTATCCTCTAGGGATACATGTTTTTTGAGAGTTTTTACACTTTTGAGCGGATGTGTAACCAGAAGATGCCAATGACCATCACACACGGGCTCTCAGATTAAGCACGAGTGAAAATCAAATCCTGACTGGAGTCAGTAAAAGTTTCAAGTTGCAAAGGGATTATGACATTGGCCATGTAGCTCGCCTCATTGAAAGATGTCCCCAAGATGATAGTGCTGAGTTTGGAAGAGCACAGAATCTTCTATGCAAACATTCCAGTAATGGAGACCTTGGAGCACAGCACAGCCAGTGGTTAAAGAATGATCTGCCATGTGATCAGACCTCATTAGTGAATTCTGAGGCTTTATAAATAAGCATTTTTAGAAACAAGCATTTTCAACGTGCAAGTTTTCCATAAATGGTATGTTTGCTATTCGTGATAATGTGATGAACAAGGAGAAAACCAACATTTTTCAACCTGCCAAAACATATCTCTAGCCCTTAGTTAATTTCTTAAAATTTCAGTGTAAATCTTTATACACCACTTGACACTTCCATGGCTCCCAAACCAACACACTGGAAATCAGAACCCAGGCATACTGAAATTGCGTGTGCACACATGTATCTCCTCACTGAGCGGCAAGCTCCTCAAAGCCAGCTCTAACCAATGAAACACAGGAGAAATCTGTTGGCAATTTCTAGACAAGTTTTGCTTTTTCCAACACAGGTCTTGTCCTTTCCTCCTTGGCACTTCCTGCTCTTTCTGCCAAGAATATAGTTATGACAACAGAACTGCAGCAAAAAATGTCAGAGGTCTCAGCCTTACCTCCCTGAGCCTCTCCACCAGCACTAGCAAGGGTGCCAATAAGGAAAATTAAACCTCCTGATTGGGGGAGACAGATTTTATGAATATCCAGTACTCATTTGCATAAATCCCTGGGCCAGATGGGCATCTCAGGGAGCATGAGGTCACAAGCAATCTGACTGACTGGGCAGCTCTATCCCTCTGACTGAATGAGCACTTTGTCTTTGGGCTTATCCAGACATTTCTGATGAATTTAATTTGTTTGAATTGTCATCCGGGCTTGAGCACACCTGGGTACACCTGGCATTGTCGGTTTCCTAACACAGTCTAGTTTTAAACATATTACTATCACTCTGAATGTAACAATATGCTCTTAGTTTTCCTCCCACAATATCTTGGCTGGGCTCCATTAGTCTCTCTGGAATTGAGCCCCAGTAGGAAGTGGTAAAACCAAGGCTTGGAGCCACACCCACCTGCTTAACCCAGCTCCGCAGCTCCACAGCTAGAGACTTTGACCAAGCTACTTAAACACTCAGCTTTAGGTTCCACACCTGTCAAAAGAGTAACCCCGACTTCACCAGACTGTCAGCAAAGAGCTTGTGTGTCTTATTTATCCCGTCGCATCCCATGCCCCTCTCTCCTCTTGCTGCCGGTGCTAAATTGACTCGGAGCTTTTCCTGCTCTTTTCAATCTGAACAAAATCAGGAATTACCCACTTTGAAACTCCTCCATACATCATTTCTGGTAGTGCCAGAACCTGAGATTGACTTGTCACCCGTCAAATGACTGAGTTTGGCACCTTTCTCTATGCTTCCTGAGTTCCCCCAAACTATCCCATATTTAGGTTACATCTGATGATTGTTATTGGTCAGCGTCCCTCATATTTGGAGACTCTCCTAAGCTTAGGGCTCTGTTGTATTCATTGTTCTCTCTCTAGCCCTTAAACAGTTCTTGGCTTTACCTAATACATGCTCACAGATTTGAAGAATGAATAAATGAATAAATGAGCTCCTTAAGCATTATATACATCTTTGTAGTACAGAAGGATCCTAGTAAAGGGCTTTTGTGCATAAATTCTTAGCCGATGTTTGCAGTATGAGAACATTCTAGTCCTAACTTCCAAGCTTTGGGGAATTCTCCCAATTGCTGTCAACTTCTTACCCCTTCCATCTCTTGGTGTTTTATAACTAGGCACTACAGAAGTGCCCTAGAGTTATACAACCCTGTTGCTGTGTTTTATAGTATCTCTGTTCTTCCCCAAACCTTCTCGCCACCAGCCTACTCAAGGGATGGAAACTGGGACCCTTATCAAAATAGCACCGGTTAATCACTGAAAACAAAACAAAACAAAAAATAAAACATTGATCCTGGCTCACCAATTTGGGCATAGCAAGTTGTACGTGTAAGAGGTTACGATGGCATCCTGTGGTTACACATTTAATAATGGTGATAGCCACGACTGACATTAATAAGCACTAGAATGTAGCGGGCACTGTTCTAAACATTTCACTCAACACCTCTCTCCATGACCTAATGAGGCAGGTGGGATGATTATCCCTGTTTGTATCCCCTGAGATACACAGAGGTTAAGAAACTCGCCTAACGTGACCGGTAACTGGTGAGGCTGGGATTTGAGTCAAGGCTATCTGATCCGGAACTGGAACTCTTAACCACTGAGCTATACCAAAATTTATCGTTACTTTGGCGAAAGAATTTGGTGGCATTGGTCCAATCCAAAGAAGTCTCAGTTTGTGACTTACTGACTATAACTCCTGAAAGGACAGTTTCATGTCCATGTCACTCCTCTCCCTCCCGATTGGATGGCAAAGATAAGGTCAAAGCAGAGTTCCACATGGGCTTGCCTAGCCTTACTAGGGCCTAGTCAGTATGTTTAAATTTCATTTAGGAGAACCTGTAATTTGGTTCCCACCCTCCCTCCGCCGATTTCATAGAACGCATCTTGCTTGCGCGGAGAGCAAACCCCACCAGTCACGAGCCTACAGTGCTGTGTGCACACTTGGGCCAGGAACGAAAATAACTCCACCGTAGTAACAATCCGTCATTCTGTCCATCTGCTGCCCTAGAGGGATCTTAAAATGGTTTCAATTCACCTTTAAAATCCGCTGCTCTGTGAAGGGCTTGTAACACTTGGCGGCCTGAGGAGCCTGCCTGCGAAACAGGGCTGGCATTCGGACTACGGGTGTCCAGCTGTAAGCCTCTTTTGAGGGAAACAAACCATCCATTCATCCGGCTGTCTTGAGATTTTCCTCCCCCGGCCCCCCCCGCCCAGCAGAGGTGGGGACTACCTGGAGGAATGGCATTCTGGGGTTCTGTTCTTTCTAACTGAGGCTTGATTTTTTTTTTTTTTTATTTGTCTACTCTTTTTTTCTCCTCCCCTGCTAACCTTTTTCTGCCCCAACTCTCCAAGCCTACAACTTTCTCCTTCTTTTAGCTTTATTTTCTCCAGCCCTAAAGCTGAGAGTTCGGGCATGAGTTGGTGCTTAATTTTCCATCAGTTAATGGGGTGACCATATAATGGATCACACAAACCAGGACCGCCCCCCCCCGGAGGATGAAAAGAAGAGAGGTATTAATAATTAGAGTGGGAGTAATAGGAGCACACCGGGGCTTCTTGGGCAAGTGCAGACACGTGGTCACCCGTACTGTGACTCCATTGCCCAGCACCGAGAGCGTGCTTCGATACTCACCGCACAGCAGCTGAGGGAAGAGCCTTGCCCGTTCTTGCTCTTGGCTCTACTGCCAAACTGTGATCTAGGTCTTGAACAGAACACGGTTGATGGGAATTAAAACAGGACAGATGGTTCTCTTTTTTGCTCCCTGTATTTTCAGTCTATAATGATTCTTTTTTGCCTAGTTCTGGATTTTTTCCAAAAGGTCACATTCTCAGGATTCAAGTAGTGTAGCCTAGCAGGTCTCTGCTCTGAATCTGAAATTACGCTGTCAAATTTCAATCTCACGCAGACTTTTTTGTCCCACTGTAGATCCTAATCAGGGTGGAAAACTGAGTTTAAAATAAACTTACGGTTTTGCTCCTTAAGTATTCTTTGGGATTGATGTTATCAGACTAAGACTAGTTGCATGTGTAAAGAGTTTTGTATAATTGCACATATTCTCATTGGAGATCCCCAAGGTAGGCTGCAGGAGTTCAAAATTTTTTTCTGTACACAGAACATACCACTTTGCATTGGGATCAAATTCTGGCAAGTAGGAACAAAGGGGGCATGGAGAATTAAGAGCATGAAACAGAGTCTGAATGCACAATCTTATATTCTAGTTGAAGCATAAACATTTAGAAGCATCATGCTAAAGCTACCATTTGCTCTTGGTTTTGTCTGTTTGTTGTTTGTGAATCAGGGTGCTCCAGTGAGTAGCAAACACTTCTGATTGTAACCAGTAGCCACCCTTGCCCCACATCCTTGCCCCAGAGCCCACCTCTACTTCATAATGAAAAGACTGGCCTTCCCAGCTGCCCTTGCAGCCATGGGCATCCAAGGAAGCCTTGGTGAATTAAACCAGAAAGGAAGTCTTCCCTTGAACTTCTGGAAAAACTCTTCCTCTTTGATAAAAGAGCCACGCAAGGGAAATCTTTGCCTCTGCCTTTTGGCTACAAACAGGGTGGTTGCAGCCTTCCTGCCGGGGGGCCAAGCCTGCGGGCAAATGCCAACACACCAAAGGCAGCAGATGGAAGGTTGGAGATCCCCTGGGTTGTTTTCCACCTCAGGAAGCCGCTAAAACCGTGTTGGAACTACCAACCTCTGGGCTTCTGGCTCTATGAAGAAATTATCTTTATGCGGTAGGCTAAGCCACATTTAGCGCTCTGTTACTTACAGTTAAGAGCATCCTTTTTAAAAAAAAAAAAAAAAGATTTTATTTATTTATTTGAGAGAGAGTGAGCAAGAGAGAAAGAACACGAGCGGGAGAAGCGGCAGAGGGAGAGGGAGAAGCAGACTCCGTGCTGAGCAGGGAGCCCGATGCAGGGCTCAGTCCCAGGACCCTGGGATCATGACCTGAGCCGAAGGCAGACACTTAACCGACTGAGCCACCCAGGCGCCCCGGTTAAGAGCGTCCTCGATGATTCAGCATTTAAATGGCATTGCCACAGTTCACTGTCACACTTCTCCCCCTTCTGTAGTAAACTTTTTGTTGTATTCCTTTCACTCCCTTGAAACTAAATATCTAGGTAATAAAACGGACTTATTCACATAATTTAAAAAATCAATAGGATACCCTGACTATAATATAAAGGAGAAATACTAAAAATAATTTTAAAGAAGAATATGCATGTAAATGGTAAATGGTAAATGGTAAATCGCGATGCTAGAAGATGTGAGGAGGTGGTCAGGGCTTGCAAGTCTGGGTCGAATCACCATGAATGTTGTAGCTCTCATAGTAGTAGCCTGCTGCAGGCGCACTGGGGACGCAAATCCCAGCAGAGGTGTAGACATTGGCATTGTGATATTTCAAAAGGTGAACAACTCCTGATAAAGTTCCAAACCAAACAGTGTACAATCTTACATGGACTTCAGCGGTGGCTGCATTCTCGAAAAATGCAGCATACATTAAACCCACACCAAGTTACTTTGTGAAGGTATGTAACACGGAGTCAGGATCCAGGATCACAAGACAATAGCCATGTTTTCACCTACGTGATTATCTGATGGCACATTGGGAGGTGATGTGAGACTTCGGACAATTCTTTGCTTTGCTGTGTGGCATTTGCCGGCACATTGCAAAAAAGTGATGGTGATCCCTAAATATTGTGAGAACCAAAAAATGCCCCCAGGAGCTTTCAAAGCACCCTCCGGGGAGGTCCTACAATCTTCTCTCTCGCCACAGTGGACAGTGCATTGAGGTCCAACTGGTCTAGGGCAGGTGCCTGGGGGCACTCACCATGCACCAATGTCAGAAGCACCCCTTAGTCCCTGCTCTGCAAGTCATAGGGATGCTCCTGTTTCTTTGGGGGTGAGCGTGGACAGGGGGAGAGAAAGTGCAGGAGCTGCTGGTGGATTGCTTAAGATAAGAACTCTTGCTGAATCTTGAGAGTCAACTCTTCACCATTTCTCAGTATGGTGCACTTTTTCTCTGACCGTTTATGGAGCCCCTGTTATCAGGCAACAGTGGTTACTACTGGTAGACTCAGGGCTGGCCAAGATTTCCTTCCTGTCCTCAGGCAGCTAGAAATCTAATGTAGAAATGGAGAAAAGTATCCAACTAAGATGGAGCAGATGTTCTCAGCCTGGGGTCCCAGGAATGTATTTCAATGGATCCTTTAATTTCTAATTTCTTGAAATTGCCGGCAAGATTGCATGTATATCTGTGTGTGTGTGTGTGTATGTGCAAATTTTTTTCTGGGTAGAGGATTCACCATAGATTTAATCACATTCTCAGAGGACTCCAGCACCCTGTGAAGGTTACAGGACTGGTAAGGGAGTGCCACCCTATTTGATGGGTCTGTTCTCAACGTCTCTTATTCAGATACTTCTCTCATGTAAATTCTATCAGTAGAGATTCATTTCTAACGAACGGATAGTTAGCATGGGTCTCTGTGGACATCCTCTTTCCAACAACATTCAGGGAATGTTCACGGAGGTTCTGCTGTGGGCAGGGCACTGAACTGAGGACCAATGGCCCAGCAGCAGATGGAATGGGGCTCTCAGTCGTGTGGCGGATGGGGAGCGGGACACAGATGCTAGGACAGTAGAAGTGCAAGATCTTTTGGGAACATAGTGGGTAACCTAACCCATTCCAGGGCAGTGGAGAAATTCTCAGGAGGAGATAATAAGCCATCCTGGGTTGTTAACTTCTGCCCCGTTGTGAATGTGCACACTGGCCACCAGGCTGGTGTGAACAGAGGGGTCCTTGTCACAAGGACACTGCCGTGGCTCTGTGGGCATGGGGAGGCAGCGTGGTAGAAAGGCTGAGTCAGTGTGGACGGCCTCCACCAGCATCAGGCCTCAGTTGTCTCCACTTTGTGTGGGTCAGCCACTGGCTGAACAGGTCAGACCTTGAAAGGATGACTCTGATAACATGACCTGCAATTGGGTGCATATTTCAAATTCCAGCTTATACGGACTATTGCTATTTGTTGCAAGAGTGTGTTTGGAAAGCAGACCGTGGATTATCTGGGATTGGAGAATGAGGGGGAGGGTGGTTTATAACTGAGAAACTATGTGCTGACTGGAACCATGTTGAAAGCCGTGTGGTTTCTATGGGGTTCATTCTGGAACTAGCACACGTCGTTCCAGAGAGAACAAGGCCTTTGCCGAAAAGGAAAACATACCTTGGTCAGGAAAACGCCAAACACTCTCCCTCTGCAGCTCTACGCAGTTCTCTCCACTGAGGGTTAACTTGTCTTGAGGCCATCTTGTCTTTGGAAACCCCAAAGTAGCAAAACACAGATCTTTTATGCCTTCTCCTCCTTTACTAAGAAGGAACAGGAATAATTGCCAATTCAGTAGGCTCCTTACTCTTTTGTGCATTTTAAAGGCATTTGCTGTTTGGGATTTGGAAGAAAATCCTGAGAAATGAGAATCTCTCGCTGCCTTGGCTGGAAGCATGCTCATTGTTTGCAGAGAGCTGGTTTCCATGGTTTTGGACTATAGACAGCTGCGTTTTTTTTCAAGAGTAGTTTCTACTTGCAATTGGATCTGATAAATAGCCAAGGTAGTCCGTCTTCCGACAGCAAGAGGTCTTAAAGTTCTTTGAAAACACCCTCGTATGTTATCATTCACAACCAACAGTACAAACTTTGTAGTTATTAAAACTCGTCCATTTCTCTCAGGGTAGGCCCTGTTTGGCCCAAATTTCTGCTTTAATAAGAGCAGCCAATCCTGTTTCAGGCTCAGGGTCCTTGTCTTAAAAGTAAACCATCCTTCTCCTCCAAACTATAGGAGACTCAGGGAATGGTCTGGGGGAGGGGAGTAGGGCAGGAACCTGCAGTATTTGGGGCCAGGGGAGGGGCTGGGAGCTGAGACCAGCTTGGCTATAAGGAGGCCAGGTGACTTCCCCTCCTCCCAACAGCCTGAAGCAGGGCCTGCCCCCCAACCCCCACCCACCCCAGGAGCTACATGGCACACAGCAAAGGAACCAACATGTGGAAACTGCCTATTTTACCCTCTATCCCTAAAACAAGACACAGGACACATTTTTGCTTCTTCTTCTTTTTTAATGTTCTATAAAAAAGAGCAATGTGCTAAAATGGGGAAAATGTCTTTTGTCTTATTGAGACACTGCCTTGGAAATAAGGAGGATCAGATAATGAACTGAACAATTTCTGTGACTTGCAGCAGTAGGAAAGCAACACGCAGTGGCCCCAGGATGGCAAGCAGCAGGCTCAGCTCCAAGGACTGAACCTCAGCCTACATCTGCCTGCCACGGGAGCCATACACGCCAACCACGCGGCCCGTTAGCAAACACCTCCGCTCCTTTTCATCAGGAGTGAGCTATGTGGCTGCCATTAAAACTGCTATTGTTGCCATACTTTTTTTTTTTTTTTTTGTAGGATGTTATGGTCTTTCTCGAATGTACGGCAGTCGCTCTATGTCATTTTTCACTTTGTTGGCTTTCTTGTCATTCGACCCTTCTAGTGCTGTTGGCTTTTGTTTAGATCTTGCCTTCTCACCTGGCTTGTTAGTTCTTTGGGGGCAGAGAGCCCTGGGTTTTTTTTTACTTTTCTGATGCATTCTGTTTCCCCATCTAGAATGATTCTGGGTGTCACACAGGAAACCCTCCGGGCCTGTGTTGGACTGTCATTCAAATGGCATTTTGGTCCCCTAAGACTAGAGATGACCCTTTTCCGTGACCCATCTCTGCTCTAGGCATCGTGGTTGCTGAGGGTTAGGGGGTTTTTGAGGATCACTTAAACACAAATTTACTGCCAAATGTATAAAATGTGGATGAGCTAAATTGGATAGATTAGCTAAAATGAGACTAATGGTGACTAAGAGTAGAGTTTGGGAAGTTGAAGGAGAGGATTCTACTTTAATCTGCCATGTAAGCATCACAACGTCTTATTTTTTGTAGACTCTGCCTGTCCCCTTGGCAAGAAATAGATTTCTCCCTTATGTGGCTTGAGTTTTCTCATCTTGACTGAATAAACATTTGGCTTAAGATCCATTCTTTCTCTTCCTTGGGGACCCATCTGAGAATAATAATAATAATAATAATAATAAATAATAATAATAAACATTTCCTTTCAAGTAACAGCACTAAACCTTTCAGGGCCAGGCGGATACAGTCAGAAAAGTTTGATTCGCACTCAGGAGAGTATTCCTTGGTGGTAGGAGACGCTCAAGAGCGAGTCTGTCCTCCAGGCTGTGTCGCACAGACCCCAGGCCCAAGCTTCACCCCCCAACAACCTCTGTAGTTTGGTTGACAAATGGGGACCAATATCAGGAATATTCCCCCGAGCTCAATTCAGTCTTATAAAATCATATAAAGTCACTTTCTCAAGCGTACTTTCAGGTGATCGATAATGTTTAAAAAAAAATCACTGTGAATTCTGTAATAACACATTGCATGAATGTATTTCCACGTTGCTTCCACAAGGAAACTTCCATTTATCAGGAATCTAAACAACAGTCACGGTGAGACAAAAAGTGCTCTCCTCTGTGGTCTGCTGCTGTGTGAAGGGAAGCTGGGGGTGGACAGGGAGGGGAGGGGTGGGGGGAAGAGAGAGAACAGGGGAGGAGAGAAGCAGTGAGGTGGGCATGTGGGATGTGGGACTGAGTGTGAAAAAGCAGCTTCCACAACCTGCTCTGAGACCAGAGTTGATTTCAAGTCAACTCCCTTATTCTAATATTGGTGTCTTTGTGCTTAGGGATGTTAAGTCAGAAGCAATTCTGGTGTATGGGATATAGAATCAAATGTCCTGCATTTGAATCCCACTCTGCTTCTTTCTTGAGCAATGCAAGTTCAGGTGATTTATTTCACCTCTCCAGCCAGGATGCCCACATCCGGAAAAGGGAGTGAATACCTCAGAACTGAGAAAGGACTTGACTAGATAGCGCACAGTGGAAATATTGGAAAATGCCAGCGATTATCCCATCTAGACTCAGAGTTCTTAAGAGTTGCATTGCTTTTTAAGAATTTACCAGCATGTGACACAAATAACTGACCTAAAATAGACAAATTTAATCAATATAGGGTTAACTGTACAAAGTTTAATATGTGGAGATAACCTGAGTAAACAAAGATGAAATA
Organism: Callorhinus ursinus; assembly: GCF_003265705.2. Classification (NCBI taxonomy): domain Eukaryota; kingdom Metazoa; phylum Chordata; class Mammalia; order Carnivora; family Otariidae; genus Callorhinus; species Callorhinus ursinus. The sequence goes on along the minus strand of NW_027397068.1, from coordinate 63,616,690 downwards.
GTATTTTGAAAATTTTAAGTGTGAATTGCATTGTTGTCGCATATGAAAAATTAACTTATTCATTTAGTACACCTTTATCATTAACTGATTCCTGACATCAGGCACTGAGTACCCACTAGGAAGTGCATGAAGAAATGCATCCTACAGGAGCTCATAGGATAGTCGGGGAAGCCAGACATGAACACAAACTATGAGAGCAATATTAACAGCACTGAGGTGGTAGCTATTGAAATGAATGGACAATGAGCTAGAATGCTTCTTTCTTCAATCGTGTGGGATCAATGGGGCTTATTATTTGTGATCCCTGAGCTCTGCACCCTGAAGGTGGACAGACACCTGGATAATTGAGACCCTGGGTTACCCAGTACACAGTGGTCAGAAATCCTAAGACTCTCCTTTGAACCTCATTTTAACCTGCTTAGTTCCTAGGACCTCCAAGGGGAGAAATATGTAACTTTAGATTATTTTTCAGGCTGAGAATTAGACTTCCTTGAGCTCTGGGCAGTGTTTGGGTTTGTTTCAGGGACCCCGGTCGACACAAAAGCCCCATGGCAGCTTCATTCTTGGGATGTGACCTTTTTCCAGGAATTGCTCAAAAAGTGCCCCAAAAGTCGGAGTGAGCTGACCTTTAAGAAATCAGATAAAAGGGGCACCTGGGTGGCTCAGTCGGTTAAGCATCTGCCTTCGGCTCAGGTCATGATCTCAGGGTCCTGAGACTGAGCCCTGCGTCCTGCTCTCTGCTCAGCCCCTTACCCCTTTCTCTCTCAAATAAATAAAATAAAATCTTTAAAAAAATTAGATAAAAGACAATGTTTTTTTAACTGAAATACATTGCTGCCTAACTATTACAGATATCTAGATTTCCGGTCAGAAGATGCTCAGTGACCTTCAGAAGTATGCTGTCGTGGCGACAGCCGTGCTGTATTTGCTGATGTTGGAATACACAGATATCTCCTTGCTATGTGACCAGCATAATTGCTTGGGCTTGTTCTGGGGTCTAACACGGAAAGGATTTTTTTTTTTTAAGCCTCTGGAGAAGCTCTGTCATTGAATTATTGATTTTACATTTCACTTGCCACTTCCACATCCCTCCCACTACTTCCCTCGACACAGACATCTGGGACAAAGCAGCTGATGTTTTTAACAAATCGGATCAACTGCAATTCTAGATGATTTGTAGTTAATCCCAATTTCAGCTAGCTGTTTGTATGTGTGTGTGTGTGTGGGGGGGATTAGTTTATTTTATCACCTAGGTAGCTAAACAGACTCTATTTATCTCTAGTTTACAAAGATTCTAACAAAGCCACTTGTTATCAATGGGGCGGGGGGTTCCCTAGAGCTCACCACACTACCATACCATTGAAAGACAAGTTATCAACTCGTGCACGAGTGTTTTACACCTCAGGTGCTTGAAAAGCTCTACAGGCACTTTTCTTTTCCTTTTTCCATTCATTCATTCATGCATGCATGCGGTATGTCAGATTCTGCTGCTAGAGGTTGAATGATCAATGTCCCTTACAGGCTCTCCTGCTTCCGATGTGCTGTAGGTTGAAGGTTAGTCACATTCTTTCCAAAATCAGTGAATTTAGCATTTTTTTTGTTGTTGTTGTTCCTCCCCGGGGCTCCAGCCTGCTTTCTTTGAAGGGAAATGGTCAAGGTTTCACTTGGCTTTTTCACACCTCCCACTCTCCTTCTTGTACACGGCAAGTACTCCAAGGTTACTGCTATTAGAGGACCTTTTGCTGGCAGTGGCACAGACATATGGGTGGGGAATCTCTAAGTCAAAGAAATCGTCAGACTTTGCTGCTGAATTACCCAAGAAGGGATGGACAAGAGAGGAAGGACAGACATGCTTAAGAAGAGAGACATGAGAAAGCCAAGAGCACCATCAAGGTGATGGGAAAGGCGAACCGTGGCCTGATCACCCTTGAGGGGCATGGTGGGAAAGGAGGAGACCGGCATCTTTTGGGGACCCACCTGCCAAGGGGCTATGTGCCAAGAGCCCAGCCACAGTTTCATGCTAGGCCTGCGGGTCTGGCCTACATCTTTGTTTGGCTGTGTGGATCTAGCTTCCTTCTTTGGACAAATACAATTTACGTCCACTAAAGAACAGTTTGCTACGCGTTTTCTCTCCATGCTTTGGAAAGTTACCAAAACCGGAAAAGGAAAATCCTATAAATCTCTGCTCATCCAGATCTTTCTTGTTCTGAAAAGAAGCCCAGCACGAGTTCCCCATCAGGGGCACAACCTTCTCTAACTCCTCCAGCCCACACTGAGTTCTCCCCGAGAGCCCTGACGGATTCACGGCCGAACCACGAAATTCAGTCATTAATCATCCTCCACCACAGAGGGGCTGTGGAGGCAGGAAATCCCAGGACAACCTCGAGGCCAGGATACCCGGAGAGCCCCCCTGGGCGGGCTCTTCTTCTCCAACACCTCAAGTCGTGTGCAGTCTCTCTTTTCCCATCTGCATCCCCCAAAACACGGGCTGAGTATAAGTTGACTTGTGGCTCTAAGACCACATGCTCCCGCATTGCTTTCTCATGGCTGGTTTCAAGTCACAAGAGCAGAAATTGTGTTTCAAACGGCTTCTTCTTCCTCTTCTCATGGCATCCCAGAGCTGGGCGCGCAATACTTTGTCTACTCTTTCTGGATTGTGCTACACATCAGGCACTGTGCTGCGCGCTAGCTGGCAGGTGCCACAGACACGCTGACCATCTGCAGAGCATTCTGTGATTCTCCCAATCTGACCAGCATCAGAATCTCTTGGAGGCTTGTAAGAATGCAGATTGCTGGGCGACGCTTTCAGAGTTTCTGATTTTATAGGTCTGCCGCCCCAGATTTGTATTTCTGACAAGCTGCCGGCTCATGCCGATGCTGTCGGGTGAGAGAACCACATTCTGAGAACAGGTTTGTTCTCACAGGGGTATAGCTACCTTAGCCAGGTGTCCTTATATTAACTGCTGCCATCTGAATGCCTCTTAAGAAAGGATCACCCTCTGTTTGAAAAAAAAAATGCCTTGAGGAGCCTGCTTGGATGGGGTGAGACCCTTGGGATGTCAGCCAGCGTCAAGCTATCAGGAAGGGGAAGTCACTCCTCAGGAGACGAGGCATGGAATTGGAGAGCTTTGCTCCCAAAGGGAGACTCATGAAGAGCCGAGAAGGGAGGCAGGAGAAAAAGGACCAGGGGAGGTGGGGGACCAGGCTCTCCTGTGAAAGATTTTGTGTCGTGCTGTAAAACCTGTCTTAAAAAAAATTATTTTAATTCCAGTATAGTTAACATACAGTGTTGTATTAGTCTCATGTGTACCATATAGTGATTCAACAATTCTATGCATTACTCAGTGCTCATCATGATGAGTGCACTCCTCATCCCCTGTAATTCATCTGTCTCCCCACCTACCTCCCCTCTGGTAACCATCTGTTTGTTCTCTATAGTGAAGAGTCTGTTTTTTGGGTTGTCTCTTTTTTCCCCTTTGTTTCTTAAATTCCACATGTGAGTGAAATCATGATATTTGTCTTTCTCTGACTTACTTTGCTTAGCGTTGTGTTCTCTGGATCCATCCATGTTGTTGCAAGCAGCAAGATTTCATACTTTCTTATGGTTGAGTAATATTCCATTGTAGATATATACCACTTCTTTATCCATTCATCTATCCATCTAGGGTTGCCTCCATAATTTAGCTATTATAAATAATGCGGCAATAAACATAGGGGTGCATATATCCTTTTGAACTAGTATTTTTGTATTCTTTGGGTAAATACCCAGTAGTGTGAGTACTAGATCACATGGCTCTATTTTTAATTTTTGAGGAGCCTCCATAGCATCTTCCAGAGTGGCTGCACCAGTTTGCATTCCCACCAGCAGTGCTTGAGGGTTCCTATTTCTCCACATTCTTGCCAACACTTGTTTCTTGTGTTTTTGATTTTAGCCATTCTGACATGTGTGAGGTCATTGTGGTTTTGATTTGCATTTCTGTGATGATGAGTGATGTTGAGCATCTTTTCCTGTTTATTTGCCATCTGTATGTCTTCTTTGGAGAAATGTCTGTTCATGTCTTCTGCCCATTTTTAAATTGGATTATGTTTTTTTTTCTTTTTCTGGTGTTGAGTTGTCTAAGTTCTTTATATATTTTGGATACTAATCCTTTATCAGATATGTCATTTGCAAAACCTGTCTGTATTCCCTGTCTCTGACCTACCAACCCTCCCCAAAACTTCAACACAAATAAGAAGGAACTCAGGGGAAAAGAGATCATGAGAAGATTCTGGAAAACACAAGAATCCTACAGAGGGTCTCAAGACTCCACAGATGGCAAGACTGGAATTCATGGCGGCACTGGAGCCCATCTTGCCCAGCATTTCAGGGGTGGGAGAGCTTCAAGGGCATCTGGGTTACTCCATGGCTGAAAGCCGAGTTTTCCATGAGTTCTTTCAGACCTAGACAAGCACTTACTTTATTTAATATTTTAATTTTAAACATTAGGTCTTTAAAGAAAGAATTGACCCTAAATTCCATTAATATGGCTACAATCACAATGATATCCTATCGTAGTAGTGCTCTGAATTTTTTCAAACTTACAGTGTTCTTTGATCTTCGCCAGATCTCTGATCTTGTCAGAGAGCAAGGGCTGGTGTTAGTTTGACATTTCTATTGGGAAATAGAGGCAAAAGAGATGAACCATCAAAGCACGGTTTAGAGTGTGGTTCTCATGACAGCAGGTCCAGGGAGTGTTCCCCCAAGGTAACCCGGGGCAGGGCCTTTGTTCTTTGCACCCTATTTTCCTCTCAAATGAGCTAGCTACAGAGTTCAATTCTAATTCTGAGAAAAATCAACATTTAGAATAGCATTTTTTTGGAATATTCCAGGAAGGAGGTTAAATCCTTTTGTCTTTAACATCTGAGTCTCAAATCCAGAGCCTTAGCTTTTTCCTTTAAAATCTGCATGTCGTTTGCCTGCAGGAGGGAAGTAGGGAAAAGTATGATCACACTTCACTCTCTTTCTCTACATTTTACAGCCACATGTTATACTCTGATATAAATCTTGTAGCTAGAATATAAGATGTTCACAGCCAAATGCCTCCATTTTTTGGCAACACAGGCTCCATCTGTCTTTATGGTCGACAAACAAATCAATTTCATTCTAAATCAAAATGAGGGGTTTCCTAGCAGCTGTCGGGGGTTTCCAGCACCGGCCCAGGAGAATTCTGGGATGGGCAGGACCAGAGGCCCCCTCCCACTTAACTCACCTTTTCCAGGTACCATCTCTAGTCATGTGAGGTCAGGTTTATTTATTTCTTTTCTTTTTTTAAAGATTTATTTATTTGAGAGAGGAGAGAGAGAGTGCACATATGAGCGGGAAGGGCAGAGAGAGAGGGAGAGAGAATCTGAAGCAGACTCCCACTGAGGGGGGAGCCTATCTCACGACCTTGAGATCACAACTTAGGCCGAGACCAAGAGTTGGCGGCTTAGCCAAGTGCGCCACCCTTGGACCCCAGGTGAGGCCAGTGAGACCCCTTAACAGGGAAGAGGACAAGATCCCACAAAACCTGGCCAAGAGGGGTTTGTGGTCCAAGAGGAGCAGCCTCATGTTGCGGGGCGGGAGTACCAAGGGGGACCTTTCCTCTCTCCCCCTTGGCTCCCTAAGGTGCCAGATTCATTTCCTTCTTATTCATTTCCTGCCCTTAAGTGAGGATCTCTGCTTCACAGAAAACAGTGCTAAGCGGTGGGGACTGGAAGCAGCCTGGCCCAGTTAGTAAGCAGGTGGCAGAGTCAGGGTTCGAACCCGTGTTATGCCAAGCCCATATCCTATGCTAGTCCACCCACTGGTTCCTCAAAGCCTGCCTGTGAGAAAATAAGAATGAGTGACTTCTTTCATAAATATAAATTCATGTCTTTTTAATTTGAAGACTATGTTCTTAGGTTTTTTTGGGGGGGGTGTTAAACTGTCCGTTTCTTTTTTTCCCCTCAAAATCATGATGGTATAGAGTAATTCTTTCCTCCTCTTCCTCCTTTCTTGTCTTTTTTTCTTTTTGTTTTGACTTGACCAGGAAGAAAAACCCCTGGCCATTCTATTTTGGTTCCATGTTTTCCTTCTTTTTCTTTTTCTTTTTTTTTCTTCACGTTACATAAATTCCCAAAACCTGGGACCTCTGCTTAATCCAAAGTAACTCATCAGAGTTTAAGAATAGCTCAGCTCTGACGTCAGGGCCACGCCCGCGGTCTCGGTGACGTGCCGGAACTGTGACGTAGGAGTCACTGCCACAGCGCATTTGGTTCCCAGGTGACGCTAAACTTGAACTAGGACTCCTGAGGACGTCTCAGTGAGAGGTCATCCCTTCCCTAGGCTGAAGCTTCTTTCTCCTTTAAGATTTCCGCTTTCCTCTCTGGATTCTCCAAGTATCTGGTTTCTTGCATGGCTCGAGTGCGCAAATCGGTCCAGATTCTTCGAAACTACTTCTATTCTGTTTTCTACACAGTTAATTGATCATGGTGAAGCCTGAGCACGTTCATTCTATTTCAAGCGTTCTGCTAATTTTGACAAGAGACGGGAAATTGTATGGGGTCGCGTTAAGAAGTGACAGCCGCCTTACCCTTGAACAAAGCGCTGCGATCGGGACCCAGGGAGCAAATCTGCAGCTTGATCGGCAAGCTCCCCGTGCTGACTTCACATTCCATGGTGTTAATCAGCCGTGGGACAGAGCTGCCAGTGACCCCGCGACTTCTTTGAACGCCGTCCCCCGTAGACTCAGGGCAGCTGCGAGCCGTGCACTCCCTCGGCCTCAGAGCCACGTCTTCAAATACCGCCCTGTCTGCACCATCCCGGCTTCGGGCCCCTGGAGGGTCTCTCGGCTCCGAGTCCTTTAATTTCCTTTATGGACGTAGTAAATCATTCCACACACCACCGAGCAGGGGAAAAGCCCGATTTGTTAGACCTACCTGCTTGGTTCTTATAGAGTAAGATTCCCACATTAAATGATTTTCTCTCTTCCAGTTTTTGCTTTTCATATTTTTTGAATGCTTAAATAAAAGACGTCTGGAGTATCCCTCAGCAGCTGAGCAGGGCAGTGCTGGTCCTGTCAGGCCTCTAGCAACAAGCTACTGTCATTTTCTCTCTCTCTCCAGCTTATTGCACCTTCCTCTTTCCCATGGCATCTCCCCCCCATGCGCCCCCCAAATAAACAAATAAATAAAATCTTTTTTTAAAAAAGATTTTATTTGTTTTTTGACAGAGAGAGACCAGCGAGAGAGGGAACACAAGCAGGGGGAGTGGGAGAGGGAGAAGCGGGCTTCCTGCGGAGCAGGGAGCCCGATGCGGAGCTCGATCCCAGGACCCTGGGATCATGACCTGAGCCGAAGGCAGACGCTTAACGACTGAGCCATCCAGGCACCCCTAAATAAATAAAATCTTAAAAAAAATCTAGGTCCCTGATTTTGATATGGTAAAGTAAGGCCAAATGCAGGTGGTAGTTCAGGTGTGGATGTATATTTTGGGCATTGTGCCCTCTAATAGCTGTGTGTATGAGCTACTCATTTCTTGTTTCTCATAACTAATGAGTCCAGTTTTCACGCAAATGAACTCACTCTTGTGAATTATAAGCATCACCTAAAAGAGAATAGATTTTCCCAAAAGCTAAAAAAGTTGAAGAATTTAGAATTCCTTGGGCTCCAAATTAAGACCAACAATATCTCTTGCTCTTTGATCTTTCTTTTTCTCTTGAGGGGAACATGACTTTTATACAGAAGTGTTGATGAAAGACGCCTAGAAGAAACCATTAACCTTAATGAGTTAAAACCTCAATTGTGATCAAATTTACTTTGCTTTATATTTGGTTTTTTACTCCTTGCATCCTTTTGACACTTAGGAAATATATGGATTCCCAGAACAGAGTAAAAGGAGACTCACAGGGAGGGAAGTAGACAAGCACTCCCTGTTGTACATTATCTAGGTTTTTCTCCCCTTCCATTTGCATTTATGGAAGCGAACAATTGTAATGCAGAATGGTATTTGGATCTTGTTTTCCTGGCTGCCTGGTTAGAAAGTGACCACAGGTCCTTTAGGAGCTGCTCCGATTATTAGTATAGATGGAATTAGATTCCTAGATTGTTTTCTTCAGTCTCTGAAAGGGAGCAGAAACTGGGAGTCTCTTACTCCAGCTACATCACGAAAAGCCACTTAAAGCAACTCAAATAGAAATCAGCCATTAAAAATCTAGACAAAAGCAGCTTTAAAAAAATACTTCTCTTTCCTGATTTCTGGAATAGTTTACTTGAAATCTATCCCGAAATTGTAAGAATTGTTTGAACAGACTGAATAGCTAACTAACTAAAGCCTACCCCAGTTCAATGATCTTTTGTCATGTCACCCTGTTTTATTTTTGTTATAATATTTATCATTATCAGATTATCTTGCTTGTTTGTTTATCTGGGAAAGAAATGGAATCCAGGAAGGAAAATGGAAACTGAGTACCTTTTCGGCCTAGAATGTTAGATTCTTGAGATCAGAGACTTTATCTTGCTCACTGCTGAGTCTGTAGGTTTAGCACAGCACTTCACACATAGTAGGGCTTCCATAAGTATGAATGAATGAATGGATGAATGAATGAATAAATATTTCCATCTGCATTTACTTTCCCAGGTAAATTATTATTGTTGTTATTATTATTATTTTGCTATTACATAACAAAGTTGCATAAATAATTTGGATACTGAGCAAAAAAAATCAAAGTAACATAGGCCTGGGGTGCCTGGGTGGTTTAGTTGGTTAAGCATCTGCCTTCAGCTCAGGTCATGATCTCCGGGGTCCTGGGATTGAGCCCTGCGTTGTGTTCCCCGCTCAGTGGGGAGTCTGCTTCTCCCTCTTCCTCTGCTTCTCCCCCCGCCCCCCGCTCATGCTCTCTGTCTCTCTCTCAAATAAATAAATAAAATCTTTAAAATAAAATAAAATAAAATAAAAAAGTGGGATAGGCCTAGGGAACAAGAACCCAGAGCCCAGTGGCAACATTTATGTATAGACTTTTGGTTGGAAATATTGGATTACACTCAGTGTCCATTTGTTGTGTGATAAGGTGACTAAATTTTTATGACATACTAATAGTCTTAGAGTTCGTTATTAAATAGAAGGCTATTTTGTGAGATAGCAGTATTAGGTCTGAAAATATCCAATTAGTGAATAAAGAAAACAGAAATAGGGCATTTGACATAAAATAAGCAATTAAATTGATAGAAATGGAATTAAGTGACATTTGAAGGCTTTTTTAAAAAATTAATCACTGGCAACTATTTTTCAAAACCTTTCTTTCTTTCTTTCTTTCTCTTCCTTCCTTTCTTTCTTTCTCTTCCTTCCTTCCTTCCCCAATTACTGTATAGAATAATTCTTTGACTCAATACTAGGGAAGGGCAAGTTTATTTGTAATATAGTCCTAGTGGAACTGAAAGTTACTTTAGCAGTGTGCTCTTATTTGATATTAGGTCATTTTCTTGGGAAAAACTTAAGCACTTTACCGAAGAATCTCAAGATTACTCTTCACATTTTGATGAGGACCTGGTGAAATTGTACCATTCAAAAAATAAGAAACAAAGGTCCAGGGGAGACTGTCTGAAAACCAGGTTGAATTTACAGGGAGTTGCCTTATAATTCCCAGTCGTCACCATTGGATTTTGTCAGTTGTTTGGTCCAGTTGTGTTCTGTGTAGCAGAGAACATATTTGATCAATATATTTTTTCCCTCATTAAGGCAAACTCTAAATTCACATGTGCTGACTGAGCATCAAACGATAAGAAGCAGAGTTGAACCTTGAGAAACTTAATAGAATTTTATAATTGAGAAACGGAGCTTGACATTCCTGAGGAAAGTGATAGTTTGTGACAGAGCACCTAACAATGTGGCAAATCAGGGAATGGATTGGACTGAACGGAGGCATTTTAAATGGTAGATGCCATGACACAAAGGAGGTGGAGAAGAGCTGGCTCTCCTGAGAAGGCGCCATTACGGCGGCGGCCTGGGTATGTTCACCCCCAACCCGGGCTCCCCTGGGCTAACACGCAATGCCAGACCCAAGGCAAGTTCAAATGGTGAATGTATTTCTTGTTGAGAGTGAAAGCTATCCCAGTGAAACAACACAATCGAGTTGGAAAACTCAAAAAAAGATAGACGTGTGCGTAGGAACAGAGAATGGGACTTCTGTGAGGTAGAGGAGAGCACTAGGCAGCACAACCCGAAAAGCAAAGTTGGCCACGATCCTATAAGTTCAGCCAGTGCAGACTCAAGGAGGGATCTGGAGGGTTAAATCCACCAAAGTTGTATACACCAGGGAGGGGAACCTTGAATAATTGTTGGCTAGTTAACTTAATTGAGAGAGGTGAACTTGATAATTTTCTTGAAAAATCCACTTTTGGTTGTGAACTATCGCATGCTCTTTCCCTGAAATCACTGCTCCAAGCTCAGTGCCTAGGAGCCCTAGTGATTCAGGTGGTGAAGTGGCTTTAAGCGAAAATGGCCAGTCCATGCTATGCATGCCTCTGGAATTCACCATCAGTATTGAAAATACACGTTCCTCAGAGCTTACACTCTGTCTCACAATCTCTCCTCCTTAGAACCCTGGCTCCTGGGCTCCCCTCCCTGCCCACTCAGCCTCCCTCAGCGTTAACACCCACCGTGCATTCAAACAAGCTGTGGTAATATTTACAAGAGCAGTAGTCCTCAAGTTAGGGTGAGGGAACTTTGCTGAGCTAAGATGCTAGACACCAGCAAGGCTCACCCACAAGGATCGGGCTTGAACATTTGGATTCAAATTCATGCATTCACAGGTTATAGTTTGCCACATGCCATGAACCCATATATCACTTGAGACTGGTTAAAAGTAAAATATTAACTACGCATCAGTTATGAGTCTATTGCAATTTGTGTGGAAGTGCTTTGGAAACTGGAATGCCTTTAACCTTTTTCTTGGTCACAGACCACTTTGAGAATCTAGTGAAAGCATGTACCCCTTCCCAAGAGAAATACATAGAGTGTGGTTATACCTACAACATTTTGCATATAAATTCAAGAAGTTCACAGATCATCTGATGTCATAGATTCCCTGACCTAAAGGGATTTATAAATATAAGATGTTACTGAGAGTATTCTTTTTATATTTAAATGAATAGCAGAATGTAGAATTGTACATTTAACATGAGCTCAATGATACACTACATATAGGAAAGTATACATATATAGAAAAGACCGGAAAGACATGCACTAAAATGTAAGTAGTGGGCGCCTGGGTGGCTCAGCTGGTTAAGCGACTGCCTTCGGCTCAGGTCATGATCCTGGAGTCCCGGGATCGAATCCTGCATCGGGCTCCCTGCTCAGCAGGGAGTCTGCTTTTCCCTCTGACCCAACCCCCTCTCATGCTCTCTCTCTCTCATTCTCTCAAATAAATAAATAAATAACATCTTTAAAAAAAATAAAATAAAATGTAAGTAATACTTCCATTTGGGTGGTGAATTTGTGATGTATTTTAATTTTTTTCTATGAATTTGTTATATTTTCCCAATTTAAAAATGATATTTTTACCAGCTTATTTTCACAAAAGTAGCTGTTTATTGTGACCAATAATGGAAATACTGGGCAGAGCCCTCAAAAACAAATCTAAAAAGATAGACAGGGTGGTGGTCACTCTTCTGGGTGGCTGTTCATTCACAGCATTTACCGGTCTCTGGGATCACGTGATCTGTACCACAGGACTCTTCCTCCTGGTCTTCCCATTGGTGCGGGGGTGGGGGCCTGACTCAGCTGAATCAATCATTGTCTTTTCTCAAGATTTTTCTGAACCGTAACTAGCAAGGAGCCAGCCAGTTCCTCTGTGATGACAGAAGTTGTGAGGGAGGTCTAGAAGAGGGGAGGGGGGACACACTTCCTGCTGGTCTGCAAGGAGAGAGAGAGCCAGAGAGACACTTCATAGTTCCCGGTGCTAGTCCCCTGTGCGCCCAACTCACCCTTGTCCTTCTTGCATTTTGGTTTTTCAATTCTCCCTTTGATTTATACCTTGTATTCTTCCAACAAATTTCCCTTTTGTCTGAACTAGTTAGAGCTGGATTTCTGGCACCTGAAACCAGCAAGTCCACACAATTAACAAAAGTTTATTTTTAAGTATTCAAGAATCAAATTTGACCCAAGTTATGAAATCGACAATATTTCTTGACACAGAAGGTGGCTGGCTCTGGGTGTGTGGCACTGTGTAGGATAGAGGGAGTTCAAAAAGCAGAGACAAATGGGGATTATTGGTGCAGATCCTTAGCTGCTTCTGTTCATTTAGGAGGTGGAAATTGTCTTCTTGGTTCTATGTAGAAACGAACAATAATGGGATTGTTCACACCCTGGTTATAACCATAAAAATTACAGGTCACTTCTCTCACTTATGAATGTGATGCTTGGGATAACAAATTTACAAGTGAATGAAAGATAAACATATTTTCTAATTCAATGAGCTAGAAAACAATCCCTTTGTTAATTTGGCAACCTGAAGATATCTGAGCTCTGCTAAAGAGAAAATCTCAGCAAATTGGTAGAGATTCTCCACGAGAATAAACAACTTTACAGAGGAGTTTGTGCTCTACATAGCATAGCCAATTCCATTTCAACAATGCTTAACTATAATGAAAGTAGTTAGAAATACCAGGGCATGGCTTAATTATTCTAGGAATATCTAGGAATATTTGACATAGTGAAATTTCAAAAGACCTGCTTAATTAAAATATAACTCATCCGAGCTAAAAGCTCCAACTTCAAAACCAGTTCTATCTGTATCCTATGGAAAATTATATTTTCTATTGGCAAATGCGTGTTTCTACTGAGTTTAGAAACGGCCTGCCCCAGACAATGTGGTAAGCAGGCCATAATGGAGCCAATTCCAACTTTGGAGCCTGGTTAGAGTGGTAAAGCCAGCGGGAAAGAATTTTGAGTTCACATCCAAACCAACTCTAAGATAATGAGACCTAGATTTTTTAAAAAAATCAACATACTATAACCTACGTACTCTAATTCAAGTAAAAGATATGTTCACATTTCTTGGAAGCCAACAGATATCATTATCACAATATTTTAGATTGAGATTTTGAGTCATCTGATCTTACATGCCTGATGTCTTTAGACGATTCTAGATTGATCTTACATGCCTGATGTATTTAGAAGATTCTAGATTTGGGATTTGATGAGATAGCTATGAAATCAGCACTTTCGGCAGGCAGGGCTTTCAAACTAGATAGAATGTCAAGTTTTATTTTATTGTGGGTTTTGATATGAATTTCTAAACTACTTTTTAAAAACATACCACTTTTATTCCCATCAGTGGATTATTTCATCATGCCCTCTGTTCATCCCGTGCATTAGGACACTTAACTCTGTCTGCCACTGAAATACCAACAGTAATGTCACATTGCTTCACTTCAAATTTCTTTATTAATGAAGATAAACATTTTCTCTTCTTAGCCTTTTGCAGAGCTAAGTTCTGAGAAGTAATATGTTCTTTGCACACATTTACTCCTTTTATTGATTTATATAAGTTCTTTATATAGTAATTTCAATCTTTCTTCTGCCATTTTTGCCACAAACATTTCCCCATTTTATCTTTATTTTATTTTATTTTACTTTATTTTATTTATTTTTTAAGTAGGCTCCACGCCCAGCGAGGAGGCCAATGCGGGGCTTGAACTCATGACTCTTGAGATCAAGCCCTGAGCTGGGATGAAGAGTCAGATGAGATCAAGAGCTGATTGCTTAACCAACTGAGCCACCCAGGCGCCCCTCCCTGTTTTTAAACTGTGATACTTTTTTTTTTTTTTGAGACTCAGCAATTCTTGCTCTTTTTTTCTTTGTGATTTCTCCCATTGTGTTTACCTTTAAAGTCCTTCCCTATCCCCAAATCAGATACCTTTGATTAATGTTCACTTTCACAAGGTAACATAAATCCTATCAATTCACTGGATCAGAGAGGCATATTGGGGGTAATAGAGTGAAATCGCTTTAATTTTGAATAGTATGTTTTTCTTTATGCTATTTAAAAAGAGAGAGAGAGAAAAGAGAGCAAAATGGAAACGTAGTCCCTGAGATCCTAGGGTGTTTGTTGGGTCTGAGTGTGTAGAAGAGGAAACCAGCAGTGACTTGCCTCTGCCCTCGCAGTGCTTCTGGGTTTCAAGTTAGTGTTCTGGCCAGAGTCAGGAAAATAGCTAGAGGCCTGGATTTGCTAACAGCCCCGGTGCAAGTTACAACGAAAACACAAATGTCTCCTATCGCACCTGACCATCAAGTGGATTAAGTGCCTGGAAATCCAGGGATGAAATGAAGGGCAGTCTTTTTGGGAAGGGAGGTTAGTGGAAGCGGGGGGGCGGGGGAGCCTGGGGAGCCTGATTCCCAGCATCTTTTCTTTTTCCCTTCCCCTCTCCTTCCTCACGCTTATGCCCTGTCCCCAAGACTTGGACAGTTATTTACAAGGAACGGGAAAAGGGGATAGTTTTATTGTTCCTCTCAACCAAGTTTTTTACATCCGTAATCCAACTTCACTGCCATTTTTCTCTTAAATTCCTTGAAACTAAAGTTTGCCCTAAAAGTGATAGGTAGAACACAGTAAAGATCAGAGCAGGTAAAAAACATGTCTTATTCTGGTCGAATCTCCCCATGAGAGGCTGGTGTCTGGAATTAGAGCTTCAGAAATGCCCCCAGATGAGGAGCAGCTGTTTTCTATTTGTGTAATCAAACTCTTAGGCTAAGAGTTCAAGTGCTACCCTGCCATCGACTCACAAGGGAGCCCTGTAGTTATTATGTGATAAGTACATCTATGAATGAAAGAACACGAAAATTATTTCTTATACATTGGCCATGGAGGCATAATTTAGGCAAAAGAGCAATAGAAATGGAATCAGAAGGTTCTAGAATCAGTTCAGCTACTATGCCACCTAACTGAGCCTCCTTGAGCCTCAGTTTCCAAATCTATCATAGCTGTCTATCCACAGAGTTGATACAACATATTCGAAAGCATTTTAACACATGGTCTGGAACTCAAAAGTGCAGCACAGCATGTCCAATTGAAATAAAATCTTACCTGACTCCTAAACTATCCAATCAAATAAACTATTTTTCATTTATGAATTCTAAAATATTAATTTAAAACCATTTTAATTTTAGCATATATATTTCAATGCCAAGTATTACACATAAAACCCTCTTTGGAGATAACCAAAGCCTGGACATTGATCAGAGTTAAGCTGGCCAATACTAGGCAATATTTATAATTATGGAAACCCTTTATCTTTTAATCACTTCCATGAAAGGGAGATTCTAGACATACAGGTTAATAATTTTCAGTGTGAGAAAGGTAATAAATGATTCCTACATTTCCTGGGATATATGGTTGGCCAGTTTGTTTGAGGCTGGTGCTCCTGAGCCTGAGGTCAGAGATCTGCTTTTAGGTCCATCAGTTTTGCCATGTTTTCCACTCAAACTGGTCTGAAGCAGTCTAAGACAGGCAGGTTTCTAATCCATCATCCTTGCTAGAAAAATGAGCCAGGCTCCCTTACTGACAGTGAATCAGTGCTCTGATGTCTGTATGTGCTCAAGGGGAAGTCAAAGGACAATTAGTGTAAAAGAAAAGAAACTGCAGGACCTGGAAAGAAAATACCCATTTTAAGAAAAAAAAAAAAATCAAAACCAATAACTGCGTATCTTGGGTAGAGTAAATTAGAGCTGGTCTTCCCAACCTTTTTTTTTTTCTTTTTTTCCCATATAATGGCACATCTAGAATATTGTTAGATTTGTACAATAGCACTCTGGTGTCAGTTGGAGGGAATTTGGGACCTAGTCCCAGCTGCTTATGGCCACACAGAGGGCTGAGGGGATCGATGTAATGCCCATTAGGAACCCTGCCTCTGAGGACAATGAAATCCAGGAAGGGATGAGCAGGCTCATTGGACTCAACACACCCACACATCTCAAACTGAAATCCTCTGCCCACTAGAGCAACTCTCTCTCCCATTGCTCATTTATATCACTTGCATCTCTATCCATGCTGGCATACCTGAGTTAATGCTATATTTTCCCTTAGCTCCTTTTGGTCCATTCAACTCAACAAATATTCACAGAGTACCTTTGTGTGGAGCACTATTTTCCAATTGGTGGAAATCAGTCATGGAGCCATCTTGAAGTTCTGCCTTTGGCCCTTCTTCTCCAGTCTCTTAGCCAACCCCCATCCAACCCCTGGGTACACATGGAGATGACTAACAGAGTTTTGCCTTGCTTTCCTTCACCCATTATATAGTCAGAGGCCGAATTCCTCTCAGATGTTCCCCATTTTCTGCATGCCACCCATTGGCCAAGCCAACTAAGAGACAGCAGGCAGTGAGCCCAGATGATATAATTCACAGAGCTCAGTGTCTCGGGAGATAGAGCCTGCAAAGAAGGGCAGTGAATGTAGAAGAGCTCTGGGTGGGCAAGGGGAGAGTAATCAGCTCATCTGCTAATTGATTTAGGAAAAAAAAATGATTTCCTCATGTTTCTTTTCTATTCTGAAATGACTAAGGGCTCCTCATTGTCCTTAGGATAAAATAACAATTTCCTCTAAAAATCCTTGGCAGTCAGGCTCAGTTTAATCTCGCCTTTTTGGATATACATCCTGGCCTTGTCACTTGGTGGGCTATCACAGTTTCATTATTTAGCTTCATGGGGACTTTATTTCCTATTACACAAACAGGGTACAATACCTTTCTTGAAGATCTGCCGCAAGGTCAGATCTTTGTTGTGCTTTAGATCTGCCCTGCTATTTTTAATACAAATTCCACTGACCCTGGAACAAATTCCACAGGAAACCTCCTCCCTGTTCAAGTCTTCACTGATCTCTCTCTCACCTTCTCCGTATTCAGGCTCCTATGCATGCCAATCAATTTTTATACATTAAAAATATTTGACCTGAGAGTTATCTGAATCCTTTTCCAGCTTGGACTGGCTTGCTGACAGAACCATGTGGGATTCTTAACTTCGTCCTACATCCTTGTTTGTTTCACCGTACGCACCTTGTACTTAGTCTATGGCTGCGGTGGTGGTCTTGCTTGAGGGTTATTATGACCATCAAGTCACCACAGGAGGCAACTCCCGATGATCAAATCAGAACTTCAATCATGTAATTATACAACACGCTCAGGAAAGATGATCTGATAAAGACTGATTTTTAAACATACTATAGTAATTTAAAAATAATGGCAACAACACGGGAGCAAGTCATACAGCTTGGGAAAGATAATAGGCTGCGTGCACGGTGTGCATGTTGTGTTTTACATACACTAGAGGCCATAATCCTCTAAAGCACGGAAGGAAAATAAGCAGGTGTGGGAAAGAAATGAGGTTTGGAAAGACCTTGGATTTCCTGAGTAAAATGTTATGGCTCCGGCTCCCCCTAGTGTGCTGAACAACACAGGTACCCCAGTGTGCAAAGGCTGAGTTCAAGCTCAAGAGCTGAGCATTTTTATCTCCACCCGCCAACCTTACCCGAACAACAGGAGATCTCCATTTTGCCACCGTTAGCTCCCCACTGCAGAACCAAGCACAGACGAAATGTGGCGGATGTTCTTTATCCAATCTGATTTGAGCACCAGTCTTCATGGAAGTCGTGAATTGATTTGAGGCATCCAAATAATATTAAAGACTATTTAAAAATCACCTTAAAAATAGTTTCCACTTTCTCGTGAAGTAGGGGGATGTAACTAAGGAGCATGAGCAAAACTGAAAGATGATTCCTTGTTCATTATTTTACTAAAAATGTTATTTGCCCCCACCTTCTATCTCTCAAAATGTTAATTATCTGCATTATCTACATTTTCCTCAAGCAGGATACATGAGCCACTTGGAAGACCAAACATCGAACCATAGCGGAAGGAAAGCAACTCTTCCAATGGGGGGAAAATGACACATTAAAGCAATGTTTCTCAAAGTGTAATCTCCAGAACACTAGTTCCACAACTATTAATAGGTCTTACTTCGTAAAGGTTTCATGACAAATAGTTTTGAGAAATGTGGGGTTCGACAAAGATAAACTGACTTTTTAAAAAAATCCTTATTTCTTTATTTCAGAGAAAGAGAGAGAGAGAGCACGAGTGGGAGGAGAGTGGGAGAGAGAGACTCCCAACCAGACTCTGTGCTGAGCGTGGAGCCCGACACGGAGCTCAGTCTCATGACCATGAGATCACCACCTGAGCTGAAACCAAGAGTCAGATGCTTAACCCACTGTGCCCCAAGATAAGCTGACTTTTAAAAACGGCAGTATTCTTCCAGACCCTTAGTGTGCTCTTAAAATACCACTGTACTTTGTGACACTTTGAGCTAAAGCATTTCCCAACTTGTTTAACATAAAGGATTTTTTTTCACGCCTATCTCACACACCTGGTTCGTGAATTATCTTTTGGGAATATGCACTGGATTAGAATTTCATTAACTTTCAATCAAAAATGGAGAGCAAATAGGAAAGTATGCCAGAGGAGGAAAAGAGATGGTAAATTCGATATAAGCAGCAAATAGGGTGGCTGTAAAGAAGTTTGTGGTCAGTAAAAAAGTAGTAACACAAAAGATTTAGAGTCCTCTCATGGCAGTCCCATAATGGAGTCAGAAGGATCGACCACGCTGCACACATCACCAGCCCACAAAATCATTACCAGACTTCTCCCAAAACGTCCGAGTAGTGATGCCACGTTGAGAATAAGATGCCAAAAAGTACAGTACCCCATCCTATTGGGTTTCCAACCTTTATGAAAACTTTTCTTATGCACACCCTGTACTAATTGACATGGATGTTTTAGGCTTTTTACCATGAACAGGATCACAGATATGCAGGGTACTTTAAAGAAGTTAGAAGATGCCTGTATTTAGAAGCTGTGAGTTAGAGAGGATTCCTGTAACGCACAGCTAGACAACCTCCTCCCAAAGAGAGTGTTAGAGAAAACTGGAAATCCATAAGGTGGTTCGGCTTGAAAAACGGCACAGGTTAAGAATACTGACCCACGTCCGCCGGAACGTGCCTATTCCTACTGGTTCCATTCGCATCTCCCAAAGGCTGCTTCCCGCGGACTCAGTGATAGGTTAGATGGGACCGCGGGCAGGCGTGAGGGCCTGGGGGCATGGACCGACCTAGAATTATGTGTAATATAGGCTCTCTTCCTGAGGACAGAGCGCTTTGTGGAGAAAACGAACATTCATCAGCTCCTATGGGATTGTGGCTCTTAGTCTCTTAGCATATGGGGGTGGAGGGTGGGGTGTGGGGACAAAGTTCATTCCAGAAGCAACTCTTGGTTTTCAATGGACCTCCTATTTTCCAGCTGGCCTGACTTCAGGCAGGGAGAGGGCAAGTGACTTATTACTCCAGCGCCCAGTGAAATAGAGCAGCTGGGAGGTGAACTCGGGGACTTCGCCGGTGTGCAGTGTGTATGCCCTTGTCAGCCAGCAGCTCTGCTTCCTGGTTCTAGAGGCTTCTCTAGCTGCCCCACGCAGCCAGCATGCTGCGTCTGGCGCGGCCGACCTGACGGCTGTCTCCGCTCATGACTGGAATAGGAGGCGTGTTACAAGGTCAAGTCTGAATGTTCTGGCAGCACAGTGTAAGGCAGATTGCTCCATGCCTGCTCGAAGCACAGTGTCTGGCGAAAGCCAGATTGAAGATAGCTAAACGCGCACGCCAAGATTCCAAAGGAAAAACTTAGCTCACATTTTTCCTGTGCACGGTGATTTTTCTTCCCTTCCTTTTTTTTTTTTTTTTTTTTTTTTTTTAAGGGAATCCCCATGTTGACAAGTTGAAAGCCAAAGGGCACAAGGGGTCAGTTCACAATTCTGTGACCCATGAACACCTGTGGGCCCGGGTGTTCCTTGGGAATCTGCAGGCCCGGGAGCCGGCAGCCAAGCCTGGCCTACACAGAAAGGAATTCTCGAGTGCGTGAAGCAGTCGGTGGGCGCGGGGAGAGGCCAGGGAGCGCTCGGGTCCTGGGTACTCTCTTGCTCCGGGTTTCCAGGGGCAAGTCTGCACTCGTCTGCCACGAGTTTTAGGAGCTACATTTGACTTTGTTTTTTGAGGTAGGTCCTTCTGAAACTCCTTACAAGAAGTAGAACGTGAATCTTCATTTTGCTTTTTCATAGAAATAAAACTCTATAATCTGAGAGGGGCAACATGTAGCCCAAATTCTTTGAGAGAGGAACATCTAAAATGAAACCGGTTTATTTCGACATCTGTCTCTGAGGCCTTAAGTGATGAGGGTCTCCCTCTGTGGAAGGGGGTTCCACAGGCCCCACTCCCAGGAGAGCCACACAGGGGGGCGGTGTCCATGAGGCAGGGGGTACTGGATGTGGCTTATCCTTCCCATCCCGGATTTAGGTCAGTAGAGGGACTCTGGCTAGATCATCATTTTAAAGTTTTTGATTTGTTCGATATTCGAAAGTTAATTAAACCCTCAATGGAAAAAGTTAACATGTGATGTATTTGCGTCTTGTATTTGTCTGGACCTTCAATTCCTTACGTATAAAATAAGGACAAGGGCCAGATGACCACTGAGCCGCACTGCCGTCGGAGGGGTCTGTGATTTGAGGCTCGCTTCTCTCCTAGTCAGAGGTTAGTTCCTCGGCTCTAACTTCTCTATCATCTGGGTGTTCTGAGAGGAAGTGTGTCCCCACAAAACTCATATGTTGGTGTCCTAACACCCAGCACCTCAGAATGTGACTGTATTTGGAGATAAGGCCTCGATAGGGCTAATCAAGTTAAAATGAAGGAATCGGGGTGGGTGTGAATCCAAGATGAATGGTGTCCTTATTAAAAGAATTTGGGCCCAGACACAAGGGGGCACACGGGTGAGACTATGTGAAGACGGAGAGAGAAGATGCCCAGGTACAAGCCAAAGAGACAGGCCTCGGGAGAAACCAACGTTTTGATCTCAAACTTCTAGCCTCCAGAAGTGTGAGAAAATAAATTTCTGTTGTTTAAGCCAGTCTATGGCCCTAACACACTGAGCTCTGCCACAGTGAATTTTCTGAGCTGTGAAAGAAGTTCTATGTGTTTTTCTTAACAGAGTCTTAATACTGGTTTTAGCCTAAAACAGGCTTTTCCTTTGTAGGATACTTAACATGCTTAAAAAAAAATTATTCTCCTCATCACCAGATGTGAAGCAAGTTATTTTAGTAAAATAAATCCTCTTTACTTTTGCTAAAAGAGAATTTCATAATTTTGACCCACAGAACAATTGTTCTGAGTGCTTATGGATCATCACTCTGCCTTCTGAGAAATCCTACCATTATCCACAACCTTCATTTAAAGCCAAATAGTTCCCTGGATGAACTTGTAGGTAACAGCACATTTATGAAGAACTTCAGACCAAACAAAGCAACTCCAGAGGGGGTATGGTCCAGGTTTTGTTCAGTACTTTTGTCTTTAAAGATCACTCAGAGTCAGACATCATGTGACCAAGTTACAGAACAAATTAAATGATAAATGTAACCACTTATCACTTGTTGTTTAAGACTCAGACTCTTACTTAAAGCATATTATTACCAAAATAGGTTTTTCTTTTGTCTAGTACCAAGATCCTGATTCTTTCCTTTTACAAAATAGCCACATGTAGTTGGCACGTGGTGTCTGATAGCTAGAAAGCTTGGGGACTCCCTGACTCTCTTGCAAGTCCCCCCCCTTTTAACATTTTATTTATTTGAGAGAGAGAGAGAGGGAGGGAGGGAGAGAGAACATGAGCAGGAGCAGAGGGAGAGGAAAAGGCAGACTCCTGGCTGAGCAGGAAGTCCAGTGCGGGACTCAATCCCAGCACCCTGGGATCATGACCTGAATCAAAGGCAGACGCTTAACCGACTGAGCCACCCAGACATCCCTGCAAGTCCCTTTTGATGCAGCTGTGAAATTTCACAAGAAGAGTGTTTCTGGATCAAAACTGCTTGCTTGGGAGGTGAGAATCACCCAGCTTTTGAGGCTCTACCTGTCGGAGAAAGAGATCAGAATACATGCTAAGAGGCGTGGTGCGGCGTATCCTTCCTTGCCTGTGTTGGGGCAGATGTGCAGCTGAGACACCAGCAATCGGGGGCTTGAGGGTTCTGCTGAACCACCCCGACACCAAACCAACCAGTTCACGTGGGGGTAAAGTCAGCTGCTCGGGCTTGTATACACACAACCAGATGAATGAAGGCCTAGCTCTAGTTCATTTTTTCTGCCAGCTTTTTGGTGTCATCCAATCATAAGAATAGAGTTTATGGACTTAAAAAAAAAATACATCTTTCTAAAAAAGGCACGTCTTGATGGAAAAAGGTTGGCCAGTTAAGAAGGCCGAGGGCACTGTGAAGAACGGCAGGCACTTTTACTTCCAGCTATCAACAGAATGGAAAAAAAAATTTCAACTTATTTATATTCATTTATTTATATGAATAATGAATAAGTTAAGGAACACTTCATCTCAAACACAGATTGCTTTTATTTTAGCTAAGCTAATGTTTCAGTTCCATATATATTTTTGAATTTCCATCCATGTCAAACACCATTTTTTTCCTTCTTCTTAAAAAAAAAAAAAAAGATTTACAAGCACTTTTACGGCACTCAAGGAAAGTAGGCTGAAGGTTCATAATAATAATTTTCCTTTTAAAAAACATCCATCAGACCAAAATAAAAATCATTTTAATTAACTCCTTCCTGAGTAACTAAAACCTTGGAATGTGCTGAAAGGTTATAATAAATAAGGCAGTCAAAGATCAACCAGCTTAAAATGTATTTTTTAAATTAAACTATGTAAAATGTACAATATATTTCATGAAGTACAAACTGCGTTGGGCTCAGGGCCAAAGAAATGTTGTCATGTGTGCCAATAAACTGATGAAGTGCCTTGACTATCAGGACGTAGAGGCTATTTGTTGGGACAGAGTAACAGTAAGGCCCTGCAAGTGAATCCGTCAGCATCTTTTGCTGGGATGTTATCAGGATCACTGCTGACAATAAATGCCTTTGGACACCCAGTGCTCATGTGAACTCGGAGGATGACGCATTGCTAACATGACCAGTGGTCCTGATGTTCTGACAAAGAGAAACCACGAAGACAATTCAATTTTATTTTCAGAGAGTGAGCTTGTACAGTGTGTGAACTAATTATCATTCTTTATGTGCAGTTTCAGAGAAATGACTCACCATGTACCAGGCTGTCGTTCTTGTTTTTGTTTTCAATAGGACAGCGGTTCTCTGTGTTGCTTTTTAAGGTAGGCCTAATGGTAGGGCCCTGGCCTCTCTCAACAGGACAAAGGATATTTCCTCTTCTAAGAACATTTTTCTTAAGCACGTCTCTGCCCCAGTTCTCTGAGGCAGAAAGGAGGCCCACCAGTGGCCAAATGCTGGATTTTGTGCCTCTGTGGTCCCAGCCTTCGCTGGACTCCTGTGGGGCGGAGCCTTCTCAGTACATCTCATGATAAAGTAGCTTTAGTGCTCACTTGACAGGTTCCAAAGGACTTGCTTTATATCTTGGCTACCGTCCAGTTTTAGTGAACGAAGAAAAAACTCTAGAGAGACTTGTTGGTTTCTGAAAAGTAGAAAATGTGTAGCTTGTGTAAAGTCAGTCTTATTTACTATTAAGTGTTCCCAACTCACACTTTGCTAGTGCTTTGAAAGGACCGGCTCTAGGGGAAAAAACATGAAGGAGACAAAATCTGATGCAAGTATCCTGCCTACCATCACCACCTGCACCCTTGCTTCTCGGTTGGCTGTATGTTATCCACCCAGGAATATATGTATATTCAGGGCTGGGGAGGAGGGAGCAGTTAACGGTGAAAACATTTCAGAAGCCGAAGACCCACAGGATCATGAATAGGTGGCAGATGACGGGAGAGAAATGGGGAGAAGAGATATTTGGAGCAATGGAACTGCCCAACAGCTATGCAGACTACTCTGCAGGGAGACACCTACTCAGAGAGCTGGTCAGGCAGACACTTACCAGAAGCTCTTGCTTCTTCTCTTCTTAATGTCTTAATAAGCGTTCTCAGGAGAGAGCTGCTTCCATAAGAAATGGGACTGTGGTTTCACAGCTGCCTGAGTAGAACTCAGGACCCCCCCCTTTTCTTTTTTTTTTTACCAAAACCAGGTACCTCTCAAGGGACCAAAGGTGAAAGATGCCAGTGACTGTGGACCCAACTGGGGCCAGGGGTTTGCCTGGTAGATTATGCATCGTCGTCTGTGGTCAGGCTTAGAACTTCTGCCCACAGCCGCCAAATGCCAGAGCTAAACTGGTTCCTGGGTTTCCAGTGAAAGCATGCTGGGGAGAGAGATGTTTCATACTGGGTGCAAAGAACACAACCGTACCATTTTCCTGATGTCACATGACCTCCAGAGTTGCTCTGTCTCGCCTACAGTCTTCCTTACATAGCAAACAAATTCTTTTCCCTGCTACACTGCTTTGATATCTGTCAGAATAGTGCTTGGAAAGGGAGTGTCTCAATGGAGCTTGCCGTGCCCCTTGACCTTGAAAGGTACCCGAGGCTCTAGATGGGTTGGGGGTGTGGCAAGAGCTGACTCCTTTCAGAGATAAGTACGCTGCTCTTGGTGAAGGTGTCCCCTGAGATGGACCAGAGGCAGAATTCTACCCACGGGGGCAGAAACCACTCATCCAAGGGCATCCTCCCTTTTGAGGTCCTTATCAGTCTTAGCTTCTCCTCTTAGATCCTTCTAGAGTGGATTCCCTGGTCTCTGAAGTGGTTTTGTCTTTCTACCGAAATAGGTAAGTCTGGATGTGTCCTACCACTGAGGTAATATTTTTACAAGTCATTTTACAAATGATAAGTTACTGGGCCATGGGCTCTATTTCTCCCCCTCCTTTCATGATGTTAGAGGGAAAAGCTATGTTTTGATGGGATGCTCCATGATGGCACCATCTAGTGTACCTGGGATAGGACCCAAGGAGCCAGGAAGACACAATGCAGTCAGACAAGTGAGACCCGCAAAACCAGGCATCTCCCCATGACCCCAACATATGGGCATGTTTTGTTCTTTTTAATGCAGCTGAGCATTAATTTAGTCCCTTAAGGATTTTTCCTCCCCCCCACAAAAGAACTTTCTGGAAAAGGGAGATACAGCCGGTGGAGGCAACACAGTGCTGGCATCACCTCTTATAAATATCTTCTAGCCACTTCTCGTCATCTTGCTCCTCGTCATCGATTGGCTCCTCGGTTTCCAGTGGAGTTGGAATAAAGAACTGGGGTCTCAGAGGGGGCCTGCTGACGTGGGACTTCAGTCCAAACTTGCGCTTCAGCAGGTGGAACTGCTCTTTGACGTAGTGGTAGAACTCATACTCGTATCTCATTCGCTGGTAGAGAATCTGCACGGCTTCGGGGGAGGGGACAGTCTTCTTCACGGTCACAGTCATATTTCCAAGTTTCCTATGCTCTGGAAAAGAACCAGGGTTGCACGTGAATAGTCGTCTCTAATGCTTTCGCTCAAAAGGAGGAAGGACGAAGCCGTGCATTACGAGCCTAAGACTGGCAGCTCCTTGAGAACAAACTCGGCGTGCAAAGAATAGAAGGGAAAAATGGGTTCCCCGCCCTATTTAGAAAGATTTCACCATATTCTAGGTGTTAATATCAACAGTAGTTGACTAAACATAAACAATCTGACGTTTCTTTGCACGGGATGTGAACTATGCAATTTGACCACAATTCACTTATCTACAAATGACACATTCTCCTGAACAGCAAAATCTACCCGGTTTCCCTTTTGACTTCCTGTTACACACATCAAGGGCTTTACTTTCAGGAGGAAGCACGGGAAAAAGCTCTCACCACTTTCTAATCATCTTGTTTTTTCTTTTAAGGTATTAATATGCATTATTGAGAGTTTAATTTGATATAAAATCTGTTTGCATTTCATTATTTCCACAGGGCATTTGTCAAGAAAAATAAAGGAAGAACTGCTAGACTCCTTAAAATACAATGTTAACTGTTGTAAATTTTGAACGCTTTTAAAGTTGTGGTCAGTTATATAAAATTTGCTTAGTTTTATATTAATGACTAATAATACAATGTTCTATATATTTTACATGTAATGCCTAACAAGAAATTATATATATATATATATATATATATAGATATCATAAAATTTTAACCCTATTAAAGTGTACATATCAGGGGCATGTGCAACCAGCACCACTATTTCCAAAATTCTTTCATTGCTCTGAATAGAAACTCTGCACCCACTAAATTCCCTATAACCCTTCCCAGGTAACCTCTAATCTACTCTCTGTCTATGAATTTGCCTTTTTTAGGTACTTCATATAAATGGAACCAGACAGTATGCCCTTTTGTATCTGGTTTTTTCAGGTAGCATATGTTTTTCATGTTTTCAGGTACATCCACATTGTATATTTATCAATATTTCATTCCTTTTTATGAATGAACAGTATTCCATTGTATGGATGTACCACAGTTTGTTTATCCATCTATCCATTGATGGACACTTGGGTTGTTTCTACTTTTTGGCCATTGTGAAGAGTGCTGTTGTGAACACTTATATACAAGTATTTGTTTGTGTCCCTGAATGCAGTTCTTTTGGGCATATACCTAGGAGTGGAATTGCAGGCTCATGGTAATTCTCTGTTTTAACTTTTAAAGAACCACCAAACTGTTTTCCTCAGTGGTTGAACCACTTTACATGCCTGTTGGCAATGTATGAAGGCTCCAATTTCCCCAAATCTTCTTCTATAATTATTATTTTAATTAAAAAAATTACAGCCATCCCAGCAAGTGTGAATTGTTATCTCAATATGGTTTTGATTTTCATTCCACTAATGACTAATGATGCAGAGTATCTTTTCATGTGCTTGTTGGCCATTTGTATATCTTTTTTGAAGAAATGTCTAGTCAAGTCCTTTCCCTATTTTGGCATTAGATTGTTTAAATTTTCATTGTGGAGTTTTAGTTCTTTATATGTTCTGGATATTCTGCATGTATATCGGGTATATGATTTGTAAATATTTTCTCCCAAATTGTAGGTTGTCTTTTCACTCTGTTGACAGTTATCTTTGATGAACAAAGTTTTTAATTTTAATGAAGACCAATTTATTTTTTCTTATGTTACCTATACTTTTGGTGCTATATTAAAGAAACCATTGCCAAACCCAAGATCATGAAAATTTGCCATAGTTTCTTTTATCATCTTATTTTTAACTAAAACTTTTTGTCACCAAATTTGAATAGGTATATTATTTACTGAACATAGCTCCAAATGGCTGCTTCCAAAATCATATTCACCTGACAGGACAAAGACTTGTCATTTTTTAGGCTGTTTGAGATACCTTCTGAAGCCTCCAATAGCCATTCTAATGAAGAAATTCTCAGAATAATAATGGCCTCATTGAAATAAGGTATTGCTTTTCCAATTGAGTCTCTTGCAAGGTACAATACATATTTGGACCTATCAGTTCTAGAATTTTTGTTAAGGAATTTGGTGTAGTCTCTTCTTTTTTTTTTTTTTTAAAGATTTTATTTATTTATTTGAGAGAGAGATAGAAAGCACAGAGGGAGAGGGTGAGGGAGAAGCAGGCTCCCCACTGAGCAGAGAGCCCAATGTGGGACTCGATCCCAGGACCCTGGGATCATGACCTGAGCCGAAGGCAGACGCTTAACTGACTGAGCCACCCAGGCGCCCCTGGCATTGTCTCTTCTAAAATGGGTTTATGACAGAACATTCTATAATGTCTATCTTCTTTGCGGATATTAACTACAGCTAATCTGAGGTGAGACATGTTAATATGCATATCCCTTTGGGTTTTTAAAACACAGAGTTTAAAACATTGGTATTAAAGACAGGCAAGGCACAAGCGTTTTAAGTTAAACACTGAAAGGCGCAAGAAGCCTAATTCACTCATTTCCAGACTCCTACAATCCCTTCCTCTTGAAGCACTCTAGGTGGTGTGGCCTTTCGTTATTTCATACCATAAAAAATATTAGGATTCCTGTGATTTTCAAATAAGTTTTTTTCAGTTGACATATATGGCCCAACCTGGTCCAAAGAGAATGTGAAGAACTTCAAAAAAATATATCTGTTGCAAAGAGCTAAATAGTTAAGGACACTGGGCAAAGGGAGAATGAGGGTCAGAATTTCGGTATTGGGGGTAATGGCTTCCATCTTGCCATTTGGGAGGATCTCCCTAGAGTACTGCTCCTGCTTCTTGCCCCCGCCCCTCTTTTAGGGAGGTGGGCCAGGTACCAGGGCCAGAGGGGTTTCTCTGAATTTGGGAGAAGGGGTTGAGAGGCCATCCCCTCTGGAAAGAGTGTGTCTGTCTGCCAACAGTTCACACCTTCCTGCAGAAAAGGTGAGGGCTTCTAACCATGCCTGTGACTTGGTGGGCAAGTTTGTCTAAGTCGGGATGGAATATGACCAGCCCACTTCTCCTCACACATAGGCTGCATTCTCCCACCTAGCTTGAGTTGGTAATAAAGCTGACATTTGGATCTCCACCTGTTGGTCTCCAGTGTCTATTTCTCAATTAGTTTAGAACTCAGGCTGGAGAACATGGGTGTTATTTATTAGTCCCTCAAACCCCAACATCAAGTAACATAAAATATGGGGCGTCTGGGTGGCTCAGTCGGTTAAGCTTCTGCCTTCGGCTCAGGTCATGATCCCAGGGTCCTGGGATAGAGCCCCAGAGTGGGGCTCCCTGCTCAGCGGGGAGTCAGCTTCTCCCGCTCCCTCTAACCCTCTCCCCCCCATGCTCTCTATCTCACGGGCACACTTTCTTTCTCTCTCATAAATAAAATATTTTTTAAAAAAAGTAACACAAAATGCACACTGTGAAGTCCTAAGCACTTGGGCAGCAGGTGGGTTGAGAGTTTGGCCCTAAACTTTCTAACAACCAACATAGAATTTAACATTGTGAACTGCTCTTCATTCAAAACAATCTATTCACATCTATTCCTAGTTATAAAACACAGAGAAATATCTTGTGTGAATTTTCATAAGAAAAAACTGTAACAAAATTAGCATCATTTTAATAACATCCTTCGTGTATATTCAGCTATGAGTTTCCTGGGTGACAGAGAAAAGTGGCACATTCCAGGTGCTCAACTAAGGCTTGATCAGGGAATATACTCCAGAGTAGAGGTTCTTAACCCTCCTGAAAACCTGATTAAAGCTCATGCTCGGGAAGACAGGGAGAGTATATGGGCCTCTAGAAGCTCATATATGAATATTTAGGCATTTATGGATCTGTTAAGGGCCCCTGATTTTAGGAAATCATTTCTTAAAGAAATCAAGACTGTATTTCCTTCTACAATCTTTCATATATCTTGTTTATTCTAGTAAGTACTAGTCCTGGTATAAATGATAACTAGTGGAGTTAGTTATCATATGTGCTGGTCAGGTGTATAGTCATAAACATTGCAACAGCAAAGACAGAAGCCCTTGTATTTACATTTTATGAAAAAGGGAGGGACTAACAGTGCCTGGAACTTAAACAGAAGGCCCTCCTACCCTGTTTTGGGGGAAGACCCAAAGGAGTAAGCATCTTGGAGCCTACATCTTTGTAAATAAGTCATTTGGGATCTGCTCTATTGCAGGGCCTCAAAGCTCTTTAAGGTCGAAACACAATTGTCCTAAAAATAATACACAGCAAGTGTAATCACTGACCACAAAACGATCCAAGAAAAGTGTCCACTGAATTTTTATCCTAGAACAGGTAACTTCTTAGACGAGTCTTCAAGATAAATTGGATGTAAAATGTTGACTTGCTATAAATGGTTATTAACACCAAATCACTAAAATGTTGGAGGATTTAGAAACATGATAGCATGAAGAAGTTACACATTTCCTTCTTTGATTAGGATTAGGTAACTGGGTCAATTGCTATAAAGCTACTCCTAGTTCATCACAGCCAAATTCTCTTCCCTGCGTGCTTTCCTCTAGAGCTGAGGACGGGCCAGTTGGTGGATGGGCAGAGCAGGTAACCGTCTGTCAAAAGTAACAGTATATCATTCAAACACAAGGGAAAAGAACCAGTGTATGTCTACATCATTAATTAGCTGATATGGCAAGCGATGGTGATGGTCCCAGCTAACCCTGATCCCTCATGGTGTATTTTTATAGAGGCAGCTACATTGAATGAGCACTAGGGTGGTCCCAGTCTCTTTCCGATTGCTCCCTTTCAACCTCCCATGCCCAGACTTCTTTCCCTGCCCATCCTTTCAACGTTAGTGCTCCTGGATGCTGGCCTAGCCTCCCTCCCCTCCCTCTTCCTTACTCTCTGGTGGTGTCATCCAACCCTTTACCCTCAGTTTTCATACCGCAGTGGACACAAAACCAAAAGTTTATATGAAATGATTACAGCCTTTTTCCCCCCTTTTGTTTTCCACAGAGCTGCCAAATTTCAAAGGAAGGTTAATGATACTGCTAGAGGATGGTGTCATGGTCAGAATTAAGAATTTTGTTTTGTGAGAGGAGAAACAAAGGTCAAACTCAACCAACACTGACATGGACATCTATTAGAGGTTTGGGTGATGTCCACAGGCATGTTATTGTATTTAATATTTTCAATAATGCTAAGAGGTATTCTGACCCCCAGTTTTGCAGATGGGAGGATAAAAGCTCTGGGAGATTAAATGACTTACCCAGGGTCACACTGCTAGTAAGTCATCGACAGAGCTGGAATCTGAGCCTGGACCTCCATTCGTGTTGAGGTTTCCACTAATACTGGGCCATAACCAGTGAAGCTTTCATGAGCCTGTAGAAAATTATCACCTTCACATGGAAAGACTAGAGGGAAGTTTGCTCTGTTATAGTTAGTCGAGAATTTTTAAAATCACATTTCAAAGACATATGGTTATGTGTCTTGCTATACAGTAATCAGTGCTGTGGAAAAGTCATTCCATTGCTAAGTGTCCCACGTTTTTGTAAAATGCCAGACTTTCCCTCCAAACAAAACAAAGCTACGTGAACTGTGGAATCAGCCTCTTTCCAGATTGCCATAATAGCAGTTCTAGAGGAAGTTGTTAGAATTTTTTGGAGACTGTTCTTATTTCGGTCACAAAACAATCATGCTTTAAGAATCTATACATATTATTAGCATCCTTTGGGAAGTGAAGTAGCCCTTGTTAGGTGGGCAGACGCTGTAGAACGTAACCATCAAGAAGTGTGATGTACCCCATGAGCATCCTTTGAAACTAGCAGGAACTGAGAGATGACTTCACGGGGCTCATGTCTCTGGTCGCCACCGGTGAACATTTCAGAAGGAGGAGACAAATTCAGGGCTCCTTTCATTAAAGCAGGCACAGCAAGAAGGCAGCCTGAGATCTGACGGGCAGGCTGTACTGTTTGGCCTGTGAGGTATTTTTTTTTAGAAATTGACTTAGTCGTTGTAAGACTTGGTCTATTTCACATGGAAATTGACATCTCTGGCTTCTCTCAAAGTGAGGCAATATTCTTCCAGAGCTGAATATGGCTGCCCACCTCCCTCCCTGAGAGGCCAGGGCTTTCCATTTTGTTCCAGCCCCCAAATGCCAGTTCATTATTTTATGTTACCTCTTTGGCTGCTCTAAAAATTTGGGTTTTATGCTTCTGCTTTAAAGGTTTTGAAATTCTGGCTTTCATGAACCTAGGAAGCAAGTGCTCTATGTCAAAATGAAGGCTTCAAGTAGGCCTCATTCCTGTGTCCAATGTTGCCTTCCTTCTTTTTTTCTGAAAATATTTACTGAATAACCTATTGCACCAGACATGGGAGTTATGAGCAGGGATGGGACTTTATCATCGTGAGCATCATCACCAATAGGCATTTTTGAGAGAGTTTTCTCAGTGCAAAGAATGTGAGAATTCTAACACGTGCTTGATCCTTACAAAAACCCCAGTGAGGGAGGCTCTCTTATTATCATCATTTTATAGATGTGACATTGGAATTTAGTACCTTGCTCAAGTTCACACAGCTGGTAAGTGGAGAAGCCAGAAGTTGAGTCCGGACAGTTCGACGAATGAACCCAGGCTCTTGACCCCTCACATTGTTTATGGCTAAATGGGGCTCACAGTTTAGGGGAGAATCCCTCTTCAGGAGCCTGCTCGCGATGGGAGTGAATGGGGCATTTCATTCTGGTTGGTTCGATGGTGTCAACATTTCCTTTCTTTGGTCAGAAATCCCTTGTGGAGAAACCCAGCCTAACGTGCTTGTCTCTACAATACTCTGCATGGAGCTGGGTCTCTCATAACTACTATCTGACTATTTGACCATGAAGATCTGCCTTATGTGCAAGTCTGAGGGTAGGGGGTAGATTTGTGTGTGTGTGTTTCAACCAAAAGACGGAAAACTCTTAGGAGGCCTCTGAGGCACTATGAAACTTCTAAAAAATGTTCCCTGGATTTTTTCCCCCTAACATCCCCACCATTTCATCTAGCTGTTCTCCTAATGGAGCTTGTTATGCTGAGAGTGCCCAGGAGAGGTGTGGCCCTCATCTACCTTTGTACTTCCACAGCTCAGCACCTAGGGACACACAGCACCCTGTATCCCTGCTCATTGAGGGAGTGAAAGAAGCTAACAGAAGGAAAAGGGTGTTGTCAGAACCAAAGAAGACTTGGTTGTGCCTGTGAGGTGCGGTCATAGCCAAGTGGGAACAAAGGCAATATCTGAATGTTCTTAATAGAAAATGCCCAAGAGACCATGAATGCTGGGTCCTTAGGAGGAAGCAGCCTACTCTCACATCTGGGATTCTTCATCTCTCACTGGGGTCTATAATTTTGTGTTTAGCTTTGCAGTCCAGTTGCCTTTTTGGAATGATAGCGCTGGCCAAGTCATGTTTTTCTGCTCCTGTAGTTTAATTAATCAATACGTATTGGCAACAAGAAGCTGTGGTTTCAGGATGTTTTTGATTTTTTTTCCCCATTTTTCTTATTTATTTTTAGGGAGTGGCCAAACACTCCCCTTCATTGTTTTCATAATTGCAGAAGATTTCCTCAAAGTAGGCATTGGTTTTGAGCTGTGAAATAATCAGAAGGGAAAATCAGCCAACCAACCAACCAACCAACGAACCAACAAAAACCAACCTCTGACCTTTTCATTTCAATAGCAGAATAAAGATTGGTTTTCCTTATAGACATGTCCAAAGTCACCACAGACTTCTCTAGGCTCCCAGACTCTACTCTCCCTGAGGAGTGGTAGTAGAGACCCTACAGAGTCACTATGACCCTGAAGGGGGGTCCTTTTTATACTGCTGACTCCCGATAACACAAACATTTATAGTTGGTCATCCAATGCCAGTAGAGAAAAAAAAACCCAAGACGATACTGAAGTCAGTAGGGAGATGGCTGAGTTGAGTGAGCTCTCTACATTATTAAAGCTTTATAGATAGTGGTATAAACAGCTCAAACCTTCCCCTACTTCACTGTCTCCCCACAGCTCATCAGAATAGCATGCCCTTCTTTGCATAGAGCTCCGTAGATTCGTGTGTTTTCCCGTGGCCTCTCATCACCTCACACAGCCCTCAGAGCAACCCATTTTACCTACAGATCCTGAGGGCTTGAGAGGTCACAAAACTTGCTCAAGTTTGTCTGACCAGTAAGTGACTGTCCTGAGACTAGAAAGCAGGCTTTCTGATTCCCAGCCCAGTGCCTTTCTGCTACATCACTGGCTGTTAATTTCCAAATTGAGGGGAAATCTATAACCACCCACTTCTTGCCCTGTGTGTATTCTGGCATTAAGGGGATGGGTTGAAAATAAGGGCTTGAGTGTTCTAAGTCTAAGCTTTGGTAAGTCTGGGAGGATCTGGTGAAAAACTTGCAAGCCAGCAGAAATGTTTGCAGACTGAAAGAGACTGTATCTTTTTCATTTTTAGCTCCCCAGCACCCAGCTCCATGCCTGGCATATAACGACTGTCAATAAACGTTTGTTGATTTGAAAGCTGTATGTTAAATCCATCTGTAGGACTGGATTAACCCAAAGGGCGATTTTGGTCTTGACTGTACCAGTGTTGTTTTTGTTAAATTCTTTCCTTAGTTGAGGGCCCTTCATGAGCAAACTTTCCATTTCTAGAAATCAGATTTCTTTAGGATGGGCTGATACAGGGGTTTGCCATCATAGGGTGCTCTGGAGAGGTAGTGGTATATGTTTTTCTTAGCCACTTTATTGGAGAACGCTATATTATGGTGACAGATGGCTTACATATACTTAGTGAAGCTTAAGAAATACTATGATAAGGGACATCGGCCACAAACATAAATACCTATGTAGGAACATATAATAATATATGTCACAACCTTGTAGCTAATGAATATATGTCACATGTATTATTTACTACAGCCACTAAGTAAAGAAACCCAAACACTATTGAAGCAACAAGACATCTATGTGACCTAATTTTGCTATATTAACGCTGTGCAATTACTCAGTTTGCCATCATTTTTGGTACTTTTCATGTATCAAATATTTCTCCATTTGCAAAAGAAAACATTTCACTTAGAAGTAAAATGTTCATTCAGATCCCATGCACTTGACCCAAGTTCCAAGGGCTTTGCTGTGGATGTAATCTGAACGGGGGCTCTTTGACCACTCTTGAATGCTCCCTGGTGGAAGAATGTAGGGCAGGCCGTGGGGAGGATCCCGGGAAAGCTGGTGTCTCAGGGA
Source organism: Callorhinus ursinus (assembly GCF_003265705.2). Taxonomy (NCBI): domain Eukaryota; kingdom Metazoa; phylum Chordata; class Mammalia; order Carnivora; family Otariidae; genus Callorhinus; species Callorhinus ursinus. The sequence goes on along the minus strand of NW_027397068.1, from coordinate 63,582,070 downwards.
AAGGACTGCAAAGGAAAAGTTCTATAGCGCCTTTGGACACGCACCCTCACTTAGCACCAATCTCATCCGTGCACGCAGAACACATATACCAGTGAAGGCATTAAGGCTCAGTTTCCCAACTCACTGTTCCTCCTAAGCAAATATTGGGAGTTTAACTTTTGAACGTGATGATAAATATCATTTACTAGTAGCCCATCTGAATGCAAGATTGAGCAGTGGCAGGCACAATGCCCCTAACACGGCCTCAAGCTGAGGTCGTGAACGGATTTTGCTTGACTGCCTGAGATCTGGACCTTTCTGCAAAAGTAGTGGCTCTCTCTACCTCCATTGCCTTGACATTAAGTTTGGACTGGTTCAAAATCTTCAGAACTCTCGTAAATAAAAAGGAAATCACAGACCTGCCCCCTGAAGTCCCTCTTCCCACCTCTCTTCATCTGTCAAACAGGCATAATGGAAAAATGATGTAGCCCTGGCTCTGGGCCAAAATAAACAATCTGGAAATACTGTGTAAACCCAGCTGCTGCACTGGAGGACAGAGGCCTCACTTTATGACCTCCAAGATGGTTAACCATATGCAAAATAACCAAACCTCACCACAGGCTTGCAGTCTGTTCTGATGTTAAGCTGGTGTTCCCTTGATCTAAGGGAACGCACACTCTACACCGACCAAAGCCCCCTTTGCCCATCAATCTGGCCCTGTTTGAACCTGGTCCAGCAGAGATTATGTGCAAGAAATGCATACAAGTTGAGTAACAACCAAAGTGGGGCCAAATTTTACCACTGGAAAACAACAACAACAACAACAACAAAAAAAACCCAAATAAGCATCATCAAAACATAGGCATCAGCTCTTCAGCTTCGGGGGAGTTGAGGGGAAATCAACCCAGAGGCCCTGCTGTTAGAAGCAGCCCTCTGTCTAAAAAACGTGTGGTTTCCTAATCTCAGGTTAGATGACATTCAGAAACGTCCAGCACACAAGGGCTGAGGCGTGCATTCTCAGGTGACAGGTATGATGAAGGCCACGGTCAGGTGCAGTGAGCTGGGGTACTGGGGAGTGTGGGGGACAGCAGGGTGTGCGCACATCCCAGGGCCACTGCTGCAGAGCCTCCCCTCGAGCCGGCTGCTCTCGAAACCACGTGAACATGATGTTTGTCACAGATAGAGTAAACTCTGTCTGGGAGTTCTACAGGGAGGCCACACCGTTCAAACAGGAGCGGCCCTCCCTGCCCGCTGCCTCCCCCGGAAATGAATGTGTGTCTCTGCGTGAGCAGCGCTGCGCAGGGCTGAGCCAGCCGGCGTTTGATGTGCCCTGCGGATGATCGATGGCATGTTAAGACCAGCTTCTTGGAGGTATGGCAATTAGAGGAGAAAAGAACAAAAAGCACTTCATGGCTGACTCGGCGCTTGGGGTTGGTAAAGTAAACAGAGGGATTCCCCCCCCCTTTTTCTTGTTCTTTTTTACAATCTTGTTTTTAGATCTGGAAATATAATTAATTGAAAAAGAAATTGAGCTCACTCTGAATTTCAAGAGCACCTTTTCTCTATGGAGCCAGGGGGAAGTTAAATGAGTAACTTTTTTTTTTTTTTTAAATGCCTGAAAGTGCTAGGCCCCTTTGATGAAAGAAAATGAATCCTTTTTAATGCTTCCAATTTGCTTTGACTTTTGGAAGCAGGAGCACCACCAAGGGAACCAGGAAGAAAGAGGAATTGGCCTGCGTGGGGTGGGTCACAAGGGCCCACAGAAGCCAGGGCACCGGCCCCCTTTGGGAAGGAAAATGGCCACGGCCAACCCTGCAAGGAGGCATGTTTTTACGGAAACATTGCATGGTCGGGTTCTAACCTCATCAAATCTTGAGGTGAGGGTGGCCCATCGGAGGGGTTTCCAGGTTTTTTGCCTGGGTGTTCCAACTCCACACTACGTATCTTCAGAATCTGGGGGTGGGGGTTGGGGAGGGGGCGGGAGTGGTACTCGTCATTTTCTTACCCGGCGTGCCTTGGCTCATCAAAACCCTCCTGAAGCGCCTCCTAGGCACCAAGCCGGATTCCAGGGAACAGGAGAACCGCTAACTGCCGGAAACACAGGCTCTCTCCTCCAGGAGGGAGAGTAAACAATAAAGAGAGAAACAGATGTACAGTCCTCTGACAATTGCCCAATCTGAAAATTCCATCCATAAGAGGAGGGAGGAAAGGGGGGGGGGCTGGACCAAAAAGGGCTGGGCGTTGAGGGCTACCTTTGTGTCCTTCTGTTGAGCCAAGTGAATACTTGGCTGGACAAACATATGTAATGAATCACCTGGGCAGCCCGACACCTGCAGAGATGGGGCCCTTGGAACCTGCATTCTTTATTAGTACCCCAGCTGATTTGGTTGCAGGAGCTGTCCAACCACTCAGGTCCTAAAGCTTGGAAGGAACCATGTCATAACTGGAAGACGCGTCAGAATGCCTAGACATGCATGTGCTGTTGAGTAATCCTGCCTGGGGGCTGCCTCAGTGCCCACTGGGGTCTGCTGGCTTTGGCTCCCCACTCTCCTTGCTGCCCTGGTTCACTGGGCAGAGGACCATTTACTCCCATTTCTTTTCTCCCCAACTTTGGCATCATGACCCAAACGGTCAAAAAGCCGATCTATTTCTTTGAAAGTGCATACAACCTTAGTATCACAGGCACGCTTTCCCCAACAGAGCACTTGGCCATTCAAATACTGCCTTGGGCATGAGAATGGCAATAACAGAGGGCTTATTTTCACAGCAAAACTTGAACCAAGATATTTGAAAATATCTACTTAAAAACACCTTATTGGAAGACTTACTACAGTATTATTAATAAAACGCATTTCTTCATCGCAAATGCATTTTTTATTTGAAATTATGGGGAAATGCACTTTTGTTACTTTTCATACTTTTGTTACTTTATTTGGAATCATGTCATGGGGAGTGATGAGGATCTCCTGATCAAATGGACTTACTTGAACAAAGAACATTAAGAGAAACTCCTATGTTTCATACAGATCAAGCTACCTATCTGGTAATGTATAGGGTTATCATAAAGTTCCTGAGGACTTTATATGCTTTTAGCTTTAAACTTAATTCTTAGAACTTACAACTTAAAAATTCATTTTCTTTCTGGCTATGATGTACATAAATATATACACACACACTTACCTTATATGTACATACACACATATGCAAATAATAGAGGGTAAATTTTTTGGAAAAAGATTAAAAAGATAAAATGGCTTTAAATTAAGCCACATTTATTACTATAGTAATGTATTTCCTTTTAATCTTTTTCTTATTTATGTATGTGTAGTGTAACATGGATCTTTGCTATACTGTTTATTGAATTTTATATTCTTTTAAAATTTAACTGATCATAAGCATTTGCCTATGGCATTAATCATTCCAAGTCATATTTTGCAGTGCCTTCCAGGTCATATAACTGTTTTGCTACTGTTAGATAATTGAGTTGTTTTTTTAGTTTCTATGACTCTAAATAATATGAGATAAACAAACTTGCTCGTAAGTGATCATGTGTCTTTTTTCTTATCTCCCTCACATAAATGGCAGCTTTCGATAGGGGGTGATGAACTTTCTTCTCATAGCTTGATATGGGTTTCAATTCTGACAGCTTTAAGACATGATTCACTTTCTTTTGTCAGAGATCCTGAAATTCATGTAATGCAATTTCCTAAACTTTAAGACGTTTTCTTTGATGTTACCTGACACTAATCTAACCGTAACCTAACTTACTAAGTCTTAAAATACACAGGGCTTCATACGGGAATATAGTTGCTTGTAAAACATTTAATGTGCAAGAAATGCTTGGTAAATTATACCACGTGATGTCTATAATGATGGTGATTAAATTATTGCTCATTCTTGGGATTCTATGAACTGGGAACTCATATGGGGCTACCACAGTACCTAGTTTTTTTTCCCTTTGTATTGTTCACTCTAGATACATTATCTTTAAGGGAATATAGTCTATTTCCTTATGGTTGTTTTGACATTGTATGTATCATGATGATCAGCCCTGATGAGTAAAGCCAAGGTGAGTCCCTATCACCGGCAATCTGGATGTTTTCTCTGGAATGTCAAACATGGTGAGATTTCGATAAACCCTTGAAGGGGCTCTGAATGAAGTAGCTGTTCATGGAGGCCAAACACGTAGATAAGTGAGATATTTAACCTCTTGCCCAGGCATTAAAAAGGCAGGTTACTAAGAGGTGCTACTCAAAATAACCATTCCCAAGTCAGGAAAGTGTGAAATGAAGTTCCAAGGATGCTGTCAATTCCACTGGGAAAGTTTGCAATGTTATTTTGAAATCAAGTTGACTTCATCTGGGCGATCTATAGCACACTGGTAGGGTCAGGTCCTGGGAAGATGTAAATGAACAGTCCTGGTTCTTCCTTCTCTCCCTGTTGGATTTCAGGCTTTCAACTTGCATGCTCAATAAGACAGGGTGTGTATCTATAGACTCACCCCAGTGCCTTTTGCTTGAAGCAAAACCCTAAGGAAGAACAAGAAGATGAAACCATAACCTGTCCATTTGCACGGGGGGGGGGTCCATTTGTTCAATTAAAGGAAGTCTGAAATTGATGGGCTCATACCAGTAGATACCAAGGCCATCTGCAGGGGGAAATGCTTGGGTGCCCTGGCTACTGCTTTAAAGAACAGTGGCAAATGTTTGATATGAACACTGAAATACTGTATAAAGGTTCCAGACATATTAAAGTTTACAAATGTAATCTGGCAAGAACAACATAATTTTTTTTTAATATGTTTTTGAAAGATTCGGTTGTGGTACAAACTTGTGTTTATCACTGGAACTTGCCCATAAAAGATGGCGGGCAATAGAAGCTACACGTTTCTAAGAGAAGATATTTAAGTGGTTAATGGCCTTTTGGGGGAGGGGTGTTTTTATTAAGGAGGAAGAGAAATGTAAGCTCTTTCTGATGAGAAAAATTAAGCTCTTTCTTAAGCTCTTTCTTCTGATCTATGAAAGAAGAAAAGGGAGGAATGTTGACATGGGGTAGGTGTTAGATCAACAGCAGCTCTAAATGAAGGTGGTTGGGGGCGACGCCTTGAGTTGAGCTTCCATGGCCCACAGCTGAGAGAAAAGGCAGAAATCTGTGATGTTGGTTGGAAGGGAGAGGACAATTGCCAGGAAACTTCTGATGCCACAGGAACCTGACATTGTGTAGCTGCACACCAGCCCTTCCTCTTGGATAAAGTGGCGGTGGGGTGGGGGGGTGGTACTAAAAAGAAACAATCTACCACTGTGGGAAAGGCCAAGCTGGAAATTAGAAGCGGCCAAGGAAGAGGTACTAATGGTTTTTAAAAATGCGCTCATAGGTATCATGAGGTTCCGTCAGGATGGGTTCACTTCAGAAATGGCTTTAAAGACAGGTGAGGGAAGGGGAAGGAGAACAGGATCATTTGCATGACACTCAAGACGTCCTTTAAAAATTTGTTCGAAGGATGGAAAATCAAAGATGTTTGAAGGAGAAAAATCAACAAACGGAAAAGCTGTAAGCCATTACATTCTAGTTTTATAGGGCCATGAAATGAGGTTTCATGATGTTCTAAAAACAACAACCTAACTGTGTAAAATTGCATAAGCGAATTGGCATTAAATCTATACTGTGTTTTCATCTCATTTTGATATAATAACAGAAACTGGTTCATTATGTCATAGTCCTCTTCTTCAAATCATACACAGTTAAGGAAATATTTGAAAACTTTCGGATTACTCCTACATTCTAGCAAAACCATACATAGACAGGCTGGTTGATTTATGACTTTCCATTAACCTTTACTCTCTAATGGCTTTTACCAAATGATTTATTTACTCGGTCTATGCTGAGGTAACCTCCTGGCTGGACTGTCTGCAATCCTTATAGCTCAGAGGCTGAGGGACTGAGTTCCCTCACTAAACACATCTCTTGAATTTCTGTGTGGGCTGTGGGTTCTCAGACAGAGGAATTAGGAGGCCTGGTTCAGTTTTAAAATGTTCCTCCTTCCCCGCCAATTCTCTTTGGAAAAATGAAAAAACCAGTGACAATTTCTGACCCATTGGATAATGTACGTGAAATAAGAATAATATGAAATAACGTTATTTCAAGTCTTGGCTAGCTCCACGGATCCATTTCACCTTTCTCTTATTTTACTGGCCAACTTCCTTCCTTAGATTACAAAATGAATCTACTAAATGCCACTGAAAGACGCAGGTTTTAAAAAGAAGACCCGAACGCAATTATTAGCTTTCCCATTAAGTACTGGTGTCCCCTCTGACCGCAGCGTGTAAGATGTACGTGGCACCTGGAATTTCAAGAGATTGTAAAGACCATGCTAGTGTTTATATGACCTCAAGGCGCTCTGAGCTCAAGGAGGTAATGCGGTTGAATATCAAAGGTTGTGAAACATGCTAATAGGAACTAACGTGTCCCCCTTGAAAACATTTACACCATTTCTACCAAAAAAGATTAAATTCTAATTTAATGCCATTTAACTCAATCGTCACTTCTTGGGTTTTACTAGTGACAATAAAATGAAGAATTGGAGGCTAGTGAAAGCTCTTTGGCTCTTTTTGGGGGGAGATTTAATCCCACCCTCCTTTTCTGAACATTATAAAACCTTCTGGAGTTTGAGAACTTGTCTTTCTCTCCTTCCATTTTTATCCCACGACGTCCAAAGCAGTAGACGGTGGGGAGCTGCTGAGCGTAGTGGGGATGGGGTGAGAAGAGGACAGGGAGTCATTCCTGCTCTCAAATTTTGCCAGAGCCCTGGGCACAGGTGATGGATCCTGACAGGCAAGCCAGCATTCCCTCTCTCAAGTCCATGGCAGTGATCACCACTAGGCTCAGGCTGACAGTCCCTGTGCTTGCGTTTCTGGACACCATGACCGACTGTCCAAAATGGACACTAGATATAAGTCCCAATTTTTGCACTTTTTTCACTCACAGCTTGCCTTGAAGCAATAGTACACCAGTGATTCCCAAAGACTTTTAGACATCATGCCTTCTGTGCATTTCCTGAGGTGTTTAGATCCAATTCTTTGTTAATGGTTGCAACTGAGCACATAATTCTTTCTATGCGCTTAGAATGTTTATGAAGAAATTAGTCTCCAGTTCCATATAATTTCATCCATTAGTGCATCTCCTCATTGAATAGACATATGAATGGCTATTTTTTCCTACATACCATTAATAAGTTGACATATACTGTCAAATGCTGAAATCAGTTGATTTCCAAGCTTCTACCTTATAACAGCAGGTAATGAATTGTCATTTCCATAACTGTCATGGAAAACCCCCACAGATGAGCTTGGGTCTATAGGCACAAAGGCAACAGAGCAAATAGTCAGAATGCTAGAATTTTAAGAGAAAAAAAATATGGCCCTGAACATTGGCATAAGATGTTCTCCAGCTTACCGATATTCACAACCTTTAATCATAGCTCAATGATATTCATAAGTAACAAAGGGCTTTGTAAGAATATTTGAAAGCCAGTAATTCTTTTGAACAGACTAACAAGACTGAATTAATATTAAATAGGCTTCACTTACCTGGTGATCATATTTATTTCTGGTAGAATATATATTTTAATAGACAACTTTAAAAATAAATGTTACTGAATGTCAACTCACTATAATTTTGACTGCAAACACACCACAGAATATTTTTCTATCTAAACAATTAAAATAACAGTGATAGGATCCCAAAAAGCTTTTTAAAGAAGTGCTCATTAATCACCTTTTTGTTCTATATGATAAATCACATATTCTAAGAATTTTTAAGACTCCAACAAACATTGGCAGCAACTGGACTGGAATGGTTCCCCATTTTTGTTTTGCTGTTTTAGAAAAATAAGCGGTTTTCCCTGGATTGTTTGTTTTCTTAAATTCCATTCCCCGATTCATTAAATCCTTATGAAAGCCAAAGTTGTTGCCATGGCTGAAACAAATGGCTTTACTGTTAACCAGATTGAGTCTTTGCAAGCACTTTATTAAAGCAGTCAATTTTAGTGATTGCAACTATTCAAGTCTTTCCCCCAGAAAAAAATGAAACAAAGTAATGTATCTAGAATAGCAATGAACATCATCTCAACAGAATTTCTAAGCTTTCCAGAAACATTGGGTTCTTGAGAAGTTAGCAAAATGAAATCTGTTAGAATCGTAGCTTTTCTTAACTGCCCCATCTCAGATCTTTATATTTTTTATTTTTGCTCCTTAGATGCAGACACAGTAGAGTGGTTAAGAGCAAGAGATATTAAAAACCCAGGCCTGAGTTTGAGTGCTGGCTCTGCCAACGACCAGCTTAGTGGCCTTGGAACATTAGGAATCTGTTCTAATTTGTCAGTTTCCTTATTTGTGAAATGGGCGAAGTAACAGTATCTACCTCATAAGGCTGTTGTTATTAGGTTTAAAGGAAATGATACATCTAAAGGGCTTAAAAAATATCTGGGACACAATAAATTCCCACTAAATGTTAACCATTACAACAATTTCTATTATTATTATTGTCATTATTTTTTTTCTCAAAATCTGTTCTCTTCGGACATCAGTATTCTTCCACTCAAATGAAAAATGCTTATCTTCTTAATTGAAACAAAAGAATGTAAGTTTAAATTTAATTGAAATTTAGTGGATAAATTATACTTCCTGCAATTACAGACATCAAGACTTCAAGAAGCTGGGGCGCCTGGGTGGCTCAGTCGTTAAGCGTCTGCCTTCGGCTCAGGTCATGATCCCAGGGTCCTGGGATGGAGCCCCGCGTTGGGCTCCCTGCTCGGCAGGAGGCCTGTTTCTCCCTCTCCCACTCCCGCTGCTTCTGTTCCCTCTCTCGCTGTGTTTCTCTCTGTCAAATAAATAAATAAAATCTAAAAAAAAAAAAAGACTTCAAGACGCTATGCTCCTTCTAAAGTTTAAGAACCGATCATCCAGTGAAAATAAAGATTCATATCCTGTGCAGGATTCATGCACATTTATAGATAGACTTTCCCCACCTACATGTCACTAACTTTACAAATTTCTCAAAGTGCATCTTGCTTACTAATAACACACAATCTAGAATTGATTATATGATGCTTTAAATGTCAAAAACATATTTAGGATGTTTCATGAATTTTTCTCTCCCCAAAGTTCCCCTTGGGTAGGACTATTTCTTGTCTATCCCTTTTTTGTTCTGTTGCATTTTACCTGGGCTGGGCCAGTATGAACTTTCAGAAAGTAATTCATAATACTTAAAAAAAAAAGAAAAAAAAAAGGTAAAGTTTTGCAAGAAACTCTCCCCAACCCATCACTACCATCATAGATGGGCAGTTTAGGGAAGTACCATGAAAGGGCAGAGATGGAAATAACAAAGCATGACCCTGCAAGATGAGGAGTAGTGCTGTCTAATTCTCGGCCCTGTTCCCAGGGTTATGTAATTTGACCCAAACCAATGCAGACTCACTTTCTTCTGGCATGACATGCTATTTAACTAAATGATGAAATACACAAAGGATCAATTTCAGATTGTGTCAAAAGACCCAACAGTACCCAGCACCCTCTGTTAGGAAAATCAGACCCATTCCCTGGTCTTTCCCTCTTCTGTATTGGCTCCCCTACCCCCCCTTTTTTTACAGAATACTAACCACTTGGTGAAGTACCCCCTGGGGGTTACAGAGGTACTGCCTGACTTTCTAGATATTTCTGGCCCCTGAATCCCCCACACGGCTTACAACCATGTGGCTGACGGTGGTTTTGGAGTTCTCTATTCTTTTTTTTTTTTTAACATTTATTTCAAGACCAATTTTATTTATTTATTTTTTATTTTTTTTTAAAGATTTTATTTATTTATTCATGAGAGACAGAGAGAGAGAGAGAGAGAGAGAGGCAGAGGGAGAAGCAGGCTCCCAAGGAGCAGGGAGCCCGATGCGGGACTCGATCCCAGGACCCTGGGATCATGACCTGAGCCGAAGGCAGACGCTTAACCATCTGAGCCACCCAGGCGCCCTGGAGTTCTCTATTCTTGAACGTGGGTGTTTCCCTGAGAATATGGCTGTGGAAGACGTATAGCTCAATGTGGGATCTGTATCCCACCAAGGAGACTTCTGGTCTGTGTCGGGCTGTGGCCTTCACTCTCACACTCACCCCCCAACACCAGCACCTGTCCCTGGGCCGCCCTCCTGATCTGTCTCCGCACTGCAGCCACCTGCTGTGCCCAGGCTTTGGGTCGCTTGTGCCTTCTGGCCCAGCCACCACCTGGGCCTGGCTGAACCACCTGCACAGCCACCACCTGGGCTCTGGCTCCTTAACTAGTCTTCGCATGTGGGCTTTCGCAAACACTCTAAACAAGGTGCAAAAGAATTAAGAAGAGACAGTCAAATAGTCACACAATAATCAGTCAAACGGGAGAAAAGGCATATCAATTCACCATCACATTCCATTCTCCCACATCTCCTGACGCTCAACATTTTCGTACAATTAATCATTCCTTTCATAAAAAAAGAATCAGGATCAATTGACACCAACCAGGGACGTGATAGTTACGGTGAGTACATTTCCAAAGAAAAGCCTGTGGCTTGTATTTTTGCTACTTACTTTTGAAGGAGTTTTAAAAATATACTGTATTGAAAAATATCAGCAAAGTCTAAACTGCACTCCTGAATAATGCTGGTGTCTGCCTCTCAGAAAGGATCCTCGTCGGTCAAAAGGGAAAATAAATAGGCAAATGTCATTTGAACATTCCCTGAGAATCACGCTAGGGAATGTAGGGAGGTGAAGCCGAATGTGGAACGTCCACACCTACCAAACTTAATAAATCAATGACTCAAGATACCACGGCAGGAAGGGTTCATCAGGTGCCATCAGTACTAAAGACGAAGAAGGGATGCATATTAAATCTCAGTCCCTGACATGAAAACAGCTGCAGAGTTCACATCTGGTTTGACTACCCCGGGCTGCAAACATTTCATAGAAAGGATCTGTGAGCCCCCTTCATGCATCTGCCTGGTTACCTCCAGGGGGTCAAGGATTCAGGCCTAGGAAGCCAATTCCTACCGATATCCGATATGGTGTTTACATCGCAGTTCGTCGGGTGAGATAAAAATTTCAGGACCATTAAAGAGTTAAATGCAAGTCATGGCATTTTTGTATTTCAGGACTAGAAACCGTCACACAACTTCACAGCTCTAATACGTACCCAGAAAGGGCTGTGTGTGTGTGTGCGTGCGCGTGTGTGTAACCAAGGGATTTTTTTAAAGGACCACTGGCTAGAATTTGGCAGACAGTTTGATAAAATCCAAAGGAGAGTTGCTGAGAAGGGGTTGGAAGTCTTGAGGGAGAGAGGCTTGGTGAAGTGACAGAAAGCTAGGCCCTGGATTCCAGCTGCCTGAATCTATGCTGCCCCCTAGAGAATGATGTTCTTTATTTACCCCGCATCTGTCAGTGCCGCTGTGTCTGCAGCAAAGCAGGGGCGAGAGGACCGCAGTCCTGTGGGGCGCTGTGACGCCCCAGGGCTCTAGAGGGCTCCCTCTTTCACATGTCCCGTGTATCCTGTGTAGTCAATGGTTTTCCCACAATTCATAATCCTTTCCCCAAATTTAAAATGCTTATTATATAAAAGCTGGAAAAGAAATTTGAAAACAATCACTAGTAATTCCACGACCCAGAGATATGGCCAATGACCACAAACACTTTGAGATATTTCTATTTAATTTTATTCCTGCGCTTACAGAGTTTTTCTAATAAAATAAGTATCATGTTTTAATACTACTTGTTGTGCTCTTCTCCTTCCATTTCATGTCCCGTCATATTTTGAGCAATCATTATGTCATTAAATGTTCTTACAGGCATGGTTTTAATAGTTAGGTGTGTGATAGCCTTCAATGGCCTGCACCCAAGTGTATTTAATCATTGTCCTACTTTTTTTAAAGTCCATTTTTGATTTACAATTGTAAACGGTACTGTGAAGAATGTCCTTACAATAGTTTGGATGCACCCACCTGCTTTTCTTTTTCTAGAATGAGAATGACTGGATCAAAGGCTGTGAATATTTTTCCATATCAAGAAATCAGCGAATGACTTGGATTTAATAAACACATCCGTTTAAAGCATAAAATTTAGTGAGTTTTGACACCTCTCTATACATGCAAAACCACTGCCACAGTCAAGATAAAGGACATTTCTACCAGTCCACTGGCTATGACATTCGGAAGGCTCTCCATATAGGTGATCATTACAGGCATTCTATGCATTACTCTTTACCTCAGGTTATACCAGTTTGCCTCCCTAATGGGGAATCTCCTAAAAGGCCATTTTTCTGCACTCTCTCCATCACCAGGGACTCTCACATTGCTTACTGTTTGTCCATTTAACAGATAACAATAATTTAATAGAAAATAAGTTCTTATTGTAATGTGCATTTTCTAGATTATCAGTGAGTGTGGGCTTATTTTTAAATATATTTTTATTGGCTATTTGTATTTCTTTTTCTCCATTTTTTCTCTGTTGGTGTTTTTCTTATGGATTTATACAAATTCTTTAGAGATTAATGATAAAATATCAACCATACATCTTCATTGTCCCAAATATTTTTGTCCACTTGTGTATGTCTTAAACATGCTTACTGCAAAGTTTTAGTTAAGACTACATAGTCTGTATTCTTTCTGTATGTGTACTGTAGTCCCTTCTTTTCCTATGGTTTCACTTTCTATGGTTTCAATAACCTGGGTTAAGCAAGGTCCAGAAGCAGATGATCCTCCTGACATATCATCAGAAGATCAACAGCAGCTTAATGCTGCATATCACGATGCCTACACCATTCCCCTCACTACATCTCATTACATAGGCGCCTATCTTATCAGCTCACATCATCAAAAGAGGAAGGGTGAGTGCAATACAATAAGATATTATGAGAGAGAGACCACATTTACCTAACTTTTGTTATAGCATACTGATATATTTGTTCTATTTTATTATTAGTTCTTGTTGTTAACCTCTTACTGTGCTTAATTTATAAATTAACCTTTGTCATAGGTACATATGTATAAGAAAAAAACCATAGTACATAGAGGGTTTGGTACTATCCATGGTTTCAGGCATCCACGGGGGGTCTTAGAATGTATCTCTATGGATAAAGGGTGTGTGTGTGGGGGAACTACTGTATGTGTTTTATTGCTTTTACACTCAGTAAATTCTTATCAAAACTATCATTGCAAAATGGTCACCTATATTTTCTTTTATTTCTTTTGTTTTCACTAAAAAAAAAAAATGAACTCTTTAGGCCATTTGGCAATTTCTTAAGGCCCATGGTATTACATGAGATTCTTTTTTTTCCTAAACATTTAGCCAACTATTTCACACCTTGATTTACTCTTCCTTCATAATGATCTTTAGCATATAGAGCATCACTTTTTACATTAGCACCTGGTTCTGTTCTACTGACATGGCTCTCTGAGCTTATGCCTTTTACATCATTATATTAAAATCAAGAGCTTTGTCATATTTTTGAATCCTGTAGGGCAAACCTCTCCTCACTTCTTTAAAAAACATCATGGGCCATCTCACATGTTCATTTTTCCAGATGAGTTGGAGGATTCCTTTAAGTTAAAACAAGTTTTCTTTAAATTATAAGCTAATTTGAGAAAAATGGCATTTTTACAATATTCCACATTGTCATACATGAACATGTTTTGCCCTCTTGCTTTGCATTTCTGTGCAGGTGGATGTTCCCTAAATCAAGTTTGGTGCCCACATTTCAAGAAGAAACTCTACTAGGGGTCTCTCCAGGGCTAGAACTATTGATGAAAAATCCTGAGCTCAATTAGAACATGCTACACAAAATGGCCTAGGGGTGGACAGCACAAAAGATTTGATTTCAGAAAGCCAAGAGAATTTTTACATTTTGAAATGCTCCATTAAATGGTTATTAAAATGTGTTTTCATGACTTTCACTAATGAACCTTTGTGTTAGAAATCCAAGTTCTAGCACATGAAAGAGATATGTGCTGTGATCACAGCACAGTCCTGTATATACTCTAACTCTTCTTTTTTTTTAAAGATTTTATTTATTTATTTATTTATTTATTCATTCATTCATTCATTCATTCATAGAGCAGGGGGAGGGACAGAGGAAGGGGGAGAGAGAGAATCTCAAGTAGACTCTATGCTGAGCGTGGAGCCACATTTGGGCCTCAATCCCAGGACCCTGAGATCATGATCTGAGCCAAAATCAAAAGTCGGATGCTCAACCACTGAGCCACCCAGGCGCCCCCGTACTCTAACTCTTCTTAAAGACCCAGTGTTCATGTGGCATTAGCAACTACTAGTAGTACTAGTAATACTAATACTATGACTAAGTATTAGCACCATTTTTTTTTCCCATTACCTTACTCACTACATTTCACAGATATGTGGAAACAATGCCTGGCTTCAGTTTGCATCTGAGATGGGGTGTGTATGCATTTTTACTCTTGGTTTATATTAAAAATAAACTAGAAGAGCAAAGTGAGACTCTGCCACAGGATGTGGTCAGTCAACTTCATGTGACCTCAACATTTGCATTAGAAAACAACTCTAACTCTTGACTTCCAAGGTGATTTTCAAAATAATGCAGAGGGAAAATAAATCCTCCTTCACTCCAAACAGAGACACTTCCAAGGTCAGACTGCCCAGATCAGGAGGCACTACATGGACAGTCTCCCCACCACAAGAAAAGCTGAAGCCAGCCGAGACCTCATGCCACACACCACTTCGCATCCTGCCCGGGAATACTGGAACTCGGCACTAGGACAAACACACTTTGAAACAGTTGTTTTGGTGTTTGCTTTGCAACTCAAAGACCAGACTAGCACGAACACTGGCTACAAATCCTGCCATTCAAGTCACTGAAAATGAGGAATCAGATGAGATGACAGAAAAGTGCCTTGGAAACTGTCAGCGTGTGCACAAGTACATAATCTCCATGAATCCTCTGAACAGCTCTGTGAGGGTCTCATCCTCCTCTTTCAGATGAGGAAACGGAAGCTCAGAGAGGTTAAGGAACTTGCCCGGGGTCAAACAGCTGCTATGAATCCAGGCTGATTTCAGAACCAAGTCTATTGGCTCCAAAGCCCATGACCGTAACCTGTGGACTGAGACTGCTTTCTCATCTCAGGAAAAGAGAAAACCTTGCTAATAGGAGGAGCATTTGTGAAAGAGTATTTGGCTCCTACTAGACTGTCAAGGAGGAGGTGGAGTAAACCAGGCCCCCAGAGGCTCAGCTAACCCCTCAGCCTGCTAAAGGGCATGGTGGCCCAAGGCCCCAGCCAGTAAACTGGCTAAGGGGCCAAGCTGGAACACCAGCTGTGTGTGGCCTGGACAATCCCAACCAAAAGAAGTCTCCAAGCCTACTCTTGTCAACCTCCAGGATAGGGCCACCACTGCTCATCGTGGGTTTTGTCCACCAAGTAAAACTCCAGTCTGCATAAATAGGGTTGTAAGGACGCACTCCAGGCCAACACACATTCTAAGTTACGTTAGAGCTCTCTATGGATTTAAGAGGAAGATCTCTTTCCAATTCTCTGTTGACTATTTCTTGACCGTGGCCTACAGGAAACAATGGTAATTGAGAGGCGCATGCCTGGCACCCAGCAATCTGGTATCTGTGCTCTCTGGTAAGCTGGGAGGATTTCCATAATGCTCCCAAGCAGATTTGCTGGGGGATGGTTCTTTTTAGTGATAACTGAAAAAGGACTTCAGACATTCAAACTTGAGTGACTGGCAAAACGGTGGAGCTATAAAGTCACCTGTTTCCTTTCAAATAAAGACCTGAAATCCCACAAAGGTAATTTTTTTTTTTTTTTAAAAAGCAGAGATCCAGGAATCACCTTGTTTCTGAAGACCCTACTGTCTTCTCTCAGAGATTGTGGTCAATGTTAAGCTCTGTCTTTCAATCCTAGGAGAGCTGCTCAAGGTCTGAGGGGGCACCACTGCACTGGAATCATCTGGGGCTTCCCATGCAGGCCCCTCCTATCATGCTGTCCAGACAGTCAGTGTGTCCAACAGTGCCCCTGGGGACTGTCACACACATCAAGGAGCACTTGCTGGTGAATGCTTCCTGCACCTAGCAGGGCCAGGCACATAGCAGGTGCTCAAAAATATTTGCTACACTGAGTTGAGTTTGTGGACAAAATCAATCTCTTCCCTCTATTTCTCTGTAGTACTGTGTCTTTAGTAAACTGTGAAATTTATTTAAAAAATGAAGGGAAACTTATGGAAAAATAAGGAACATAGGAGCACCCCCCCAAAGAAACGAGTTTCATAAAAAAAGATGGATTTCAAATACACAGGTTTCTGATCCCCAAACAGCAAATGACATCCCTCAACAGCCAGAAAAGCCTGTCCACACATTCACACTTGACCTCAAGACTCTGCCCTGGGATGCAACCTCAGAACTCTTAACTCTCTCAGAATCAGAAAACAGTCCCAGATTAGTTCCATCCCTAAAAAGGAATGGTGCTTATCAGCTTACAAAACCTGACGACACACTGTTGGTGAGAGTGATTATTTCAGCAATGCGTACTCACCACGGGGTAAAAGCCTTTTTTTTTTTTTTCCATTTTGTAAAACAAAACAAAACAAAACAGAACACTAAGACTTTGATGCTGGCAGATTGGCCTTTTTCATTTGGGTGGATTCCTTTTCACAAGTGTTTCCTGCCCTGCATTAATCTGATATCCAAAGCACGTGTTACTGGAAGACGTTTTGACTATTTGTGCCCAAAACGTTAGACTATTGAGGACATTATGAAGCAAACTTGAAAACGACTTGGATCTTTCTTCGGAGTTCTCCAGATGCCTCACCGCCTTTCGGCGAGGCCCAGCATTCTTGTCTCTGGTGGTATTAAGCTGGTGCCACAGGCATGTAGCAGACGCCATTTCACCAATAAACCCCATGGCTGAACGAGACACTGATGGCACCAGTCATGCTGAATACCAAGTTCCACCTATGGAGGGAGAAGTCTAAATAACACTCCCACCCACTCTCATCACCTTCGGCGAGCAAAATGTGAAAACGTAGGAAATGACAGATACAAATCGTATTTAAAGGCTGTTTCCTCGATGATACTAAGGAAAAAGGGAGTGAGAGAAGGGGAGACGATAACCACAATACCATAATTGAGGCCACAAATAAGCTACCGTATGTCAACAGGAGCCAGATATGGACAATAGAGTTTTTTTTTTTAATGGAAAAAACATTGGTGTTTTAGAAGAATATGCTAATATTTCTTAAGGGTAGGAACTAGTAGAAATCGCGGGCTGAACAGAGGGAACTGTTTAGCAGAACCCTCGTGAAATTGATTTAAGTTTTATGAGGAATTAAGTTACAGTTTTTGACTCTGGACCATTAAAACCAACTATTCAGCCAAAAATGTATTTGGGATTTAACATTTTCTTTTAGAAAAACATCTTAAAAGTGACGTACTCTAGTCACTTAAAGGCTGTGAAAGTCTATTTTAACAATATGATGGGGCCCACTTTCAACCAAAGCAAAGTTAATAATAATATGGTCTAAAATCAAGACTAATAACACATGTGGTTTGGTATCTACTTATAGACACTCTGGGAGTTGTGTGGTCTTTCTTGATAGCCATGGAGGCTGATTCTGGGTTGGTGAAAGTAAGCTAATCTTCCATGGTCAATGCCAGGAACCAACTCACATGCCCTATTATACTTAGGCAAACAATATCCTATGTTATAATGTGGAAATCTAGAAGTATGGTAGAGCCAAAAATCACCCTGAACAAACACAAGACTTCATCACCATTTGGAGCGTCAGCTCTATATTCTGGCTCTATAGAAGACGGCCAACCTCAGTCCACTGGGTCAGTTCTTTTGACTGAGAGCCAGCTCAACAGTCCTCTTGGTCGATCTCCATCAAATCAGGCCTATCTGTGTCAAGGCTCACACCCAGGGGGCTTACTCTGCTGTGGGAGGGTTCAGAGTCCAGCTGGACAGGCATGTTGTCAGTAGACAGGCTCTCCCGGAGACCAGCCATTGGAAGGGAGGGTTTTGGGAGACAGTGACTTAGTCTCAGGAGGACCCCACTAGACCATTAGACCACAGCTCTATGTATTGGTTATGGCTGGGTCCAAATCCTAATCCTCCTAATGGAGGACTCCATTAGACCATTAGACCACAGGTCTATGTATTGGTTATGGCTGGGTCCAAATCCTAAGGCAGGCTACTGGGTTAAGAGTATATTACCATACCCCAAGACAGCCAAGATTTTACCCTATGTCCTCACTGCTATTGTGATAAGCAGAAGGAAGTGCCAAAGATGCAAGGTAATGAACTGGCTTAATGAGCAACAGAAGTTCACATCACTTCCCTATATTTCTGGTGCATCAAATTTATACATAAAACAACGTATTTTCTGCTAAAATGTTCTTTAAAATCATTTGCAGTACACATACAATAAAAAGTGTCTAAAATGATTCTTTTTCTAAGGAATTTCTTTATAAAATAGTGATGTGTCATATATACCTCTTTAAGCTTTAGTTTACTCAGCTGTAAAATGGAAATAATAAAAGTACCTATGTCATTAGGTTGTCCTGAGAATTAAATTAGGAAGTCCACATAAAATGCTTACAAAATGCCCATCATACTAATTTGACCAAATTTTAGTGGATACTCACAATGTGTAAAGCACTGTTTTAGATGTTACTATCATGATTATTAGAAATTTCCCTGGGCAGGATAAATTTTGTCACTGTCCGCTATGAATACCTTCATACTTCTAAAATTATCTATTAGCTCTTTGCAAGAGTGGGCCACATGGTAGCCTCATCTGGGGAGGGGATGGCTCAGGTGCCAAGTGCTCTTAGCGTGGGGAAGGCAGCTTAGGGTGTGGGAACGGTGTATAGGAATACCGCAAGTCTAGAGAGAGGCACAGAGTGGGAGAAATCTAACTAGAAAGATGGATTGAAGGATGCAGACGAGAGACTTCATTTACTCAAGTAAGGATGGTTCATTCTGGTCATGGGCAAAGCATGACTGAGAGAGTGACTCGGGTTTCTGGTTATGGGGCAAGGGGAAACAAACACTGAACAGGCATCCAAACAATGGTGCGTGTCTTTCACAATGACCAGAGACCATCGTCAGTAATCTCTCCATCATTGTGGAAAGCGTCCACATGACTAAACTGAAGGCTATCGCAGTGGAAGCTCCCTGGGAAGAGGGGAGACACTCCCCAGAAGAGCAAGGAATATGGACTAGGGGACACAAGGCAGGTACACCCCTTGACTATGAACCTCAGAATGCCAGTTAGAGCTTGTAAACCAAATTATCCAGATTTCTGCACCTATCTCTGTGCCTCTCCCTCTGCTCTCCCGCAAGACGTTCGAGATCTAGCTCACTGGGCTGAAGGTCTAAGAGGAAAACTTCCTTCACACATAACTGAACCAGCTGGAGGGGAACCCTCCTGGAGGGGAGCATAGAGGCCAGCAGTGGTAAGCGGGAGGCCCCGAGGGAGGGAGGCACTCAGCCACGGAGACAAGTCCCATGCCTATGAATTGGGTTAATTATTTATAAGGTGCTCAAACATGCTGCCCGGCCCACAGCAAGTGTGATTATCTGTTTGCTAAGTAAGTGACCCAGTTGCCTCTCCCTATCAGGAAATTTCCTTCCTGGGACTGATGGGCTTTCCTTATGTTTGATTACTTTTGTACAACTGATAACCACCCAGGCTCTTATGTGAATTATCAGACTATCTCAGGGCGAGGAGAAGCATGGCGCATCATTCATTCACAGAGCCAAAAAAAGTGTCTCTACTGCAGCCTATGAGTAAGACAGCTGACATAGGGAACACAGATCATGAAAACAGAATCTGGTAAGAGGTCGCCTTGGGAGTCTTTACTAGCATGCTTCTGAGCCCTTAAAAAAGCCATGCCATGGAAATGAGTTCATTAGCCTCCAGAGGAATGGTGTGCCCTCCTAACAGGGATGCATGCCAGAGAACAGCCCGAACCAAAGGTTTTTCACATACTGAACTACATAAAAAAGATTTTACTTTTACAATGCGTATCTGCTAGTATCTGGAGATACTTTTCAAGAAAAAATACAAACAAACATGAGTTCAAAATAATGGAAACAAAGAATTGCACAGATGAGGGTTAAAATTCTATGACGAAACTGTGTGATATATGAATGGAATAAAACTAGGTTTCAATAGTCTATAAAAAGTGACTTAAATATGTTATAACTAAGGTTTGAGTTACTTGAGTCGGAAAGGTGGAAGGCTACATGAAAAAGAGAACAGGGTCAAAGCTTTTTTCATGCCCTCCCTGGCCTTTGGATTTGCGGATTGGAGGGAGCAGACATCTGGTCACCTGGGTAGGCACTTCCAGGCATTTGTCCCAGAAACACTTGGTGAATAACTGTGCTTTATACATGGTCTCCCCCAAACTCTGCCAGGTTGGGGGGGTGGTCTCAAAGGAGGGAAGGATAGGAGAAAGAGAGCCAGGCAGGTATGTGATGAAAAACGTTCTAGGTGCGCCTGGCTGGCTCAGTTGGAAGAGCACGTGACTCTTTATCTCAGGGTCTTGAGTTCGAGTTCCAGGTTGGGTGTAGAGATGACTTAAATAAATAAATAAATAAATAAATAAACTTAAAAAAAAAAAAAAGAAAGAAAGCATTCTGAAGTGTTCTACAGCCGGTGTCACGGGGCATTAGGAAGGTAGCGTCATGGTCTCTGCCTTCAAGCAGCCCATGCTGAGCTAAGTGGCAGAAAGGATGACACCTCTATTTCACACAAAAGCCTGAGGATGCGTGAGCCCTGCCCAAAGGAGCCACAGTGACAGTTTCTTCTTGCTTCATCACTGCTTAACTGTCCCCCCTTCCCACTCTCCTCTTTTTTTCTGAGTGGAGGCCACAAAGTGTGGTGGAAAGTGCACAAGGTTTGGAGTCTGATGGGCTCCGCCTCTCCGCCAGCCATGAGACCTCAGATACAGTCCTCTGACTCTCTGGACGTCTCTTCTCCTCTAGCTTTAATACCTAGCTGGTAGTCCCGCTCTGATGATAGCAATATGCACAGAGAGCACACGGCAATGTGCCCGGACGTGGCCAGACTGTAATACACTGTGGCCACCCCAAATCTATGTTTATTACAGGAAATGTAGACCAGGCGCCAAAGTCAAAGGAGAAAATAAAAGCTATCCAGAATCCAAAAGTACAACTAACAACTGCTAATCTGTTGGTGTCTTTTTCCTTCCAGTTTGTTCTTCTAAGCATATTGTATGTGTGTGTGTGTGTGTGTGTAGTATAAACATGTATAAATATGTATCATATAAATATAATATTGTGTCTGATTTTTCATTGTTTTTCTATTTTTCATTAACAATTCTTCCAAATAAAATTCCAATCGCCTCATGATATTTCACTGTAGTGTTGCAAAGTCACTTATTCAACTTTCTCCCAAATGTTGGATATTTCTTTTTTCCCCAGTTTCTTCATCCAACAAAGAGAGACAATCTGCAGAGGACAGTGCTCACGTTTGTTCAAATCCATACTGCTCTGAACATGGGCAGATCTTACTATCACTGAGTCTCCAGACCTTCATCTGGAAATGGGGATGAGGAGGATTTGCACCTAGCTTCCTAGGCCGGCCATAATATTACCATAAACTGGATGGCTTAAGACAACAGAAATATATTCTCTCACCATTTGGGAGGATAGAAGTCTGAAATCAAAGAGTCACAGGGCCATGCTCCCTTGGAAGACTGTTTCCTGCTCTTTCTAGTTTCCAGCCGTCCCTACTGACAATCCTTGGTGGTCCTTGGCTGTGACAGCAAAGCTGCTGTCTCTGCCTCCATCCTCATGTGGCCTTCTTCCCTGGGTCTGGATCTCTCTTTCCTGATAAGAACACCATTGGATTTAGGGTCCTCCCTAATCTGGTAGGACCACATCTTAATGTGATTGTATCTGCAGAGACCCCATTTTCAAATAAGGCCGCCTCCACAGATTTCAGGTTAGGACTTCAACATATCTTGTTAGGGGACATAATTCAACCCAAAACACTACCTGGTAGAGTTGTAAGGGCAAGGTGAGCCAACATAAATCCAAAATACTTTCCTGACTGTAAAAGTGTTATCCTAAGGTGTATTGCCACTTTTAAAGGTTTTAAGGTCAAAAAGCTTCCAGCTTTAGGAAGGCAGATTTTCAACGTAGCACACCTCTTTGAGTTTGGGTGTTTGGCCATTGCTATGGGGCAGCAGTTAGAGCTTTGAAGCCAAGAAGGCAAAACCTTATGGAAGAATCATGGCACTTCACAGACCTCAAATGCCTTAGGTGGGGTCTTGTTGACTGGATGACCTTCCAACTGGTAACCCAAGCCAGTAGGAGAATTGGCAGCAGTGTTTCTCAAACAATTTCTGATTTATCCCCCCAGCATCCATTTCAGATCAATGCTTTCATCAATGATCCTAAGAGAGAGATTTTAGAAAGTGATCACAGCCATGCCCCATTAACATACAAGTTTCTAAAGGCTTACTCTCAATTCCTGCCCTTATTTCATCAGGAGCTGGGAGCAAGCAGCTTGAGGACTGGCACCGGTCCTCGGACCACATTTTGAGGAACAGTGGTTGGCCATGGCCAAGGCCACTGCAGAGCCCGGGGCCCCGCTGGAGCCTGGTCCTGCTCCCAGGCCGCTGAGGAGGGCGGTTAACTGATTCCCAGCCTCCAGCCCCATTCCGGGGGGCATGCCTGGCTGGGGAAGACAAACGCACCTCCCACACCTGAGTCCCAGTGTTTTCTTTGAGTTTGTTTTCCCACTGACTGACTTTCCTTTCAGTCTGGGCTTTAAAAACAGCTTTCTGAGTGAATGCAGGCGAACCCAGCAGTCCCACACCACGGCTCATATGGAATGCATTTAGAGAGGGGGAAAAACTCGAACGGAGTGGTTATACGATTTTGAACTGGCTTGGACATGGCGTGGCTGGAATTTCAGAGCTGGCTTTTGTTTGCATTCATCCTGAAACATTTGTTATATGAGCTGTGGCTACCGCTCCTAAAGCAGCTGCTGCCGAGAAACCCCTCAATGGTCGCTTTTCTTCGGGACGTTAGCTGACTGACAGCGTTCACCAACTGAGGGCCTCCACTCTCCCGCCCCGATGCCTTTGCCAGCCTCCTTGCATAAGTCATAGGAGACGCTTCCCCCCAAAGTGACACATGACAGCACACGAAACAGAGACACCTGTTTCCACCAAGTTCCACAGAACGCGATCTTTGGGTGGTCGTGCACTCTGCCTCTGATGATGGGAGTGTCTTTTTTTTTTTTTTTGTAATCAGTTCTTGGAATTTACTTTCTTTCTCATCTCAAAGTGATCTCCAATATGGCCTTGATTTGTCTTCAAGGGCATATTTAAAACAATAGCTTGGAGCTTCATCATAGCAACATCGTTCAATAAAAACCCCATGGAGTTTAATTAATAAATTACCACGAAGAGGTCTTGTTTTCCTTTGTTTGTTTTGCTTTAGGAATCCCACCAGGACTATAATCCCAAGATACAGATGACGAAGGCAGCGCTATGGTCCAACTCCCGTGGTGGCTACGCAGACAGCACAAGAAAGAAATGGGTGTAATGTACCTCACCAAAAGCTGTAAACACTAAACCGGTAACAGGATCTTACAGTTCAGGTAGTTAGAACAGTCTCAGCAACGGTAGTAGGCTAATTACCTGCCTTCAACTCTTCTCCTTTGAAAATCGAAAATGGCAGAAGAGGGTAATTATTTTATAAAAGAACGCAAGATCACAAGGAGCTCTGGAGAAGGATGTCGGAACTGGAGAAGGATGTCAGTGGAAAACAGATCTCAACCACTTGCTGGAAGATGAAAGCAGATGGCAGAGGACATTCGACGTGGCAGAGCACGGGAAGCATGTCTGAAGTGTCACAGTGGAGACAGACGAGCTCTCCCTGCTTTATCTCTGACAGACAGCGTGGTGGCACCAGGCGTCCCAGATGGGGAAGCTGGACATGAGGTGGGCAGTCTGGGTATGAAGCAGCTGGGCCTCAGATTTGCAGTCAGGTATCTTACAGTGATTGTCGCTCCTTCTCTAGGGGGAGTTCCCCATCGCCCAGGGAATCTTGGGATTCGTCTCCAGAGAGTTTGGGCAGAGGCTCCAGACTCATTTGCTAACCCAGAGGAGAGAAGGGAGAGGCACGGGCTAATATAAGAACAATGAAATGGATGTTGCATGGAGTGTAGACCTTCAGCTCCTGTTCCCACATCAGCCACCAGATGTTCACCCCACTCTCTTACCCCACCTCACCTCCCATCCCCCAAGCAGATGTTCAGAGAATTCTTCAGTGGGGAAACAGAACAAATTCCAGAGAAAAAAGACCTACAATTACTAACAAATGTTTTCCCAGCAAAATTTCTATTACTATTTGATCAGCCCAAGCGGAGTCCACTAGTTGATAAGCCTCCCTTGTTGTGTAACACTTTTCAATGAGCTCTTTAGTGCTTCACCCTTAAATATAAATTCTGACAAAGATTACCAGAAGAAGGCCTTCAGACCAAAAAAGAGAGGCCCAACTGATCATGTTTTGATCAGAAGGAACCTAGAGCAAATAGAGACAAGGCAGGGAATAGGTGAAAACATTAAAAAAAAAAAACAAAACTCTGTAATTTTCAGAGGTTTAGGGCGATGTTGCATCCAATTAACAAGAACAAGATACTATATAAGAAGAAAAGAGAAGATTAAAGAGTTCTTGGAAAAAAGAAAATTCAGTAGAATGAATGGAATACAAAATGAGGAACTCTTCCAAAGGGAAAAAGTAGAAGAGATGAAAATTAAGAGAGGAAAACATAATAAAGCACATAGACAAAATGAACCCGGGGGCTCAAATATCCAACCAAGAGCATTCCATAAATGAAAGAAAGAAAATGGTGGCAATAAAATCATGTAAGAAAAAAAAAAAAAAACAAGAAAAATTCCCAGAAATGAAAGACATGAGTTTCAAGCTTGAAAATAACCATTTATCTGCTGTGGCAACTTTGTTGTAGATATGTCTCTGGAGGCAAGGGAAAAAAAAGCAAAAATAAACTATTGGGACTATATCAAAATAAAAAGCTTCTGCACAGAGAAGGAAACAACCAACAAAACTAAAAGGCAGCCTACGGAATGGAAGAAGATATTTGCAAAGGACATATTTGATAAAATGTGAGTACCCAAAACATACAAAGAACTTATACAACTCAACACCCAAAAAACAAATAATCCAATTAAAAATGGGCAGAAGACATGAACAGACATTTCTCCAAAGAAGACATACAAATGGCCAACAGACATGAAAAGATGCTCAACATCACTCATTATCAGGGAAATAAAATCGTAACTACAATGAGATCCACCTCACACCTGTCAGAATGGCTAAAATCAATGATACAAGAAACAGAAGGTGTTGGCAAGGATGTGGAGAAAAAGGAACACTTGCGCACTGTTGGTGGGTATGCAAACTGGTGCAACCACTGGGGAAGACAGTATGCAAGTTCCTCAAAAAGTTAAAAATAGATCTACCCTATGATCCAACAATCATACGACTTGACATATTCGATTTTCAAAGGAGAAGAGTTGAAGGCAGGTAACTGTACCCAAAGAATACAAAAACACTAATTCAAAGGTATACATGCACCCCTATATTTATTGCATCATTATTTACAATAGCCCAGTTATGAAAGCAGCTCAAGTGCCCATCGATTGGTGAATGGATAAAAGAGATATGGTACACACACACACACACACACACACACACACACACACACACACAGAAGTATTACTTAGCCATAAAAAAGAATGAAATCTTGGGGCACCTGGGTGGCTCAGTTGGTTAAGTGCCTGACCCTTGGTTTCAGCTCAAGTCATGATCTCAGGGTTGTGATTTCAAACCCCACATCCTGCTACACACTCATCATGGAGTCTGCTTGAGATTCTATCTCTCCTTCTCCCTCTGCCCCTCATGTGTGCATGCTCTCTCTCTCGCTCTCTCAGATAAACACATAAATAAAATCTTTAACAAAAAGAGAGAATGAAATCTTGCCATTTGCAATGACATGGATAGAACTAGAGAGTATAATGCTAAGCTAAGTAAGTCAGTCAGAGAAAGACAAATACCATGTGGTTTCATTCATATGTGAAATTTAAGAAACAAAACAAATTAACAAAAGGAATAAAAGAGAAAGACAGACAAATAAAAAAGCAGACTCTTAATTATAGAGAAAAAACTGATAGTTACCAGAGGGGGTGGGGGTGGGGGATGGGTTAAACAGGTGATGGGAATTAAGGACTGCACTTGAGGTGATGAGCTCCAGGTGATGTATAAAATTGTTGAATCAGTATATTGTACACCTGAAACTAATAAACACTAATAAAACACTGCATGTTTAAAAAATTGAAAAAAGTAACTACATATAAATATATATATATACACATATATATAAAACCTGTATGTGTGTGTGCATGTGTGTGTGTATAAAGCTTGAGTACTCAGCAAATTGAGGCATGTTGTGGTAAAATTTCATAAGAGGAATACAGGGAAGACCCCAGAGAGAGAGAGAGAGAGAGAGAGAAAGTCTGAGAAATACCTAGAGAAAGAAGTGAAAAATGGAATTCATGTATGAAGAAATCCATATCCAGCCAAACTGGCAATCAAGTGAGATAGAATACTAAGCTCTTTAGACATTCAATGACTCAATAAATTTACTTCCCACACACATATTATCAGGAAGCAACTTGGGAATATCTTGAAGTAAAATGAATGATTAAGTCTAGAAATAAGATGTTTGGGATTGAGGAGACCAGGAATCCAATACAAATATGTGTTAAAGGGAAGTTGCAGGGAGCTTCTGAATAATCAGCCCAGATTGAAGCAGAAGTTAGAGAGCTCTGGGTGGGAAGAAGGGAAGGGATCCTGGAGGCAGGGAGTAGGGGTAGCAAATGGAACTAATGTTCTTATCTGATAATAATACTGAAAATATCAAAAACAGTATTGACACAACAGATGTAATAGCGTATATGAAAATTTTGATAGGTACAAATAAATCTAAACAAATTAAAAAAACTGAGGCAATAATTAATTCCAGGAAAAACAATAAATTGAGCAAGAAATGAAATATAACCATGGTGTACGATTTGGATCAGCAGCCCATATAATGTATATTAGTCACAGTAGTGTAAACAGGACTACACCTCTAAAATGTGGATACAACCATATTAGGTGGATGGGGAACAGAGGAGGAAGTAGAGATGAGGGTGGAGGAATAAGAAAATTACATAATGTCTCGAAGAAATCAATCAAGAAATAGCACCCCGTGCATACTAGTTACAAGTAGTGTGGTGATTATCAGAAGAAACAGCTAACTATGCTCAGAGCATTTGCTTCTGGAAAATCAAACTCTGTGGTGGGGAGGGTTGGAATAGGAAGCTGCTGCTTTTCATTTTACATCTTTTTGTACTATTGGATTTTTAATTTTATACACATATCCCTTTAATAAATACAGTTTAAAAACAGGGAAGTAAAATTCTAGGAACACGTTTTGGAAAAACAGCTCCACCAGTGTCTGGCAGTGACAATACAGCACAAGTCCCTCAGAGCACATGATGAACACTGGGTGCTAAGACTTTCCAGTCAGAGTATCTGAAACTTCCACTTGACAAGCAAAACTTTCCTATTTTCATCAGTGGGGAAGGATGCTGGCTTTCTCCTTGGGTTTGTGGACAATGAAATAAAGGTGCTTAATATAACCCACAATGAACCACAAAAAGCAGCAATGCTCTGTGCACAGGTATGTTTGGAGTTTTTCGCTGTATTCTTTTCATAGTTCGACACTATTCGCAAGATGTGAAAAGCTAGAACATTCTATGTTGACAAAAATGTGTGAAGTGTTAAAAAGAATACAGATCAGGAGATGATATTTTTATTTGACAAAGACTTAGCTGAACAAAAATAGAAGCTTCCATTGTAAAATGTTGAGTCATGCAAAATGGGTAAAGCTTGTACTTCGCCCGAGCTGGGGGTACGTTTATAAGCAAAGAATGTCAGAGAGGCTAGGCCATGAGCCAAGGGTACAAAGACAGTTCTGAAGTTCTCTGTCTGGGCCTTCTGTGCATCACCACATGAATCTGTGGTGTGGGCAGGGAGTTGGCAGTTTGAGCATGAAAGATCAGTAAGACCACAGGGTCTTTTATGAAGATCAACTATCACCCCCGGGGGTCAGGTCTTTCTTTAATCTTCTTTGCTCAGGCTGTGGAAGCATTTCAGCTTTGTGGAGTTATCAGGAAAGTCCAAAAAATTGAAACGTGTGGTGACTAATCCCCCCCTTTAGTAATGCTCTTACTCAATGCAAAGCATATTCCTGTCAAGCTCAACTAAAAACTGCTCAAAGTAGAAGTGATTAAATTCTAAAGTAGAAGGAATTCACCTCTAAACACAGAAGAATGCCGGTACCTTCACCACACACCCAGTTACTGTTAGCCAGCTTTTCCCTTGGGGGAATGAATCATAAGAGAGAAAACTGCACACCCCCATGCCTGGCCACACTGTGGGGGGCATCCTGGGTTCTCCAGATGATGAGGTTGGGACTCAGAGGAGATCGACTTCTCAGGGTGTGTGGTGTGGGAGGCAGGGGCTGAGGGAGACAGTTCTAGAAGAATCGTCCCAAGGGCTTCCAGCCAGGGAGGCCATAAAGACCAGAGGCGGTGTTGGGGGCACAGCAAGCTCAGACCTGGGTCAGGGAGTAACTGGGACCAGACAGGGAGTCCATGCTGGTGGGCAAAGGGCTGAATCTGGGAGATCAGGCAGGGCGGTGGCTGGTGTCTGTAGACGTGTGGTGGGAGCCCCTGGGGAAGTGCCAGGCATGCAGCCAATGGGTGTCCCCGGCCTAGAAGGTGGCTGGATCTTAGGTTGGAAGACGGGAAGAGAGCAAGGAGGAAGAACCCTAGTGCTAGGAACTTGGGGACCTGGCAGTCTCCTGACGCACTGCTAGGAAGTGAGGGATCCTTGGGTGGCGGTCAGGTTTGGCAGAGGGCAGAGAAACGAGGGGCGGGAGTGGGAGGTTGACACATGGCCCTCTGGTAACTGTGGCTTGGCCACAGGTTCTGAGATTGGTATGAGTGACTCAGTTCCAGGTTCAGGTTGTACCACACGGAGAGTAGAGGCTGCTGAAACTCTTTCTGCCTTGGGCAGGACTGTCTCAGCAGCAGGGTGACTGAGCTGTGAAGAATGGGGGCCCCCAGCTCCAAGAGGCAGGGTCAGCAGGCAAGGGCCAGTGTGGGCTGGACCACCCCCGTGCCTCCCACATTCCAGGTACTTCTGCGCCTTCACCCCTTATGCCTACACTCATGTTATTTTCCTACCTAGGATTCCTCCCTCCATGTCCATCTGATGAAAGCCTATGTACCCTTCCAGGCCTGGCATGAATATTTTCCCTAGGAAGTACTCCCCCGCCCTATTTGTGATGGCTCTCAGGCTTTCTTGATCTTTATAGCACCCTTCCCCATAACTGGCGTATGGCAGACACTCAAACATTTGCTGAATATGTTTGTTGAATTCTTCTTGTATTTTTGGCTTATATCTGCTATTTAAATGCTACTTTTCACAGAAGAGAAATATTTTTGGAAAGCTATTACTAGAAAAATCAATGTGACTTAAGTCCTATTTTCCTGTTATTCTAAAATAATAAAACTGAAGATGCTTTCTCCTGGGGGAGGGATGGTACCAAAGCAAGAGCAAATTAATTAGCAAGTGAAAAATGCATTTAAAAATACAGAATTCAAGGTTATTATTTCCAATAAAATGAACAATTACAGTGGAAATGGGTCAGATGTATACATCTTAAGCTCTTACCTTCAACTGCCATACCTATGCTTAATACCCGCTAACCTCTGAGTTAGCGATTAAATATGAAGAATCTTTAGGAGGTCACAGGTTTATGGTGTCAGTGGTGGTTCCAGGGACAGAAGCTTGAATGTCTGTGGTCACTTAGGATTTAGGTCACCGTTGGCAGGTGGCTCAATCTCCTTGAATCTCAGCTTCCTTGTTTAGAAAATGAGACAAAGACCTTGTCTTCCTCAACTTCAGAGGATTTGTGAAGAATCCAATGAGCTATCTATATGAAAGTGCTTCAGAAACTGTAAATTGCTATGCAAATTATTATCATTCATGAACTGTTACTGCTTTTCTGACCCAAGGCTATTCACTCTGAGATGACGGTGCTATAATAAGGAGTCTAGTTGTTTGAACGTGAATGTGCGCGCGCGCGCGCACACACACACACACACACACACACACACACACAATCTAGTACCAATATGATTAGTATCTGAACCCAGGACATGGCTGGCAAACAAACAAATCTTCATGGAGAATACCGATGGCAGATGAACCAATAGTAAGAGGAGTCCTATTTTTATAAATGACAGTTGAGTTCTTTAAACAACTTCATTGGTCTCTGTAAATGGATAGCTTGAATTCCTCCCAG
Source organism: Callorhinus ursinus (assembly GCF_003265705.2). Taxonomy (NCBI): domain Eukaryota; kingdom Metazoa; phylum Chordata; class Mammalia; order Carnivora; family Otariidae; genus Callorhinus; species Callorhinus ursinus. The sequence continues at coordinate 63,551,570 of NW_027397068.1, read as the reverse complement.
CCATAACTTGTATCTCTCTGAGGTTCCAGAAATTTTTTGAGTTTTGTTGTAGCACAAAAGCAGTAACAGTGGGAAATAACAGTGGGAACTAAAGATGAAAGACAGCATCGGTTTAATCCAGACATTGCAGAATGATGGATTATTTTTACAAAACCAGAGTTTACAGTATATATACATATTTTTTAAGCCCACATAAACTTATGTGATTGTAAAACGCCCTCTACCCTCACCCACCCCAACGGCTCTCCTATAATGTAGTTTGGAATACTGCAATGAATTGTACTTGGAATCCTTTTGATATTTGGGATCCCGTTTTCAGTCCCCAAATTGGGCATAATTATACATCTGTGTTCAGGCATTATGTAAACTCCTGTCTGCAGAGGCAAACTCTATCAGGAAACTCCTGGCAAGTCCTTGAGAAAGTGGAGACACTGCCACCTGCTGGACAAAGTTTATTAACAGCATCCTGAAGTGAATTTTGCACATGGGAAACAAACTAAAGGTTTTTCAAGAACTGAATCTTAGGGACTTACTTAGAATAAAATCCATTAAATCTCTGGACACCCATCCTATATCTACTAAATATCATGATATATAACAGTCTGAAAAATTCGACATTCAGCACAAGTTAATGGTAATTGCACACAATCATATCTCAACAGAGGCTTTCACTTAAAGTTGAAATCTTAACTCCCTGATAATTCTAGCAAGAGTTCGGGCATACAAATGGATAACTAAAAAAAAAAATCCTCAATGACTTGGATGATGTGTGTTTTCAGCTTCTGAAGGTGTCACTGTAGTGATATTTCCAATACACTTATTCCCTATAATTGTTCCAGAAATAACGTATTAGCCAGAATTTAATTGTTCCCCTCCTAAGTAAAAAAAAAAAAAGATTTGATGCAATTTTATAGGTCAGCTATAACTGTCAAAATAAGTCAAGGCTCGTCATATATTCTCTCTCTCTTTTAAAATGTAGAAGTTATGAAGACAGCCCGATGTCCTGTTTCTCACACTTTCTCCTGTGATGTGGTTGGCAAGCTAATAGCCAATTATTGAATTCTTATCATATGTGAAGCTCTGGGCTTAGGGCTTTACATGGATTGGATCAATTGTGTCTCATGACAGCCCTGAGAAGTAGATTGTATTATTTATGCATTTTATACAGATGGGGAGACTGAGGCTTAGAGGAATTATACCTAGCACCCAGTCTGTCTACTCCAGATTCTGTGCTCTGTGCTCTTCTCGACAGAAATGCATATGGTACAGAAAGAGATGGACACCGTGACCAGAGTTTGAGCTGGTCACCTCAATATCGGAGGCTATAGGCAAGAGAGGTTCTGAACCAATAACCCTCCATCTAGGATTCTGTCATGCCCTGTAGGTGGCGACAGCCACCATAACTAAACTTGGAAATTATCAAGGCAATGGGGGCTGTCCAAGGGCTCTTGCTTTTAGGGGGGGAAGTACCCTATAATTGTGCAAACCAACAAAAGGTAGAACATGAAGCCTTAAAATATTCTGCTTGATGCTTCGGTATCATAATAATGCAGCCTTTAGAGATCAGCCACCAAATATGCATTTACCCTGAGTCATATGGGCAGAATTGTGGCAGAAAGAGGCTTAGAGGATCCTGTAACTCTCAACTCAGTGTTCTTTCCTTAAAGACTGGCTGTTCTTTATATACATAGGCCAAGCTTTAATCACTTCGTATTTGTTTTAACCCAGTCTGGTATTTTTATTGAGAGATGGAGGAAAACTTGAATTTTTCCTGTAGCATACTATATTAAATTTTCTCTTCTACATATTTGCTATTATTTTCTATGTAAATGTCCTCAGAATTAAATACTGCAATGCATGTGGATTCAGCATACATTACTGTACTCCTACTGAGGGTCTAAATAGCATTCATGCATAGTAAAAAATGATATTTAAATTTGTAATCTATCATTGTTTATAAAAATATCTAAATAAGAACATTAAAAAAAACCAAAGCACCCAGTTTATGAATGAACTCTGCAGAGTTAGTATATAAGTCATTTGTTTGGAATTACACGTTTTTCCTTTGTAATAGGTGGTGGTGAGAGTCTCAAGGCAGCTCACAAAAGTCTAGTAAATTCCCTACCGTGGCACCAATGTTTACATTTGTAATGGAAAAAAGTTGAAAATGAATACTAATGTAACGCTGGTAATGGAAAGTATTTAAAATACGAGGGAAAAGAATTGGACACATGAGCTTTCAAGTCTCCAGGCAGAAGAAAGGTAATGGGAGTTAACGTTAGGTCATACAGTTCCAATGTCTGGATGCTAGGTGGCGCTATTGAACTATAACAGCTCGGTGATTTGCCCAGCCAGGGGACACTCATTTAAGGACTGTTCCTATCACAGATATTCACATGTTCTCTGTCTTTAATTAATTTACTTATTTATTTTGGTCTCTAACACCACTGTGATTTTAGCTCCTACAGAAATTATGACTAAGAAAAACATTCGTGGGTCACAGCGTGTCAGTTTTTAAAGAATGAAGGAGAAAAAGCATTCACAAACACAATACTCATGGCTCAGGAACAGGTGAGTTCTGCCCCTTACTTCCACATTTTGGTGGGCGACTATGGATCAGCCTCTCCACTTCTCTGGGTCAGCTCCAGTTTCTCATTTTGAAAAGGTAAGTAATGAGCCAACATAATCAAGATTAATTAATCAACAAATCAGACGGTGTAGGCTGAACAAGAGAGGTCAGCTCTTCTTAACCAGTACACCTGTCTGGGGCTTGGTTCTCCCTAATTCAAACTCAAGCCAAGGCTGGGTGGCGTTTACTGAGTGCTCTCTCCGGGGTACTCGCCTCCACATCAGCAACTACCCTGCCCTGGCTGGTGAGAAACATCTGAGCATATTCTCTTGGTTATTCACATGCCAATACTCATTTTTTTAAATTTTCCTCTTGAGTACTTACTAGTATAAATTTCTTTTGAGATATGCTAAATGGGTCTCCACAAAATGCAAACATTAACACAAAATATTTTTTTTAATTCCTAAAAATTAAGTTTCTCAAATATTCTTGGTAGGTGACAAATTTACTTGTCAGCATACTTTCCTGTAAGAAATGAACAACGTAGGGGCAAAGAGTCAAACTATTATGTAGGGAAGTTATTAACTTCCTTAGGCGGTGGGTTATTGAAACAAGCAGTACTGTCCGGAAGGAATTAAGGAATATCATTCCTATCTAGAATAAGCGAAAACCCATTTGACTACCAGACCTTACTATTTTTACTAGCTCCCCAAACAGTCACTGCTGCTAGGGCTTTCTCTTCAGTAATGAGATGGGTCTAAATATGTTTTGTATTGCTGGAGGGGGCTCACTAAAAGTCAGCACACACCTACATTTTTCAAGACAACAGGACAAGCACCAAAGAAAAATGGCCAGTGAAGTGTCTGCACCTCAATCCAGCTCTATGGCTGGTTAATCTACAATGATTTAAGGGTCACTAGATCCCTCGGTGTCTAAGATTTTCAGTTTTTCTTCCCCCTGTTCTCTAGGCTCTTCAGTTATAAAATTCTTCAGTAAGGGGCAAGAGCAATGATTTCAGGGCTCCGTAATCTGAGAATTTAGACTAAACGTGCTGACGAGGCAGCTCTGGTATGAAATCACTCAAGGGACTTGCTTGAACCTGGCTGACCCCAACACGCTGGCCATAAGAACCTAGTACAGGTGCTTCAGTTTCGTCAAGGCTAAACCGTATTGAGAAGTGGGTCAGGAGGACGTGCTCCTCTCCTGTCCCCTGGCCCAGGGAATACGGGGTTCCTTGAGAGACAGCAGCTGTGGGACTGCTTGGCCTTCAGTGTCACTGCAGGAGAATCTCTCCAGAAGATGCCCAAGAGACCACAAAGCATGGTGGAAAGCCGTGAGCAATCACTCAAGGGTTCGATTTGCCGTATGCACAAATATGTGATGCTGGGGTGGTGGTATTCCAAATAACTGGCGACCAGTTCCCCTCAGGCTCTGAATTCAGAGTTCTTCTGCCGAGTGTAGCCCCAGGCCAGAGCTCGGAAGACTCCCTCCATGCCCATGAATGACCCCCTTTGTGACTTCACTGTTGGAATGGGGCGTGATAAGGGGCAGCCGGGGAAGCAGGTGTACCTGGAGGGTGGGTGCTGTGGGCAGTATAGACATATTTCACTATCTTAACCACTGGTACCACTGGACTGTGTGAACTGGTCATGTGTCGACTCTGGCCTTATAGAAATCTTTCATCCCGCCACACAGGAGTACCAGACAACCCTTACCCTCTCCAAGGCAGCAAGCCTCAGGGGATTTAATATACCGCTATGCCAAACTCAAAAGGACAAAAATCTTGAAATTATAGGTGGAAAGATCATGGCTAACATCAAAAGAGCTAACAGTCACTCAGTTTTCAGAAATACGTTCTACTTTAACTTACATGCTTATAGATCATGGGACCAAGGCCCAATTTCTGAGAAGTCACATAGCTAATATGGAGAAAATAGCTGAGAAGTCAAGATGATAGATTCTGACAACAGCAGGCAAGTGGGCTCCTCGGGGTAAGGTTTTGATTTGCGGTTTATTTGTATTTAAGAAGAACAAAGATAAAACTACCCTCACCCAAGTTCTAGGGGTTACACCCCAGATGCCGACTTTCCGCGTACTGGGCTCTGGCACCCGTGAATGACACCAGTTCCTGGCCTGAGGACGGACGATGTGTGTGATGTAGAGTCACCGAAACTCTTCTCAAATGTGGGGACAAGAGGGCATTCATTTTTTTTGACAACAATGTGTCTGCAGGATCTTGCTCACCTTTTATCTCATACTGCGTATCCCACACATACATGCACACATGTACTCATGCACACACGCATGCTCTACAATATAACGCCCAAGAGTGGAAATAACGATGAATGATCTAAACCTTTTCTTCAAAAAAGTCTAATTTAGAGTAAGACCCCATCTTGCACAAAGACTCCAGTTTATGTTATCTTCCGGAGCTAAAAGTGGGTCACGGCACGGCTCTTGAAATTCTTTACAATTTTCCACTGCTGTAGGGGCAAAGGAAGGCCTGGTTTCAAAAAGTGACTGGGGTTTCTTCTGCTTCTAGCTATTCACACCCCATTTCCTGTTGAGGAGACACACCTGCAGGGCACGCGTGAAGGGTCACGGTCATGTTCCTGCATGCAGGTGTGTCAGAATGTATCTCTGAAGGAGAGAGCTGAGAGGCCCCGGGCAGCACCCACCCGCCAGCCATGTTCCTCCTGTAAACCCCCGGTGGTGGTCGGGCTGCCTTAGGTAACAGGATCCAGGGCTGCTCCAGGCAAAGCCGAGTTCACGTGGGCATCGCTACGTGCCAACGAGGCAGGTGTGGCATGTGGTCCCTGCCCGGCGGAGGACCGGGAGGCAGCAGGGCTGCGTTTGGGGGACCTTTCAATCTGCTCCTCAGTTCTACAAAGCACCAGGCCACCTCGCATTTCAGGATGACAAGACAAAACAACAAAGAGACCAGTGAATAAGTATGCAAGGCTTGTGGCAGCAGTAGATTAAGGAGAAGAGGAAATAAACAATGTTGTTTGACTTTCAGGATCAAGTAATAATGAGAAAAATAAATGATGGATTTCTGAAAGTAATTACATTTCTGTGGGCAACCTCTGTGATTGCCCTACTGCATTCCATTTCTTGCTTCTATTTGGAAACGACTCCATTTATTAGAGTAAAATCATAATTGCATTTTCAATTTGCCCCTCTATCTATTCTATTGCCAACATTTTATACGCCAGAGTGCTTTGGCAAATGGAAGTAGGGCCCAGAAAGGGTATTAAGCTGTGGTTCCTTCACATTCCTGTTTCCATCAATGGACTCCAACATGTACACGTCTGTTCACTGGCACATTCCAGCAACACGCTCAGGACAAGGTCAACGCAGATGTTGCCAGTTGCACTTTCCAAAGGGAGAAATGGAACCATCAGGGCTTTCAAACATGGCAAGTTTAGGTTGGGACCTGAAGCTCCAGGTTTTGGCATCTATAGCTCGTGATTCTACCCTTCCTTTGCAAGCCAGCGGCAACCTCTCTTCATGAACAGATTTCCCTCCTTTATTGGCCCGTGTCCCGTTCAAGGTGAGTAATCCTCAAAACGCCAAAGAGCCTCTACAAAGGGAGTTACCTGGGTCTTTGTAGATACTGAGCACACCCTTGAAGTAATGAGGTAAAAATCTTTCCAGTAAAAGCAGCACGTCTTCCAACTCTTCGAGAATCCCCACAAGCAGGAAGTTTTCATTCACGTTCAACTTTGCTCTTTCAAGGGCCCACTCACCAGGCTCCCTTTATGGATATAAAAATGATTTTTCAATTAGAGAGTCATTTTCGAAATGTGGCAACAACATGTTGAAAAGGTACCTCCTCTACCCACCCACCGCCGTTTGATTGAGTCCAAATCCCATTTCCTTCAAGGACCAGGCCTGCCTGATGTGGCCACCTCCAGGGGTCTTCCCGCTGCCACCAGCCTTTCCCCCTTTCTGACCTCTGCCACGTTCACGGGTCGGCACTGCCTCGCCCAGGGCCTCAGGGGGCCTGGCCAAAATATTTGTTAGAAAGAGGATACAGACAGAGGCAGTTAGGTCCTATAAACGCTAATCAAGGGGCCATTAGAATGGCTTTTTTAATAGAAGGAGCAAACCAATAAAGCGAGGGGTTTTGAAATCATGAAACGTACTGATACGGTATTTCTATTGAAATCAAAATAGGTATCAGGTCATGTTTGCTCATCTTATTCTTTTTTAAAGAGTTTAAAGACTTTTTTTTTTTTTTTTAATTACAGAAGGAAAACAGCCTAATCTCATTTGCAAGGCAGAGCTCCAAGCTAACAGCATTTATGTGAGTGGGAAAGGACAGGAGTCACAGGAGCTGGGCTCCAGGCCTGGCCGGCATCCACCAACCAAGGGAATTGGGGCAAGCCTACCCAGCTTGAGTAATTGTCAAGGTGGAGCAGGGGGGCGTTGTGAAAGAGTTTTGAAAATCATCATGTGTGTACCAGGATAAGGCACCGCGAGCGCCCTCCCCAAGATTAGGAAATATATAATTTAAGAAAATACTTGAGGGAGTTAGAATCATGCTTCTCAGTATCTTCACTGTGACAGAAAGTGAGTCATCGGGCCCCAGATCTTTCCAGTGTCTGAAGCATTGACTGTGAACCAGGAGACATTTATACAGGGGTGAGGGTTGGAGCGGGGAGGCTTCCTGAACTTAGGAAGTTTATGATAAAGCAGAAAACCGACACTTGTAGTCCTAGTATCTGGACCATAAACAAAGTCCTGTGTTATGGTAAACTCAGCAAAACAACAACAACAACAACAATGCCCATGGTAATTAAGCAGTGATCAGAGTGCGAACAGAAAGGACAAGGGATGAGCTGCCCTTCAGAAAGGGTTTCTTCTCTTGGGTCTTTTCAGGAACACACTGACCTCCTCATCAATGTTCCCTTTGGGGGGAAAATGTCACTTCTGGTAGAGGGTTTATTTTCCCCCACATGAAGATAATGTTCATTGTGCATTACTGCCATTTCTTCTCAAGGCTACATGTTCGTCTAGTACAATGGATTTAAATTGCAGCTAGACTAGACTCCCCAGAATTATCTGTGCCCCACCTCAGAGACTGTGATGAGGTGGAGGATCCCGGTAAGGGCCCCAGGGATGCTGATGCAGGAGGTGGGCAGACCAACACTCTGAGAGCCTTACTATCTGAGTCAGTCACATTCTACAGAAGGTCTTGCATCCAAGTAAGGCTGAGGGGCAATCACTAGAAAGTAATTTTTCTACTAAGTATTTCTCCTGAGAGAGACACTATTGACTTTCAGGGGTGAGCACCCCGTGTTTCAGACCCAATTAGACAGGGCATGTGGGCAAGAATAGTTGCTGATGGAGTAGAGCACTATGGAGGAGCAGGCTGGGTGCTCACCCCTGGTCTTTACTATCTCATGGGCTGAGCAGTGACAGCTATGAGTTCGGAATTTTAAAAAAGGGTTCAGTTGGCATTCCAGTTACACATCTTGATGGGGTGGTCTCAAGGCCTCTGTCCGACCTTGATCTGTTAATTTCATCATTTAGAGGTCACTCAGAGTCTCAAATGCAATCTTTAAAGATTAACAGTAAACATGACCTGAATTCCAGAAGGCCGAGAGACTAGGCATGCAAGAGATTCCCGCACAGTGCCAATTGGTGGCTTCCCTGCCATCGTTCTCCACCTTAGCATGCCACGAGTCTGTGTTAGTCTTTACCTGCATCTGGGATGCTGTCCACAAAAATATGGAATGATGTAAAATAATCTGGGGTTGGAACACTCAGGATAGTTTTCAAGAATGCACTCATTGATATCCTAGAAGAGAAAACACAGCAGCAAGATGTCTGGCTTTGTCAAATGCCATACAGGGTAAGTGAAATGGATACTTCAATTACATGGGCAAGCCTTGAGAGAATTCATAGATTGCATGAGAAAACTTTCTTGTTGCCTTTTTGCCTCCTGTTCCACTGGCCAGGTGCAGACGTGGTCTGAGCAGTTCCAGAAGTGCTTGCTCCATTGAGTAAATTGCATTTGTGCATTTCCCAGTGGCCTGAAGTCTTTAGCTAGATGACAAGCATCTTGACAGCACTTCTCCCCAGGGTACCCACTACCCACTATTATCCCAGAAGTTACCAGCCCACTGGGATACGGTCGGCATTTAACAAATATTTGTTGAGTGAATGCCCTGTGGCTTAATTCTTCATTCATTCTGACTTAATCAGAGATCGCTGTACAGCCAACCCTACAGAAATATGTTTCCTTGTATATCTATACATCCAACAAATAATAATCGTAAGTACCTACAGCAGTTACATAAAGGATTTTGTAGATTTTGGAGAGGCTGTAAAATGATTTCTAATGTCCTATTAGGTTGGAGAGTGACAGGATGTTTGTACAGACTCTTTCACTTTCAAAGGCAACACTTGAGATTTCCAGATTTTGTTTCTCTTCTGGGAGGTTGAAGATTGTGTCTCTGTTAGCATTACAAGAACTTACAAGGGCTTGGCAGGTGAGAAGAAAGGCTAAACATCAACTTTTATGAGGTGGGTAGTATTGGATACCCTAGAAAAGGCATGCCTGGTTCTTAAGTATTTGTAAGAAGTAATGATAACCCAATTTACAAATAAACCAAACAGCTATGGGATGTTTTTCCAGAGACAATACTGGCAAGGCAGGTCAAGAGAGGACAGAACTCGAAAACATGGTCACATTGTTGATGAAGTTTGAGTCAGTTGACGCCTTGTATCTGATATGATTGGGGTAGGTGGTTAGTTACTAAAAAATTTTTTAGTTCAAGTTGGGAATCAGAAAAATGTACCATAAACTTTTTTTTTAAACAACTCTTTCTTTCCCTCTCATACTTCTTTGGTTTATATACCAATTAAATAAATTACACAATTACAATAACAAATTCAACTGGAATAAACAGATTCAGCAACAAACACTCTAGCTAAGTACTGGGGTCTCCTGTGGGAAGCAGGGTTACACCACAGCTCCCAGGGAGGAATATACTAGAAGCAAATGGAGTACATCAGTCCATCCAGCCATGGGTTAAGTGAGGGGTGGTGAAGAACACTTTACTGTGTATGGAAATCCAGTAAAAATGCATGTTATTAGGCCCCAAAATATCTTTCTAAGAAGAATTTGACACAGAGGGGTATATAGGTCGTCCTCAGCTTATGATGGGGTTACCTCCTGACAAACCCTTTGGAAGTTGAAAATATGTTAAGTTAAAAATGCATTGACTACACCTAACCTACCGAACATCACAGGTTAGCCTAGCCTACTTTTAAACGTGCTCAGAACACTGGCATTAGCCTGGGCAAAATCATCTAACACAACGATTATTTTATAATAAAGTGTTAAGCATCTCACGTAATTTATCGACTACTGTACACAAAGTGAGAAACAGAATGGTTGCATGTGTGCAGAATGGTTGGACCCTCCTGATCATGGCTGACTGGGAGCTGCGACTCCTCACCGGCATCCAGCATCACGAGGGAGGCTCCTCCTGCCTTTCGCTAGCCCAGGGAAGAGATCCAAATTCAAAATTCCAAGTATGGTTTCTACTGAATGCATATCGCTTTTACATCACCCTAAAGTCAAAAAATCGTTAGGTTGGACCATCTTAAGTTGACGACCATCTATATAAGGATATTCATTACTATGAGATTATTACAACAAAATATGACAGAATTTAAATGTTCACTAATGGGGGACTGATTCACTGAGAAGTTATGGTACATCCTACAGTGAAATACTGGGCACCTGGGAAGGTTAAGGAGGATTCACACGTACCGTCCTGAAAGTGTCCGCCATGAATATTCAGATGAAAAAAAAAACTGATTACAGGACGATATGAAGATGTAGGACAATATGAAGATATACATATATGTTTGCATTAACACAAACATATCTAGAAGGATAAATACCAAGCTGTTAAAAGTGGTTATTTCTGGCAGTAGATGTAAAAGGTGTGAATACATTGAACTTCAGCTTTATTCAATTCTGAAATGTCATTTTTATTATAAATGTTGTTTTATGTAAAACATCTTAAGTAAAAATTATTTTATATAAATGCTACTATTATTATGTGTATTTTACTTTTATCATCAGAAAAAAGGAGATTTGCGTGTCGTAGAACAAATCAAGGCTTGTGTGGGAGGATGACTGGGTTTTGCTGGAGGATGCTTTGACCTTCCTCACAGTCCGGGTGACCTCTGGCAGCTGACACCTCGGGGACCTAAGCATTAGGTCAGAGGGACCCCGGCTGAGGGAGGGAGCCAGGAGGTGGGCGAGCAGCAGAGCACAAGGGATCTCAGGCCAGGGCAGGGGTGGTCAGAGGCAGAGGATCTGTCTGCTGAGGTGGAGATTTCACACCAAAGGGCTTGAGTAAATTAGTAGTGGTTTAGGGGGTGTCAAGAGATGTGTCCAATACACAGTCCCTGCTTCCCTTCCCCCTGCCACCGCCCCACCCCAGAAACCTGCATTAACAGGAGGGGGACAAGCAACAGAGGCTGCCAGAGCCGCCCAGAGACCCCACAGCGCCTCTCCAGAGCTCACGTTACGGTTTCCTCCGAATCAGAACTGTGTCCTTTATTTGTTTAGCTGGGAAGTCCGTGAGAGCACAGACTGTCTGTTCGCAGTGTCTCCAGCACTCAGCACCCTGCCTGGAAAAAGTAGGGGTGCAATAAATATTCAGCGAATAAATGAACAAATGGCAGAAGGAAAAAGCCAAGACACACAGCCACGATTCTGTGCCCGGCGACCTTGGCCCGGAGCTTGCGGGAGTGGGCAGAGGACATCAGCTGGCGGGGGTGGGAGCAGGGAGGGCTGAGAAGGTGCAGGGACCTATGAAGGTCATTTCCCTATTGGAATCCACAAATAACTCTACAAGGTCAATTTATGGGAAGACATACATTCCTAGTTTAAGAAGTGCCGTTAGCAATTTTTCTTTTCTTAGATCAAAGCACGTCCCAGGGGATCTCAGAGTTCCATTTGAGCCCATTAGAGGTGATGAATGGTGTTGACCACAACCATCCTATGGAAATGCTATGGGAGGACATAAATAAAAGATGACTCAGGTGTAAGGTCAAAAGGAAGCAGAATGGGAGCCGAGGAGACCCACACACTGAGCTGCCTGCAGCTTCGCCCAGTGATCAGTGACACTTCCAAGCAGCTCAAGGACGAGGGGCCTCAGGAAATCGCTTCTGGCCACTCACACCATCCACTCTTATTCCTGGACCTGAGACCTGCAGCAAGTAGCCTTTAGTGTCCAGGGAAACTGAATCGGACAGGTGTCAACGCAACTTTCACAGAGTGTCCTGCGCTGACAGGTGTCACTGATCCCCCGGGACCACTCGGGTTCTCCCTGCGCTGATGGTTTTATTGTTGGTGTTAAGGCCTCGCTATCCTGCATTGTTTCAGGCACCTATCTACCCTGGAGTTCTCTTAGTACATATATATTTAAATGATTATGCAACCTCATTGTTTCTTTCCATGCAGTGCTTCTAAGATAAGGTTCCTTTAAATAACAACTTTAATCCTTATTAAAGATTAAAAGCTTTGCTCTAGGATGGTCATATTCTCATGTTATTAGGGAAATGAGGCATCTCTATAAATGAACATTCCAGATAACTAAGAGAATCCTTTTAATTGCCAAAACTACCCAAAAAACTAGATCAATTTTATTGAAATTTATTCTAAACTGTACTATTTGAAAAAGCGTCCCCTTAGGATGCTCTAGGGTTTTTGTATATGTGTGTGTGGGGGGGGGGTTCATTTTCCACTTTGATCTTACAGGGAAATCATCTTTTATTGATTTGTTCCTGAACGCTTCACAGGATGGACTGTGATGAATGATTCTCTCACTTTCTGAGTGCCAAGGGGCCCCGTGGGCTCAGAGGAAGGGCTGCTCACGACATCCAGACCCCAGAGTCACTCCTGACCTCTCTCTCACCCGACTCCATGTCCTCTCAACGCCGGGCTCAGCTCTGCTTTCCTCATCTGCATCCTCTGACCTGCTCCACACCCCCGCCCCTGCTCAGCGCCTCTCCGGCTAGTTAGTATCTCTTCCTCCAGAGACTTCTCCCTGAATGCATTCTCCACGGCCCCAGGAACTGAGCTGAAATGCACATTCACCCATGTCACTCCCCTGGTTCAAAACCTTTGAATGACTCTTACTCACAATGCAGTGGGACTAGCAATCAGTTAGGGCACCTGTTAATAATGCTAATTCCCTGGCCCTACTTGCAGAGTGTTTTGATACACTAGGCTTGTCTCAGATAAGGCTCGGAATCTGCACTTCAAAGAACCTCTGATAATTTTGAGAACAGGTCACTCTCTGCCAACACTCTACCATTAGGTGATTCCATGCTTTCACTCGTCCATCTCCCTTGCCTGGCATCTCTCTCTGCCTCCCCCCCGGGTCCCATGTTTTGGAGCTGTTACTGGCAGAATGAGCACCAACACACGACAGTCCACCGAGCCTTGTCACTCAGGTCAAGGGAATGAAGGCAGCTTTGACCAAGGCTCTCTTCCATCCTGGTGCTTCACTGCCAGCCACGTCTGGTAGGTGGGGGTCTCTGGGACAGGCCTATGGTGCCGCCCCGCAGGGCTCAGCCTCCCCACTGTTGTTGGAAAAGTCCCTGGAGCTGGGTCTGCTCCCAGCGTGCCCTGCCGGTGGCCAGAGGTCTGCTGTAAGTAGGACTCCATAATGACACCCACAAACGGATTCCCATCTGCACCCAGTGCCACTTGGTGTCCCCAAGTGATCTTCCCCCTGACCCCTGGCAGGGGCTCCTCCCTGTGTCACCACACGCTCCCTGCACACTTGAGCTTGTTCTAGAGATCAGACCCTGCCCTGGAGTCGTGGGTACTCCCTCCCCACACTCCCAACCCTGCTTCCTTCTCCCCACTCCGTATGGCCAGGCTCCTGCAGGCCTCTGAGACAGAAAGTTGCCTGTTTATTTCTGTGCACAGAGAGAACTCGACAAATGCTTCCTCTCCTGGTTCTAATTTTGGAGTGGAAGGATTGAAATCCCAGGTGGAGTTAGTCTTATCACAAAAGGTGAATTTAGAGACTATTCCTATTTTATTTATCCTTTTATATAAGACAACACCTTGTCTAAAAACTACTGAACTGAAAAAAGACTTGCTGGTGTTTTTATATAGTTCCCCACGTATAACATCAGCTTTGTCTGTATGGCCTTGGAGTTTAGAAGACAGAATTTCTGATGCTTTTAGCAGCACAAACCTTGGGAAGCCACATGCAAAGCTCCCCAAATGAGGTAAAGGAGATTGGGGTTTTGGTCTCAGCTTGGCGATGAATTAGCCTGGTGCCTTTAGCTAAATCATGCTATCTTGAGCCTCAGTTTCCCCAATCTGCATATCACAGGGCCGAACCATATTATCTCAGTCCATGAAACTGTATTAAAGGGCCTGTTCCTCAAATTAGCTAACTTTTAAGCATAGTTTTGTAATTAGAAGATCTAGAAAAAGTGGTAATCTTTTTATTCCAAAATTTATGAGTTACTAAAAGGCTTTCATTCAGCATTTATGATCTAAACTCTTCACCTTTCAGGGAAGGTGAAGAGGGAAAAGCACTGAGGTTGGTATCAAACAGACCTCTGTTCAAATCTAGGCCATACCATTTAGTAGCTGTGGAGTCTAGCCCATGTCTACCTCTTAGAGGCACAATTTACTCATCTGTAAAATGGGAACAGTAATACCCAGCATCACTGATCCTTTCCTCAGATTGACAATCATGTATGCAAATTATTTTTCCTGCCACCCAATTTTAGGAATATTCCATCATCTTCAGCATCTCAATTCCTCTTTCCTTTAGCTTATATTTAAAAAACATGATTACTGGTGATCGCAATAGTTTTCAAAAGAGTGACATCAGCTAACTCATAGAGAAAACACAGAGAAAGGAAAACATGGAAATATGAAACATGCTATTTGTGGTGAGCCAAAATAACAAGATAATTTGATGGAGAAACAAAACGGTATTATGCAATTACTTCTCATGATAATTCATTCTACTCTGTACATCAAACAAGGTAATGATACTTTGACATAAAAAAGCTCTCTTTCAATGTGGATTGAACATCAATCTGGGAGCCAGTCTTCACACGCTAAGAACACAGACAGCAGGAAAAAGTTGAATGGTAAAGTAAATGACACACTGAAGGATAGCTTGCTGTGCTGGAGGTGACTGCCAGTCCAACACGGCCGCGTTGGAAGTGGGACAGAGAAAAATTCCCGAGTGTCAGTCACCATGGTAGAAGTACCTGAATCCTTGCCCTGTAGACGGACTGCGGTAATCAGATTACAAACTTAATTGTTTAGTCAGTTTGGAGAAGTGGAATGGGTGTGGTCTAAGCCAACTTTTATTGCACCATACATTCTTCCTTGTAAGCCTTTTTAAGCCTTATAAAGAAATCTGAACCAGAACCAGAAGAGTCAAGTAAGACTTTTTAGTGAAGGCTTAATGGACTTGAAAGTGGCAGATGGCTAGAGACACCAATGTGCTCTCATTTCATGCTCATGCCAGGCATGAATTACTGATGACACACTCTTTCTAGTAGTGAAGGGAATTGTCCTTCAGAATCCTTCTCAACACAGCCCTCTGGGACCAAGCAGGGTAGCACTTTGTTCCCCCTGTGATCAGCAGAGTATGTGATATTGGATGGATAACATCTATGACATCTGTTTTGGTGGCTTTGTGGCCCTTTACACCAACTCCTTCTGAGTCTGTCACTGTGTATCTGATTGCAGGATGGCAGACGAAGAAGTGTGGAAGAGTATAAGGCTACATTTATTTTAGCTAATATTCTTATTCACTGTGGGCTCTAGTCCAATGGAGCTCCTGAAACGGAGACACTTACAGACATAAGAGACAAAATATGTTTTGAAGTGCTCCCTTTGGACTCCCAGATTGTGAATTTCAAGTTTCTATTAAACTAAAGAAAAAGAAGTCACAGTTTTATCCTGAAACGTTTTAAGATGAGGATCACTCCTTTATCTAGATCAGTTTTCATTCGATTTCAGTAGACCCTTTTTAATTTGCTGCAACAAAATTTACTGAGTACTCAAGATGACTTTCTGCAGCGTCCTGTACAGGTGGTAAGTGCTGCTTCCCAGAAATGCCTTTGCACTTCTTCTGTCTAAACACAATGGTATTAAAACAAGGAACCATGGTCTTTGAGGTCAAAGAGTTTGGGTGCTTATCAGAGATATGGAGACCACAAACACTGTGATTTCATAAAGAGCTGCAAAATCTAGGGAGCCTAACCAAACAAAAATAGCAAAATTCAGACAAAGACTATCTGACAAAGACTTCTATTTTTATGGCAAAATATTTATCCCGGTACTGTTTAAAAGATAAAAAATTATAAACTATTCAAATATAGAAATTAGGTAAGCTATAATATAACTAATTGTAAAATACTTGTAATCATTTAAAATTTTTACAAAGCATACGTAACTATAAGAAAAATGTTTATGTGAGAAAATCAAAATCAAAATATATATGCAATAGGATTACAACTCTGTTGGTTCTTTAAAAAAAAAGAATAACTGGGGTGCCTGGGTGGCTCAGTCATTAAGCATCTCCCTTTGGCTCAGGTCATGATCCCAGGGTCCTGGGATCGAGCCCCACATGGGGCTCCCTGCTCAGTGGGAAGCCTGCTTCTCCCTCTCCCACTCCCCCGGCTTGTGTTCCCTCTCTTGCTGTCTCTCTCTGTCAAAAAATATATAAAATCGAAAATAAATAAATAAAAAATAAAAAAAGAATAACATATATATTTTAAGGTTTATTGATTTATGAGAGAGTGAGAGATAGCACATGGGAAGGGGCAGAGGGAGAGGGAGAGAAGCAGACTCTGCTAAGCATGGAGGCTGATGTGGGGCTCAATATCATGACCTTGAGATCATGACCTAATGCTTAACCAACTGAGCCACCCAGGCACCCCAAGAAAACCTGTATTTAAAGAATACACTAGGAGAATGTAGACCAAAAATTTTTAACAGAGTTTGGGTTTGAGATGGTGGAGCTATGTATTTCCCCCCTCTTTTCTCTTTTCTAGTCTTAAAATCTAATTTAGGGCGCCTGGGTGGCTCAGTTGGTTAAGCAACTGCCTTCGGCTCAGGTCATGATCCTGGAGTCCCGGGATCGAGTCCCACATCGGACTCCCTGCTCGGCAGGGAGTCTTGCTTCTCCCTCTGACCCTCTTCCCTCTCATGCTCTCTATCTCTCATTCTCTCTCTCTCTCTCTCTCAAATAAATAAATAAAATCTTTAAAAAAAAATAAAATAAAATCTAATTTAACATACATGTGCTACTTGAAAACATTTTTGAAAGGTTTTGTCAAAGTAATACATGCCTATGTCAAAAAACGTTATAAAAAAGTTTATAATGAAAAGTGACTATGTCTTGTTTTACCACTCCGCCTCTCCGTTGTACTTGTCAGAGGTAACAATAGCATTTAACTAAATTTTGTGTCTTAATACAGCTTGGTTTACTCCCTTGTTTTGCATGGACCACCTCCTCAAGTAACTTTGTGCTCTGCTGTTTTCTAGCTCACAGTGTTGCTGATAAGGAATTTGTTATCAGTAACATTCTCAATTCTTTGCCGCTGATGTGTGTGTTGGTGGGGGGAGGTGGGGGAAAGACAGCATGAGAATAAGCTTTAACATCTCTCTATCCTTGGTGTTCTGAAATTTCAGCATTGAAATTTAAGACTAGTATTGTGCTGAACATTTAGTAGGGCCTTTTTAAAAAGTAGGCTCCACACCCAGCATGGAGCCCAATGTGGGGCTTGAACTCACAACCCTTGAGATCAAGACCTGTAGTAGGGTCTTTTAATCTGGAGCTTCATGTTTTTCAGACTTGAGTTATTATTTTGTAGTATGTGAGCGTGTGTGTGTATAAATAATATTCTCTGCTTTTTTTTCTCTATTCTGTACTTTTAGATTTCTTTGTAGTTGGATTTGGGACCTTGACTGATCCAATAAGTGACTCTTATTCTTTCATTTCTTCTTACTCTTTGTCTTTTGTTTTTCTTCAAAGAAATATCCTTTACTTTATCTTCCATGTCCTTCTATTGATTTTGTGTCACAATGATCACATTTTAATATCTAACAATTCTCTCTTGATACACCCTGATTTTCTTTCATGGCATTCTGCTCTTTTTATGGATGTAATATTTTCTCAAATCTCTCTGAGGAAACAAAGTAGAGTTCTCTTTTAAAACTTTTCTTTTTCCTGAAATTTCTGTTTCCTTTAGGGTTATAGTTTTTGCTTGCTTATCTTAGCTCCTCTCTTTCAAGGTGTAGCCTTTTCTAAAATATCTATAGAGCTTTGCTTGTCCATGCATATTTAATAATGAGTCAGTAAAAACTTATGGAGAACTGTGCTTGACATTGGTAGGGTTTATCAATCAGTGGGCTTCACCATTTTGCTGAGGATTACTTAATTGCCAGATGGGTCATGGGAGAGTCTTTTCTCCGGGGACATTCACATTTTCTGGGACACATTTCACCTGGGACACAGCTGCTGGACTTTCCCCGGTGGGAATGGGTAAAGGGTTACTTTTCCACATGGAGATCTCCAGTCAATCCCTGTTGTCTGCCTCTTGCCTTATAGCCACTGTCCACTGTGTCTGGCATTTCCATACAAGTCCCCAAGGGGCAGACTGAATTCTTAGCTGTCTTTCCTCTGAATGCACTCCTGGCTGTGGCCTCCTTGGCCCCACTTTATCAATTACCAAATTCTATTTCCTCTCCTAAGTATCTGTTCAATTGTTTGATCCTTCTGTTCTCATTGTCGTGTGTCTGACCTTTTAAAATTCCCTTATCATCATCTTAATGAGGTCTTGGGAGAGAATGAAATGCTGTGATCCACTGTCTTCTTGACCTGAAAAGCACCCAACAAGGCTAGTTTCCCCAGGACTAAGCACATGCACCTTTACTGATGCACAGATGAAGAAACTGAAATAAAATACACACAAAAGAAAACTCAACTTCAGATATCTAATACCTCAGAAACACTGCTTTCAAGTACCTGTTACTTCAAGATATTATGTTTTGATTCAAATATTAATGCAACATTTATACATGTTAAAACGCCCATAAATATTAAACATGCCTTATTTTTGCAACATCAATTCCTGCCTTTGTGGGAGATTTTTTTTTTCTCCCTCAAGCCTATGGCAAATTGACAGAAAAGTCTCCTTTCACTAAAGAAGGCAACTCATCAACTGCACAGCAAGGCACCCGAACTAGCAGAAATGTTATTTTGCTGACAGTTTATGTTGTCTCATAAAGAAATCAAGATGCAAATTTAAACAGAAGTTTGGAGGTAAAGGCAACATGCGAAGACACAGACTCGAGAAATGGCTCTGGGTTCTCTCTGCACCTTAAAAAGGGAAACTACAAATAATAATAAAAGAGCAGCAGTGAGGGAACACTTGGCCTCTGGCCTTTCAGGCTCTTTAGGACTGGGGCAGATTGGCATCTCGTTCCAAGAAAAATCTTCCCGTCTCAAATGCGAAGCCTGGAATGCCATCTTGAGCACTTTCCAAAATGTTTAAAAGAATACCAGGCGAATGCATGAAATTAGCCATCACTTTGTGATAAAAGGTAGGAGGAAGAATTCATCCATTCTCTCTGCAGGGACTTGAGGTTCCTAACAATCGCTCAGAGAGCGCTGTAGGACAATACTCAAAGGGACTACCGCAGACAGGAGCCAGCAGACAGTGAATGCTCATGCCATGTCCACACAGAGACGATGCTGACTCTCCAGGCATGGAATGTGAGAAAGATGCAGGATGGAGGTATTTACGGCCCAGGATTAGTGCCAGAGAGGTTCGGTATGAGTGGATTGCAGGCAATGGCCCTGACCAATTATTTTCAGTTGGTCCCCAAATTTCATGGGCCATGGTGGGGCCTGTTGAGGCCATCCTCTGAGGTCTGTGGCAACAATCGGGTTCGGACAGGGAGCTGAGCCAGGCACAATGCCACAGAGGATCATAGCCACCCTCAGGTCTGTGCTCCTCTCTCTTCCAATATGTCGCCTTACTGGGTGTGATCCTGTTTGTGGGAAACCTATTATAGCTGTTTTCCCCCATCCCCTTGAGGGCCTTTCACCTCTGCGTAGGCACCCAGTGATCTCAAGCCCTCTCTGGCTTTCCTCCCCAACCAAAATGGCTCTCAGCTCAGAGTCTAGTGGAAATGATCTCATAAATTAATGCACACAGAGGTATAAATAAGTGATCAAGCTTAATGTGCTTCCCAGAAATATCTGCATTTTAATAGGGGACGGTCATTTAGCCCAAAGAATGAAGGTTCTAATGGTGAGGGAGAACAGGAGGAGGAGGGGGAAGAGGAGGAGGGGAGAAGAGTAGAGGGGAAGGGAGGGGAGAGGAGAAGAGGGAACCAACATTTATTGAACATCTACCACTTTATTTAATGAAAGGCTGTGGAATGGAAGAGAAATCACTGGAGACTTTACTTATTTATCTTCTTAAATGGACAAAGTTCAGAGGCCACTGTCAACCTGGTGAGAAGTGGGGGATTTTTTGGAAAATGGAGACTATGGCTGCTGAGGGGGCTACAAACCACACTTGTGTTAGGTTGTGTTTGTCTACTCAGAAGGCTCACCAGAAGTCACCTTGAATTTCTGTGAGATCCTGAATTCTTCTCCAGCTTCTGGAGCCTTCCTCTAATGTCAAGGTCACTCAATTCTCTCCAATTCTATGGCTAATCCTGGGCCTAGAAAGGAGGGGTTTAAGGAGTTCCAGTAAAAGGAAAAGTCGAGGTACACATAGGGTGCATGGTGGGGGGAGCTACGGATGGGCAGGTCTCCGGGACCCCCAGCGCTACTCAAACCAGAAGAGCTGTGCTTTGCCTAGGTTTATATATTGGGTCTTGTATCAGATTTCATTTGATAAAAAAGGTTCTAAATCTGAAAATCATTGCTTTAGGGCAACACACAGAGGCTTCAAATATTGCAACAGCTAGCATAACCCAATTCCTGGGCTCTCATCTGACCACTTGTCTCCAAGGACAAGCCCACTCAGTTATCCACTGCTGGTAACTGAAGCCATTTTTTGCTGCCTGTGTCTGATCCTGTCTTCGTAGCTTCCTTTGTATCCTCTGTTCCTCTAGATTCTAGAAGAGGGTGCTCTGCCTTGCTTTCCCTAGGTAGTCCTTCCTAGGGAATAGAGTCTTGTTTCTGAATATCAGGTCTGTCGTAAGACTTTATCATGAGTGTGAGCTTTTAACAGCATGCTCCTGGATTCTGGGCCATTTACTGGGGCCCCATTGGCACTTCATCGTGTCACAACAGTTTTAATTTGCCCACTGTCACTTTATGTTCTGCCTATTGGACTGATCATGTTCCAATGTGGGCATCAGGGTCTTATGTCCCACCTCATCACACTGCTCCTTCTATATAAGCAAGTGATTCTTACAGTAGGGTCCAGGAAGTCTGATCTCACTAACTGGGTCATGACTGCTTGGGTCCTAAGATTAAGGAATACCTTGTGGAAAAACAAAATAAGAGGAAACATTTTTCCTCTTTCTCTCCTTCCTAGGGTCCAGGCTGTTGAGAGTTCTTTTCTTCCCTGCACTTAACCCTTTAGAGAAAGAGATGACTACCAAACTGATGTTAACAAGGGGAAGAATAGGTTTCTTGTGTACAACTGTGTTAAATACTACGGAGTAGCTATACTCCAAATTTCAAAAATACCTTTTAAAGCACATGGCATCTTTTATTTAAAAGATTTAAAATTTATTGTAATTTTAGTCTATTATGTCAATATCAAGCATTTCCAGCGAAACATGTCAATTTCTTGGTCATTTTAGTCTTTATTATCCATTGTGAATAAATAGAGGCCCTTTGAGCCTATAAAAAGCTGGGATATCAACCAGGCCTTCAGGAGGGCACACTGCACACAGGTAGGGTGCTGGGCAGGCTTCCTGAATGTAACTCTCTGAACCTTCTGAAAGCCACACCTGCTGGGTCCAATGCTGTTCCAGGCTTCAGGGCAGGAAAGGCTGCCAACTACACTGAATTTTGCCAGATTGTGTGGTTATTTTATTAGGTGGATAAATGTCTACAGATTCTAGTGTAAAAACACTGGGCCCAACCCAGTTTGTACAAACATTTTCAAAACTAAAAATGGAATACATTATCAGGCACTAGTCTTCATAATTATAGTTTTTTTGGCTAACAATCATTTTCCTTCTTTCTACATAGAGTGCCTGGAATATCTGCACAAAGAGTGTCTTTAAGCAGAGGTTAGCCCTGGTAGGAGTTACTTAAGAAACCAGTGGCCACCCTAAATCTTATATAAGTGGGGCACTTTGAGAGTCCCATCTTGACCAAAAATTGGGGGCAGGAATTTTTTGAAATTAAATTAAGAGGATGGGGGCGCCTGGGTGGCTCAGTCAGTTAAGCGGCTGCCTTCGGCTTGGGTCATGATCCCAGGGTCCTGGGGTCGAAGTCCCGTGTCAGGCTCCCTGCTCTGCAGGGAGCCTGCTTCGCCCTCTCCCTCTGCCTGCCTCTCTGCCTACTTGTGCTCTCTATCTCTCTGTCAAATAAATAAAATCTAAAAAAATAAATAAATAAAATAAGGAGGATGGAGTCCAGGGATTGGTTGAAGGAATACTGAGGAATACAGAAGTGGGTTATCATTTCTTTAATGCTATATGGTCAGAAATGAAACACAAGATAAACTTCACCTGGAATTCTAATTTTAAATTTTCCATTAGAATTTTCTTATATAGTTTAGATCTATAATGCCACAATATGGTCTAATGCAATTTGATTTCAGAGATTCTTAATTTGGGGTAGTTCAAAATTGGTTGTTCATTGTGTTTCAACAAATCAAGTTCAAACCGTCAATAAACCAATGCCAAGATTCTTTGATTACATTATGAATTAAGGCATCTACTATTTTTGTTATCATGTTAAGTACTCTGGCCCCAAGTAGATGACAAATAATTGTGTCTGTCTTCCTTAATTTGTAGTTTATAATTTGCTATCTTACTAACATTTATATAGAATTTCTTCTTAGTAGTTGGTTCCCTTTATTTGCCGGTGGTGTCTCTTTTCATTAATGTTTTTGCCTTATATTAAACTTTGCTGGGGAACCTGGGTGGCTCAGCCAGTTAAGCATCAGCCTTCAGCTTAGGTCATGATCCCAGAGTCCTGGGATCAAGCCCCGCGTCGTTCTCCCTGCACAGCAGGAAGTCTGCTTCTCCCTCTGCCCTTCTCCCCTGCTCATGCGTGTTCTGTCTCACTCTAGCTCAATAAATAAATAAATAAATAAAATCTTTAAAAAAAATTTGTCTTATATCATAAACTTTCTTTTAGTATTTAAATGGTGACCTTCTCCATCCCATTATTTTGAGCCTCTCTATTTTCAATTGATGAACCCCTCTGTTTTTAATGGATAAATTTAATCATTTGCCTCTACTGTGATTATTGATAGATTTGGATTTGCTTCAACATTTTCCTTTGTGTTTTCTGTTTGCTATTCTTTTTCTCTGTTTTTTTCACTTTTCATGTCTTCTGTTGGTTTAATAAAATTTTTAATAATACCCCCTGCATTTCCTCTATTGCTTGAGAATTAAAGATTTGCATTTTTATTATTTTCTTGGTTACCTTTACATTTTTAATATTCTAAGATTTTTTTCCCCCAAATACATGGTTCTGACAGCTTTACAAATAACAGTGTAACTTAAAATACTTTCATTATTTGGAAGGTTTTGAGGAACGGTGCAGAATTTTAAAAATTCATTCATATATGGATGGTCAGAAAGATGAGCAGTCATTTAAAATTTTTAACATTCAAATTTGACTAGAAAAATTTTTTCTAATAAAATCTGAAGTGATTTTTTCCCCATGAGCCTGGTGTATGACATTCCTTTGGGCAGAACTCCTAACCCCCAGCACTGACCATGGCCCAAACCAGTCAAGAGACCACAGCTGCTGCTCAGGGACCCAACCACCCTCCCAGAGCTGTCACTTGGCAGGCTGAGGGTATTGATGTCAGACCCACTACCTCCTGAGGCTGCAAAGTCTGAAGTAATTTAATTTTTTTATACTCTTCCCAAATCTGGAAGGATCTTAGCACTTTTAATTATCCATAAAACACCACACATTCCATCTTATCAATGCTATCTAATTCAACATTTTTTAACACACACAAAAAACTTGTAGTACTTAATACCAAACTCTTTTTACCAACATCTTTTAATCAATGGCTATTTTCACTGTTGTTTCTTGTGCCTACACCTTCCCTACTTTTCTTCATAATCCATCTTGTAATAGTGTTTTTAGTGAAGGCAGTAAGTGGTAAACTAACTTTCTATGTAAAGAAAAAAAAAAAAATCTAGAGAGTGATTGTTTAGCTGGGTATAAAATTCTACTTGACAATTACTTTCTCTCAGCACTTTGGAGGTATTACTCTACTGTCATTTGGTAGCTTTTGTTGCTGATGAGAAATCTGCTATCAGCTTAATTACAGTTCCTTCACTGATCATCTGCTTTTCTGCTTTATCCTTAATATCCTCCAGTGTCACTCTAAAGTATTTGGGTATAAATTTAACTTTGTTTATGCTGGTACTTGTGGTGCACTTTTAGTCTGAAGAATCACATCTTTACTTTTAGAATATCCTATCCTTCAATTGCTCCAAATATTTCTTACCTACCATGTCACCATTCTCTTTTTCTGGAAATCCTACTGAATGACTATTGAAACATTACAACCTCTTTTCCATTCCTTAGCTGTTCCTTATCTATCCATTTATCTATCTATCTATCTATCTATCTATCTATCTATCTATCTATATCTCTGAATTGCATTTTTTGTCAACTCCTCTTGACAACATTTTAATTCATAAATTTTCTCTTTAACTCTACTCAGTTTAAAGTTTATTCCATCTCTTACATTTTTATTTTAATGACCATATTTTCAAGATTTATAGTTAACTCTTTTTTAATATCCTCATGTCAGATTGTTCCATAAAGCCATCTGGAGTGAAATCATGTTCCAATAGTAGATTTTGCTGCCTGTCTTTTTTGGTATTAGATTTTCTTTCATGTCCTCAGGATGTCTGGCCTGCAGGCTCATTTTGTTGTTGTTGTTGTTTTAATTGATTTTATTTTATCTAATTTTTATTTTCTTGCAGCCTCATTTAGAATGAGAGGTTCATTCTCATTCTTGCTCTCTCTTTCTTTCCCCTCCCTTCCTCCTCTCCCTGTCTCTCTTCTTTCCTCCCTCCCTACTTTTGTCCTTCCCCAGTGGTTTTGTAGTTACAACCATCTGAACTCCTGAGCACTTAACCTAGAACAAGGTCATACTTACACCTCCCATCTTATGGGAACAATGGGAATATTACAGATCTGGTTACCAAGTACAAAAAATTTGGTTTACTTCCTACTAGTGAGGCTATGGCTTTGTTTTCCCACTTCTCTCTGTCTATAAAGTCTTAACCAGGCCATAGTTCCAGCAACAGGTCAGCAAGGGATTTTGTTCAGCTTCCTTTGCTTGAAGTAAGGGGAAGTGTGGCTCCCCACTCTAGGCCCTAGCTTAAAGCTCTGAACTCTGTTCTGGTCCTGTCTTGACAGGGACTGCATTTAGTCCCCTTTACTTTTCAGGAGCCCAATTCCTGGCTGTCACTGCCTGATTTTGGACCAGAGCCCAGTTGGCCTGACACTTCACCACTGCTTATTCCTCTAGAGTTGTTCCAGGTACGGGGAAGCTCTTCTTATTTTCTAACCCAGTAAATCCTTTGGATTTCCTTTTTTAAATATTCTATCTATCATTGTTATGTGTTTGAGGCCAAGGGCTGTGAAACCGTTATACCATCTTGATTAGGAGTCCAGTATAGGCTATTCATGTGTTTTCCCTATAAGGAAATCTACCAGAAAAAATGAATACATAGATGTGGGCATCTCAAGTATGGGGAGTGCAACTTGTCGAGTCAGAGGAAAGAAGCTTGGTAAAATGTCAAGTCTGTGCCCAAAGCAAGGTCACATGTTTATTGAAATGTGATCATTTCTGCTTCATGAAATATTCCAGAGAGCATAGGGCAACTCAAAGTTTCAGCCAGACAGCAAAGAGTGTGATTCCCAAGGATTCTTCTTACAGACCTTGTAACATATTGTAATAGTGACTTTATTATTACAATGCTATTTTTAGCTTTTAATCTTTTAATCACTTCAAGTGTGTTGCAAAAGTTCCAATATTTGAAGTATGCCATGAATACAAAAAAAAGGTATTATCTTTGCTCTCTGTTTTTTTTAGTAGTAGTATAGAGACTCTAAACTTCTGGAAGAAAAGTTTCATGTCTTCTCTCTGTATTATGGTACCCACCCAGGGCCAGGCAGGTACTCTCTTATAGCCCATAAAAGTGCCTTTGAAGATAATGAAATTTTAATTTGAATTGTTCTATGCCCAGCAAATCACCATGGGAGGCTCATAAGAGCTTTCAAAGATGGTACTGTTTTTTGATAAACAACATCATAAAAAAAAATTCACCAATAGAGTGAAATCCAGAATGCAAGTACTAATACATTTTAAACAAAAAGTGCCTAAATGATATTGAAGATAAAGATATATCATTATGGATACTTTTTTTAGTAGACATCGGCATGACTGAAATGCCATTAAATGACCTATAACCCTCCTCCCTGCTAGAAAAAGTGCATTCTAGATGTGGGCTCCACTTAGAGGAATAATAACTTGAGGTTTTGTGATTCTAGTTTTCAAGGCCCAGAAAGAGCCATTTGGGTGGACCTTTGCCACTGGCACCTCTGCTGTGAGCTCTGGAAGTGCTGTCTTGATGAACCAGACACACACTGGCCCCCTGAGCCCAAGGATCTTCTGCCTGGTGCATTCAACCCAATGCACGGGAAGCAACAGCCCTTCCAGAAGGAGGCTACACTAATTATATCTGAAAGCATACAGTCAATGGGACTATCTGTCCTTCTAATATGACTGATATTGAGGTGCTGATCAAACCCTTAAAACCAACAGGAGGTCTGGTTTATGAGGAAACCCAGCCCCTCCCTCCTACCTAGCCACATAGAAAATGGACAGGTTATCATTCTGAGGGCTTTATGTAGGTCATAGCATATCATTTCAGTGGACTGCCAGTAGGTCCTATCAGGTTTACAACTTTACCAGTCTAGATCTTAATAAAACCATAGAAATGCATTTTATTTTATTTTATTTTATTTTTTTAGAAGATTTTATTTATTTATTTGAGAGAGAGGCACAGCGAGAGAGGGGACACAAGCAGGGGGAGTGGGAGAGGGAGAAGCAGGCTTCCCACTGAGCAGGGAGTCCGATGCAGGGCTCGATCCCAGTACCCTGGGATCATGACCCAAGCTGAAGACAGATGCTTAATGACTGAGCCACCCAGGTGCCCCTAGAAATGCATTTTAACTTTTGACTGTAACACCAGAAGGAAAAGATGCTGGCAAAACACAGGCCAGAGGTCAGAAGAACCACTGCAAATTTTATTTAAAAACTGAATTATGAAATGAAGAGAAACAAATTATTCACCTCAAATCTGTTCATTTCATCCGTTCAAAGAAGCCCTAGGCTTCTTTAGGGGTAGGCTTAAGTCTCAACACACTTTAGTATTTCCTAGAGGCCATACTGAGCAGAAAACTCCGGCTCACTCAGATCTCAACCAGCATGAAACTTTGTGAGTGTAGGAATGGCAAGAATCCCTGAGAGACCAAACATGTTCTTCAGGGATTTTATACCATAAAAATTATTGATGACCCATTTGGGCCACACGAGTTTCTAAAAACCACAGAAACTGTCTTAACTTCACAGAATTTGGATGATTTTGCCGTCTCAGCTGAAGAGCTTCAGAATTCCTTTCTCTTTCTTTCATGTCCAGTGATCTAATCGTTTTGGCCTAAGACACCAAAACAAACCGCAAAAGTCACACTTTCAAGTTCTGGTTACCCGGGGCATAAACAGCATGTTTGTGGACTTTTTAGGCCAACAGTCTCTCCTCTCTGTGGCCCCACCATCCCAACTCAGGATTCACAACAGGTTTAATAAAGAGAAATTGAATTTATGCACCAAACATAGGAGCACCCAAATATATAAAGCAATTAATAACAACACAGAGGAACTAATAGATAATAATACAGTAATAGTAGGGGACTTTAACACCCCACTTACATCAATGGACAGATCATCTAAACAGAAAAGCAACAAGGAGACTTGGCTTTGAATGACACATGGGACCAAATGGACTTAACAGATATATTCAGAACATTCCATCCTAAAACAGCAGAATACACATTCTTTTCAAGTGCACGTGGAACATTCTCCAGACTAGATCACATGATAGGTCACAAAACAGGCTTCCACAAATACAAAGAGATTAAAATTATACCGTGCGGCTTTTCTGAACACAGGGCTATGAAACTAGAAGTCAATCACAAGAAAACATATGGAAAGACCACAAATAGGTGGAGGTTAAGCAACGTGCTACTAAACAATGAATGGGTTGACCAGGAAATCAAAGAAGAAATAAAAAAATACACGTAAAGAAATGACAATGAAAACACACTGGTCCAAAACCTTTGGGATGCAGCAAAAGCAGTCCTAGGTGGAAAGTTTATAGCAATACAGGCCTACCTCAAGCAAGAAAAATCTCAAATAAACAACCTAACCTTACATCTACAGGAGCTTGAAAAGGAACAATAAATAAAGCCTAAAGCCAGCAGAAGGAAGGAAATAATACAGATTAGAGCTGAAATAAATGATATAGAAACTAAAAAACCAATAGAACAGATCAATGAAACCAGGAGCTGGTTCTTTGAAAAAATTAGTAACATTGATAAACCTCTAGCCAGGCTTATCAAAAAGAAAAGAGAAAGGACCCAAATAAATAACATCACAAATGAGAGAGGAGAAATAACAACCAACACCACAGAAATACAAACAATTATAAGAGAATATTATGAAAAACTATATGCCAACAAATTGGACAACCTAGAAGAAATGGATAAATTTCTAGAAACATATACATTACCAAAACTGAAACAGGATAGCAAAACTAAAATGGGAAGAAATAGACAACTTGAACAGACCAATAACTGGCAAAGAAATTGAATCAGTAATCAAAAAACTCCCAACAAACAAAAGTCCAGGACCAGATGGCTTCACAGGTGAATCCTACCAAACATTTAAGGAAGAGTTAATAACTATTCTTCTCAAATTATTCCAAAAAATAGAAAAGGAAGGAAAACTCTTCCAAATTCATTCTGTGAGGTCAGCATTACTCTGATACCAAAACCAGATAAAGACACCGCTAAAAAAGAGAACTACAGGCCAATACCCCTGATGAACATAGATGCAAAAATTCTCATCAACCTTGAAAAAGAAAAATAAAGCTGGAGGCAGCTCTTAATTATAGAAAACAAACTGATGGTTTACCAGAGTGGAGATGGGTTGGGGGATGGGTGAAATAGGTGATTGGGATTAAGGAGAGCACTTGCTTTATAGGATGTTCTCTTGTGTTTTTATTATGTGCAGCTATGTTTAAGGGTATGGCATCTAGCAAACCAATGTAAACCCCAATTCTTATCCTTTAAGGTCTGTGCTGTTAAGTTTTTCTTTTATTACCATTTTCTTTCTCTTTTTGGTGTTCTCTCCCCTTTTAAAATTTATTATCTGCCCATGGATCAGACCAAGGCTCTATAAATAATGAAAAAAATTCAAATCCCTATAGTAATTTCTATATACAGGGGCACCTGGGTGGCTCCTTCAGTTGAGCATCCAACTCTGGATTTCGGCTCAGGTCATGATCTCAGGGTTGTGAGTTCAAGCCTCATGTCCAACTCCGCACTCAGCATGGAGTCTGCTTGTGATCTCTCTCTCCCTCTCCCTCTGCCCCTACCCCTGCTTGCACACACTCTCTCTCTCTCTCTCTAAATAAATAAAATCTTAAAAAAATTTCTATATACCTAAGAATAACATTCTTGAAATGAAGAACCATTAAAACAGCATTTCAACACTGCTCTTACCAGGCTCCAAATATATGCTGGGTGCTATGCTATATACAGTCCATCCTCTGCCCCCCCTTCCCCAGGAATTCACGTTCTAGAGCAGAGTTAGCAAACATCCATGACCGCAAGTGCCTGTCAGGTGGCGTGAATGCGTTAGTGGGGCCCTGTGCCTGCCTTCACTGCCTGAATGGACAAGCCTGGAACCAACTGGGAAGCATATTCCCTGTCATAAGGGGGCTGGTGCTGCTCAGCTCAAGCCCAACACTGCTCCATGGAATTTGTTTGTGTCAAGTTGCCTGATCTGGTTTTTCAAGAGAAGCTAGAAATTTGGATTTCTGTGTGAAATCCTTAAATGTTAGTGCCAAGATGAAATAAAAACTGTGACTGAGACAAAACTTGTCTGCAGGTCAAATATGACCCCCAGGTAACCAGTGTATGTTCCACTCTCCTTAGCCATAGCTTTTTCAAACTTGGGGCACTCTCTGAAAAGATACAAGATCGTATAATTCTCTGGACTATGAGTCTCTGACAAGAATAGCACTGGTAGATAAAGGACAAGAAGGATTTATTAGGAGGCTAGACCAGGGTAAGAGCTTAGCTATGGGGTAGGGTAGAAAACACTGGATTTGCCATCAGATGATCTGGGTTTGAGTCTTGGCCTCTTAGTAACTGGCAGGATTACAACGGACAGGATTCTTCATGTTTGTGAGCATCAGTTTCCTTGCCTACAACAGAAGGGTAGAAATACCCCTTTCACAGGATAGCAGCAGGGATTAAAGGAAACATATGTGAAAATGCTTTATAAAGTACAGCGGGAGCTGTAGGCATGAATGGGCAGTTTGATCTCTGAACGCATTGAGTAAGGGCTATGAAGGATTCAACAGCACTGGGTAAGGTGGTGGTGGAAAGGCAAGGGCTTGGTTATTTAGCTCACCCCTGGGAAGGAAACTATGCACTTCCAAGTACAAGGAAATGGAGGCAAAAACTAAAAAAGCCTGGCGGTGGGGACAGGAAGGAGAGCTGCGCTTTAGAGAGAGCACGGTTTCCTTCGTGAAAAAACTTACTGAAACTATAAAGCCCACAATGAAACCCTTCACTGACAAAGTGGTGAATATCCACCTGGTGGGATTGTTTGTGGCAAATTTAAAATCACAGGTTGGCTTCCTACTCTTGGGATATTTTCAAACCACCAACTTACCTCTCCACCCTTAAGTCAAAGAATAAGAATTCATCTTACTACTAAGCCCAAGAAAAACACCATCAGAGGAGATCACAATGCTGGAATACTTTTATTAATTCCAAGACTAAATATAGATGATTTTTGGATTATTGGCTGTTTTCAATGATCAGCACCAATATTCTCCTTTATGAAGTGGATAAATAAGTGGTTTTTCAATAAATCGCAAATCTTTCACCAGGAGAGTGGAAAATTTCACTACGGGGTTATTACTGGTTTCACTCTTTAGGTAACGGCACAATTGCAAATTCTTTGCTTCTTAACTTTTAGCATTAAGGGCTAGATAGTTTTTCAAATAAGTCTAAGGATGCTGGCTTGATTTAAGAAGCAGAGAAAAAGAAGAAAATTATTGATGTAAAAGAACTTTTGTTGTTGTTGTTCTTGTTGTTTTCTCCAAAAACAGTAACCAAAATTTTAGAAAGTCCCAGTGGAGAATTCTTGATAGTCCTAGACCCTAGGGAGCTGCTGGCCAAGATCTTCCTACCTCCAGCCCAGGGCCATTTCCCTTTAGAAAGAATCCATATTTAGCAGGAGACACAGTGCCACTCAGTCTTACAGAAGGTGAAGGAGAAATTCATTCCTACTCCACATTCTTGCCCTGGATCTGTTAGGTGTAAATCTACCTTATTGACAGTCAGAATTTGGGGATTTAAGATGTTAATTGACCTGGAAATGAATGCATTAAAAAACAAATGTCATCCCTGAGTGTTTCTCCTTGTCAGCAGGGATTGGAAGAAGCAGGTGGTTTTTAACCTGGAGTACGGAAGACCCTCCCCCCCCATTCCCCCCGAAAGGGGTCTGGGGCTGTGACTTATTCCAATATGATATTTTTTGTAATCCGAAGTATTTTATTTTATACATTTAAAAACACTCTAAGAAGAGGTCTGTAGGCTTCACTGGACTGAAGGAGGCGAAGACCTCTCTGTACTGGATATCTTTTCTTGAGCAGGAGCCATGCGTCTCTGCTGTGAGATGCATTTCTGGACTTGTATTGGGAAATCAAAAAATGTCAACAGATTATTTTTGACTGAGATTTAAAAATATTCCCCCATCAAAGCTTGGGTAAAACTTCCATTTCAAAGAGTTGGATAGCAGACTACAATAACCACCACCAAGATTTTTATGCAAATAGAGTCCCCTGGGTGGTTCAAATGCCTGAAAGAATTCCTTTATTTGCCGCTTAATCTTGTACAGTGGTTCTCAAGGTGTGGTCCATAGATCGCTGGTGGGACTCCAAGACCCTTTTAGGGGTCCACAAGATCAAAACTACTTTCATAATAATACTAAGGTGTTATTTGTCTTTTTGATGGTGTCGACGTTTGCATGGATGGCACAAAACTGTGGTGGCAAGTGACTGGCTCGTGAATGTGAATGGAGACCGTGGACCTCACTGTACCAGACGTAATGGTATTCTTCACCATCACACACACTTGCAACAACAAAAATTTTTTTTTCACTTAAGAATGGCCTTGAGAGAGCAGTAAAAATTGTACTAAATCTCAGCCCTTGAGTACACATCTCTTTAAACTCTGTGAAGAGATAGGAGAAGTTTGCATAAAACACTGCTGCTATTGACCTCTTAGAAGTCTGGTGTAGACTAAGGACCCACTTCACAGACCAATGTGTTTAAATGTATAAAATAAACCGTATAGGATTAGAAAGGAAACCAAAAATATTGAATTATTTCTCAAAATACTAAAAAGTTGTGGTAGTATATATTATTTAGATATATATAAGCATATATATATATATATGCTTATTTGATATATTAAATAACAAGATTTCTCAGTGGGTCTAATATCTACCATGATATTGATGCCAGTATTATGGTAGTGCGAATGATTCTTTTGAGATCATTCCAATAAGAGCAACTGATATAAAATACCTTTAATTCTAGATTGCTACCATTATAGATATGGTTAACAGTGCTATAGTCTGTTGCCTACATTCACAAATGAAGGAAATGCAAATGAAAATAAAGATGCATCTTTTTCCTCTAGTGGAGTTCATGGACTTTCTTGGAATTTATCCAGGGACCATTATCCCTGCCTGAAATACTACATATTATTTGTCTGTTTGTTTGCTATCTGTTCATGTCGCTAGGATATCAGCTCCAAGAGAGGCAGGTCTTTGTCTTGTTCACTGTTGTCCCCGGGCTCAGGAGAGGGTCCAGCCCCAAGCAGATGCTCAGCCAGTGTTTCTCGAGTGAACGAGGAAGTACCAGCAGCTTCCAGGTCCTACTGAGTCTACTTGGCAAGCTCTCTCTTCTTTCCACTTCTAGTTCAGACTCCTGACAGAATATCATTGAGGATTTCAGTATTTCTGTCTCATAAATATTGCAGTTTGCGGCTAGTCTCATTATTCGATCCAAATTATTTTAGAAAGAAGTTGTTGCCTTAAAAGAATGGCTTAATTGATTAATAGCCTCGTGGCAATGTTCCCCGAGGGTCTGGGGATCGTCTGTGTCCACCACTGTTCCCTACTGGCTTCCGCAGAGGAGAGGCCAATGACTGAAACAATGAGCCAGAATTTTCTGCAAAATCCCTAAAGCAAAGCTTCTGTGGACTAAGATGGAAAGTCTGAATCTGAAAGTATGAATATCTGGGATTGTAGTTTCATCCACGAAAATACCCTGGTGTAATGTGGAAGGCCAAACAGCTGAATGGAAACCTACCATCCAGTTAATTTATCAGTGCATGTTTTCTTTGGCTTCTTGATTTTAATACATTGATTTCCTTAACTATTTGACTTTAAAAGTAAGAAAGATCTCATTTGTGTCAAACCTTAGTCTTCCTCTTCAAATATTTTTATTTATTACAAAGTCAACCCATGTTTATTATAGAATATATAGTTAAGCAAAAAGAGCAAAATCAACAGAAACCTAAATCTGCCCCACAGATATAAATATTTTTAAATAAAAGATACAAAGAATATAAAAATATAATAAATAAAAAGAAATATTCGGTGCATTGCCTTTTTCAGTATTTTTTATCTGAAAGCCTATTTGTCTTGCTGTGGGTTGTCCTGACTGTAATGCCAAACTCCAAATAAAATTTAAGAAGAACAAAGGAAGCAAAAGTCTTTGAACTTTCTTACCCTATACCCTCTTTAAAAATATTTATAAGTGAGATTTCTTCACACAGAGGCCAATGTTTCTTTAGTTGGCTGTTCATTGACTTAGATGTTCTTCCATCTCAATTACAAATGGGGAGGAATGGAATTCATAAAGTACAACTGATTTGATTACCAAAAAGCTCAGGAAAGTTTATTTACCACATGAATAAGCAACTTCTTATTAACTCTTATATCTGAGGAAGAGGCATGAAGATGAGACAGTGCTCTCAGCCTCTCAGAGGACAGTGGGCAAGTTTTCTAGGGTCCCCTTCATGCAGAGTGAATATGACGGCCTTCATTTAACGAGTGACGTGTTCACTCGGAAAGAGGGACACATGACTGCATCCCACTTGACAGACTTGCGGACACAAATTATCTCCTTTTGCAGTTGGTAGAACACATGCTTCTGTTAACACAATGCAAGTTTCAGTTTTATCTGAATGGGGATCAAGGCCAATTGCTTGTTTTACCTTTATGTTGATAGCAGTTTCATGGATTACCTTTTCTCTTCAACGCTCTAGCCACCTGTCACATCAGTCTGTGTTGATAAAATGCTAAAGCAGTCTGTAAAAAATAACAGGGACCCAGGACTTGCCTTTCAATGGTGACGCAGCTCCCTCCTTCAAAGAGGAAGGGCCTGAAAGTTCTAACTTCAACATTTTACTCCCAGCTCTTTCCTTCTGTCCCTGTCCTAATTTCTTTTGAACCTTTAAAGCTTTTTGACCAAGGTTTTCATTTAGGGGGCACTTAGTGAAGCCAATGAATTCTATCCTCGTGAAGTTCCCACAACAAAACACGAAGTGACCAGTGAATTACCGGAAACAGAGGGCAACGAGGAGGAAGAGGGGCGAAGGAACGGCATGCCTGGGACCAGGCGGAAGTCTCCTTTGAAGGGTAGATTTGGACATGGAAGGAGGCTGAGACACATCGGAGAAGTGGAATGGGCTGTGGTGTGGCAGGGAGGAGGCAGCGAGCATGGGACAGTGTGGTCACCTGGTAGGTCCACATCTTCAGGTTAGAGACCAGGAAGTGTCCCCCCTTGGGCTCCCTGCCCTTCAGAGAAGAACACCAGCAGCAAGGTGGACTTCAGGGAATTGTGGCGGTGGCGGTTTGTTTAAAATACGTGGAATAAACTAGGGACTGGACACACAATGCAGCCCCAGGCTAGCTGTCCCATGTGGGGTTTCAGTTCTTGCTACTTCCTGCCTCCCACTTTTGTACCCCAGCCACATTCCCTGCCTTCCGTTTCCTCTGTGCACCAGCCCTTTCTGTCTGTCTTCCTTCTACTTATCCCACAAGACTCAACTCAGGTGTCACCTCCTGAGGAAGCCTCACAGACCTGACCTCCTCACCCAGCTGCTGAGTCTCATAGATACCACCCCGGTGCTAGAACCCAGGGGTTATGTGTCTGCCTCCCCCCTTAAACTGGATTCTGAGAACAGTCTGTCTTTTTCTGCAGCCCCAGCCCCCACCACCACAGAGTAGACACACAGCAGATGCCCAGGGCCTGCTGGCTGAATGAATATATCTTGGATGCCTGAACACACACCTACGTAACGTAGATCAAGAGGATCAGAGCAAGGGATGAAACTCAGAAGTGGGCCCCCACAGCAGGAGCAATTTTGTTCTGTGTGCTGATGTCTCCCAAGTGCTGAGAAAAGGGCCTGCCACATAGTAGGCACTCAAAAAAGTATTTTTAGAATAAATTAATAGGAAGAAACGTCGTTGACAGTGGTGCAGAGGAAGTGATGATTTACAGATTCTCTTGCAATGCCAGAAGATTTCAGAGAGCTTTGCTGGAGGGTAAAGGTTGCTCTCATGAGAGACCTGCTTTTTTTTATCTGGAAGCAGGCTTCCTGGCACCTGCTTTCTTCCACGGCTTGTTCACAGGCATTAGAAGTATCTGGAGTAGATCACATATACACAGGTTGAAGTGACCCCAAACCCAAGTCTTCTGATGGCTCAGGACCACTCAGGGCACAGCACTTTCTACAGTGGCCTGACTCCCCTGGGCAGATTCTTTTCACCCTAACCTTTCTGGGCTTGTTCTCTACAGATGCTGGGCTCTCAGACACTGGAGCGCACAACACAATGCGAGAAGACTCGGGGCTGCCTCCTTCCGGGCCGCACACAAGCTTTATTTCCCAGGCTGGAGAGTGCAGGGCTTTTGAGGATAAACAATCTCCCAAAAACTGCCAGTGGCCAGGCAGGCAGGTAATTAATATATCTCCTGGTATGTGGGTGGGAGGAGGCAGGAAGCATACCAACCACATCACTGGGCTGTAATGGAAGTTACAGTTCTCTTAAAAGGTCATATTGAGGTTGAAACACACTTCCCAGTAGTGTCTGCCTTTCTAAATGTAAGATTCAGGATCTAAATACGAGTGGTAACAGATGCAACTACACCACAGCCTTTTATATCATTTTAGAGATGGCACCATTCACTCATTATCAGTAAAAGTGTGTAAGTATGTCAGCATCAGCTGCAACAGCAAATATGTATTGAGAGGGGTGGTGGTGTGCAGGGGCTGGGGATATAGTTCCTCTCTCTGTCCTGGAGAAACTTTCTGTCTAGGTAGGGAGCCAGGGCACACAATGGTGATGAAGGAGTGCAGGGAAGGGCAAAACACAGGGCATGACAATGCCCCCTACCGGGATTCAGAGGAAGGGGAGTGGCTTAAGGGATTTCTGGTATCAGAAATGCAACAGGGAATGATTAAAGCAACTGCATGTAGCATAGAGGTAGGACGGGCAACTCTGGGGTCATATGACCTGGGTTCAAATCACTGGTGTGTTCTGGTGAGTGCATAACAACCACCTTTCCAGAAAAAAACAACAGACGCCTGATTTGTAGTATTTGCACGTTTCCATTGTGTTGTAAATTCTCCCACCATGGCCAAATTCAAGCTGCCATCTTGATGTCAACTGAATAGCATAATTCCTAAAAATTTAACAATTGCTCAGAGCCAGTCTAGGCCAGCTCCAGCACACCATGGTTGAAATCTAGGCTCTGCCTCTCACTAGTTGTTGGAATTTAGGCAAGTTACTTAACTTCTGTAGTCCTTGGTGTCTCACCTGTGAAATGGGCATGGTGACATCTCAGAGGGATGCTGTACGGATTAAATGAGATACCGTATGTGTGGCAGCTATGAACCTTTCCTGCTATAGGGAGAGAAATCGACCAATCGCCCCAGATGCTATGCTCTGAACCTATCACCTCATTTGTGCCGAGGCCATGCTTCCCATGGGCTGTTCTCAGCCAAAGACTGAGTGTGGCAAACAGACTGTGGCAGGCCCATTCCTGCAAGAGGCAGGATTCCTCTGATGGGTGATTTTGGCTTTTAGATTCCCCAGCCTAAGGTGTGGCCAAAACTTTCTTGGAAGAGCACTCTAGTCTGAACTTCTGCCTATCTGATTCCTCCTTATCTGTTCTCCATGGTTCTTCCCAGCTCCTTTTACCCTGACAGGCATTTCTTGCAATAAATCTCTTCATGTCCAATCTCATCTTGGAGGACCTTAGCATGCTAATCACTTTGGACTTTATATGTAGTAAGTGCTCAGTAAGTTTTTTTTTTTTTTTTTTTTTTTTAAAGGAGTGCTGTGGGATTTCCTTAACCCTTTTTTTGAGGACCTACCTCTTCCCCTGGTAAATGATCCTGAAAGAGAAATTCTCTTCGGGAGAGACAGTGACTACCAACCTTGGCGTGCCTCTGTATGCCTCACCAGGACAATGCAGACTTGCCCTTCCCATCACTGTCTCCACTTTTTCCTGCCCTCCACTCAACTTCATCTGGCCTCTACCCTTATCACTAAATGGAAACCATTCTTGCCACGATGACTTGCTCTTGCAATGTTGCTAAATCCAAGATGGCTACATTTTCCTAGTTTCCTTTTGCTTGCCCCTTCTAGAAACTTCCAACAATGAAAACTATTTTCCTCTGATCCTGTAATGCCACCTCTCTACGTTATCTTCTTCTTGGAACTCTTGCTCAGTTTCCTTTGCTTCCAACTCCTCAATGAGTGCTAAACAATGGGTAACCCTGACAGGCTCTTTTATCCTCAACCTTAATTTCACCCCATGGCTTCAATTCAACAACTTTTATCAAATAACCACTGAGCACCAGCATTGTTCCAGATGTGATCTCACCCTTTATGGAATATATACTTTAGTGGATTAATTATCCTCTCTCTGAATACTGATAATTTCTAATCCCATAGATCCAGCCCAGCCCTCTCTTCTGCTTGCTGGATGTTCCTGTCACATAAAGTTCAGGCATCTGAAACTCAGCACGCCCAATGCAGAACTTGTTTTTCCTGCCCCTCTGTCTCTTCATTTCCTACCCTCAGGTTGAATTGCTCCAATCAGAAACCTGGAATCTTCCTTAACTCCTGCTTCTCCTTTAGCTCCAAGTCAATCACTCATGAAGCTTGCTGATTCTACCCCATAGATATGTCTTAATCTATCCATTCCTCTTGGTCTTCTCTACCATGATCTATTCCACACCAAAATAGTTTATCTAGTTCCATTCCAGGTACCTTCCCCTTGTATAAGATTTCAAATGCAAATCCAATCATGTCATCTCCCCACACCCCCCACCCAAGCACAATTCAACCTGTCTTTGACTTTTCATTGTCTTCAGCATAGAGGCCCACATACTTAGGCTATTTTTGAAAGCCTTTTATGATCTAGCCATGCCCACCTTTCCAACTCTATATCACATCTTTGCACTTTGCTTTTTAAACTCCATCCATATGAGATTCTCACAGTATCTGAGACTCTTGACCTCCACACATGCTATTCCCACAGCCAGGTCACCTCTCCCAGTTACTCGTTTAATGCCTGTTTTCCCCTGACAGATTATATACTCTATGAGGGCTGGAACACATCTGTGTTTTTCATTATTGTATTCTCAGTATCTGCCAGAGCACTGGCTACAGAGTAGGTGCTGAGTATTTGTTGAAAGAAAGAATGAATGAATTAACCACATTAGAATATAAATAGTCTGATCATTTTATGCACATGATGTACATAATCAGTTGCAGATGGGAAGATTCATTAAAAGATGTAACAAAATGCCAGATGGACCAGGCTTATTCATAATTAGAGGAAAGAACTCGGGAAGAAGAGCTTAACTTAAAAAAAAAAAAAAACAAACAAACTTGAATTTTCAGTCACTGAGTGTGTGTGTGAGCATGTGTATGTGTACATGGTGGGGGACAGAGGTCCACCCATGGTGATGTGGTCACCTTGAGCTGACTGTGCCCTCCAACTGTGGACAGGTGTGGGATTACAGTGTGTAAACTGGTGAATAATAAACTGGAAAAGTTTAGGAGATAACCATCATTTCTGGGCTTTGTAATTTTGCTCCAGAACTTCAGGGATACCCTTTTAGATCATCCAGCACTTCATAGATTTTGTTCCTGACATTTTATTTCCTATATTTACTTTTTCTGCTAAACACCTAGCTGGGCTTAGCGCTTCTGAGGTCAACAGCAGCACGATGAGAACTCACTCCATGTGGCGGGTCTGACCTTCCCGCTCATCCCAAGTACTCAAATGAACAGTTGAGATGAGATAATCTCTATGTTTCTTTTCTACCATTAAGTACTATGACTAATTGAGGTCTGGTTTTTGGTTTTTTTATTTTCCTCTTCTCAACTGCCCGGGATCCCGTGTTAAAACAGGCCTGATGACAAATCCTGTTCTTACATTTGGCTTCCTCCTGCTGATCATTTTCTTGCCTATTTGGTTTTCTGGGCCTCTTCTTCTAATTAACCAATGATGGTTTGATCATAAGTTAAGGGCCTACCCTGTGTGACTCCATTCTAGTAGACCCTGGTAAAGATATTTAATTGCTTCTTGCCACAACTTTGTCATTTGCAAATTGGGACTAATAAGGCTATCTTGGAGAACACATTTTTTTTTTGGAAGACTGTAGACTTAATGAGGTGCTTTGAATTTTTCAAAAGAAAAGCTCTTTGAAAACTTGGTGTTAATTCAGCCCTTGATGTAAAATCATTTATTTTGACGAATTTTTAAATTCTCAGTGCTAAATGAGGCTTTGTAAATAAATTAAATACAGATTGTGCTCTGCAGAAGCCTGACTTCCACTAGTAACATTTAGAGAGAATTAGATGAGGTGTCTTTTATCTAAAATGCTAAAATCGACACTGGATGAAAAGTGGAGCCCAAAGTAGTTTTCAGGCAAAGGGTATAAAACAAATAATAGATTCCCTCAGTTTAGAAGAACTCTCTCATAAAGAAGACTTCTGAAGATGAAATGTTGAAATTTGTCAAACTAATGATACCATTTTATTTGCTCATTAATAAGCAAGCACTATAGACCTCAAGTATAACAGTACTATTTGTTAGCAGGCTAAAACCTAACAGTCTCTCCTCTTGTTTTTGATACTAAAATATTGACTTAATTAAATGGGTAGAACTTAATGTCATCAGCTCTCATAGAAAGATGAACTCCGAAACCCTTTAGATCCATAGAAGCAACAATGAACTTGGCTGAGGACATCTAAACATCCATTTACTTTAGGCAAAAGTCCAGCTCAGTTATCGGCGGTGGACTGGAAACAATTGAGAGACTTGTCCATAAAACACAGGTATGTAAATTTACGCGAAAGGAAAGACTTAAGAAGGATGCACTGACTCGATCATATGTTTATCGAACTGTGAATCAATCAAATATTCATTTAGTTAATTATTCAAGAAATATTCTCTGAGCACTTATCATGTGCTAGACCCTGGTCTTTTTTATTTTTATTTTTTAGGTGAAGAAATGCTGGTAAGTAAGACAGGTAAGTTCTCTGCACATGTGGAGGGAATTCTGTTAAGAGCTTCCTATATGATGGGCTCGAGGGAGGTAATGAATGCGACGGACGCGAAGTTGGGACGATAATGCCTGCCCTTTAGGAGCTGACAGTCAGGCTGGGGAGGGACTCAGGAAACAATGAGAGAGTCGTGTAGAACAGCCAAGAGGCAGTTCAGCATAGTGGTTAGGAAATGACCTCTGGAGCCAGACTGCCTGACTTTGAATCCTAGCTTCATCACTTAATGGATGTAACTTAACTCTTAACCTCGCAGAACATCAGGCTTCTCATCTGTAAGACGAGAGCGTAATAATATAATGATAATCTCATAAGATTATGTCGTGAGGATCAGGGTAAGTATTCAAGTGCTTAATAGTACCTAGAACAGATGGAAACTCAAGAATAAGTGATAGGGAAGAGCAAACAAGTAACCGGGATTCTAGAAAAGGGAGAGCACCCCAAAGGTTGGAATCAAGAGACACTGGAGATGAACTGTTGAAAGGCAGATAGGATATGGATGAAGAGAGAAGAGAAGGAGGCCTCCTAGCTTGGGAGAGCAACATAAAGGCAGGGATGGAAGTTGACGCGAGCCTGTTCCGGGAGGAGGATGTGAGCAGCTTGGTTTGATTAGCGTTTGTTTGGGAAAGCAGTAAATTAAGGAAGCAGGATAGGTCCAGATTAGTGAGAGTTTTGAACGGAGTTTAGAATTCATCCCGGAAGGCAGGAGTCACCTAGCTTCTTGA
This sequence comes from Callorhinus ursinus, assembly GCF_003265705.2. Classification (NCBI taxonomy): domain Eukaryota; kingdom Metazoa; phylum Chordata; class Mammalia; order Carnivora; family Otariidae; genus Callorhinus; species Callorhinus ursinus. The sequence goes on along the minus strand of NW_027397068.1, from coordinate 63,510,038 downwards.
GAATGGGATTAAACGATGACGTGGAGGGCTGCTTTCGAAAACTCAGCGGGCAGGGCTAAGAAAGGTGCAAGGGAGGGAACGCGGCCAAGAGGAGGTCTGTTGGGAGCTCTCGGAGAGGGAGACATTAAAGACTGGTGTGTCGGCAGGAGCAAGGCAGAGAAGCTGAGGAAATCTGACAGACATTCCAAAGGAAGAAATAAAAAGGGTTCCAGTGCAGATTGGACTGGATGAATGAAGAACTTTTTTTTTTTTTTTGAATCAGGATTACTAAAGATTGGCGATGTATGTGTATTATTCAAAAGTTTTAAATACATATGTGAGCAGATTGGGCAAAACTAAGGCAGGCAAGATGTATGAGATTGACTGCACGAGACTCTTACAGGATACTCAAGGAAGGCTGAAGACACGGGGTGCCAGCATTGGCGGGAAGAAAGAAACATTGTGAGACAGGAGCAGCTCATCTGTGAAGGGCTGGACACGGAACCCATGGTTCAAACTAAAGAAAGAATCACTCAGCCTTTCACATCTGGGATTTGCACATACAGGTAAAAGGCATCGACTAATTTATGATATTAACGATCTAAATTTAATGATGGGGAGCAGCCAGAAATGACAAAGTGAAAGTCTCAGAAACATATTAAGTCAAAACAATTCAAGTGAGGGGGTTTCTTCTCTCACTTCAACTTCGTTTTCAGAAGTAAAGGATAAATAACAGGCAGTTACTGGCAGGCTTGCCGACCACACAGGGCCGCGAGGGAGCATGGCAGGAAGTGGGTGTCACTTTGAAGCTGTCCCACAGTGCTTTTCAAGCCCAAAACTTCAATGAGAAGCATCATCCACCTGAGTGTCCACCGTCAAGGTTCCTCTCAAGGATCTTGGCTTATTTGCTTTCATATTTGTAGTACAATGGATTGACAACTACTCCAAGTACTGGGTCCTAATAAAAGAGTCCTTGCCTTTCTCAAGTCAGGTGTGCTCAGGTTTACAGCAAAGGACTTTCTGGTCCTTTTGAAGCAGCCCCATAGGAAGTCAAAGAAGACTGTACAACAGAAGTTGGGGAGACATGTGGTCTTGGTGTCAAAGATGGGCCCAACCTCGCCAAAGATGATCTTGACCTGGCAACACTTCATTTTTATATTTGCTCATAATTAAAGGCAAAGTAAAAGTGTACCTAATTCCACCCTCAGGCTCTAGTTGCTTTTCATGTCTCTTTTGTACGACAAAATTGTGAATGATGAATGCATTCTGCATTTATTACAATTTATTAAATGTGGTCACTGAAGAACAGACTTGCGAGGAAAACCATACCCATGAGAAAAGAAACAAGATCACATCCAGTCCGGAGACTTCCAAAAGGGATTCCCACATTGAATTTATCCCTAGTATGTTGTCTTTCCCTTCTAGATCCGGAGTAACAGGCTGCTGAGAAGGCAGTCACTCTGGTCACCAGATAATGGTGGTGGCTACCAAAAATGACATCTAAAGGTAGAGGGTTAGAAAAATACTGTCTTTTCCTTAGGTTTTCTGTCATTAGACATTGAGATTTACACCACTTATATTCTCCCTGAACTGAAATTCCAAACAGTCTAGATCCTAAACATTCTACTCTAGTAGAAAAAAAGAAGAAATGATCAAACACTGACAACAGTGATTCGATTTTTACTTCAATTATCTGGTTTCTATAAGAAACCAATTCTTATCATCACTATATTTAACACTTTTCTAGAGATACAAACAAAAGCAACTGGATAAGATTTATAAAAACTGGACAAAAGAGAAAAATTGTCATTATTAGCTGGGGATGCAATTTTATCTGGTAAATGAAAAGAATTTCCTGAAAATTTATTGAGAAATAGTAAGAGAACTGAGTTGGCTGAGTTAAAAATAATATACAGAATTGAATAATAGTAATAATAATATGCAACAATGGCAACAACAATAAAAAGATAAAATAACCTAGAAATAAACTTAACAGTGCAAGGTCTATATGAAGACACCTCTAAAATACTCTAAAGGGATATGACACAAGTTTGAATAAATGGAAAAGCAAAATACATTCTCAAATAATAAGACTCGACATAAAGATGTCAATTCTCTATATGTTAACCTAAAACTGAATGCAAACCCAATAAGTAACAATAGGGTTTTCTGCATATATATGTGAAGAAGAGGGGAGCTGAACAAGAGGATCTGGAAGTTCCTATGGAAAAATTAACAAAGACAAAGAGCTAGGACAGTTGAGGGAAAAGATTAATGAGAAGAGATTAGATATATAATAGTGTGCTACTGTACCTAAAGACACAGATGAAGGAACCAAGATTAAAAGTCAAAAAATAGGTCCCTCCAAAAGCCAGAATGTATTATATGCTAAAAGTGACACTTTACTGTGGAAAAGATGAATTATTCTATAAAAGTGGTTGGGATAATTTGTTAGCTCTCTGGGAGGGAAAAAGATACTGGATTGATATGTTACACCTGAGAGCAGGATAAATTTCAGATAAATCAAAGATTTTAATTTAAATAATATGAATTATAACAAAAACCCTGGAAGACACCATGGAGAATTTTTCTTTTTTTAAATCGCTTCAGGGTGAAGAAAGTCTTTCTAAGTGTGCCATACAACTTAGAGATGGTGTTTCACACCATGTTATTTACTTTCTTGCTCAAGAAGCTTGGTGCTCCTGCCTTCTGTGATGAATTCTAAAGTCCTTCCTCTGATTTTCAAGACTCTCACTAACTTGTGCCAATCCAACGTTGACTTCTTGCTTTCTCGAATAAATGCTAATCAAACCATGCTTCTTGCATCCTCTTCCCAGAACTGGCTCATTCTCATGTCCTTTTTTCCCATACTAGGTACTGATTAACCTATCCCTTCTCTATTGGTTTGTGATGCTTTTAGCTATTGAAGTTTTTTATTGACATGATTGTTGATTCACATGCAGTTGCGATGCATATTGATTAAACAATAATGATACTATTATAATGTTATTGATAGATATAAAATCCCTTACATCTAGGGAGCAGAAAGACCTGGAAGAGTTGTAAGCAGGGGAATGATGATGTCAGATTTGCACACTGGACGTTATGACTATGGATTGGGAGAAGATGAACCAGAGACAGGTTGATTGAGCCCATGAGGCTTTTGCAGATATCCAGATGAGAAATGAAGGGGGTTTACGGAATGACCCCTGATGGAGGCTGATCTGAAGGAAGTCAAGGAGGAAGAACCAACAGGCTTGGCAGGGGAACTGGACACTCTTGCACCCCACCTCCCATCTTCATGGCCACTTTTTACTATAGCCATTGCAGTAGCCACAGATTCACACAAGAGAAACTCTGCCTCGGCAGCTCGACACATCCCTTGCTTTCTGTTCTCAGTGCTACACCCACAGGAACCCACCCGGCACTCACATGTGCAGAGCCCAGACATGAGGGAGTTAAGGGGCAAACCTGACAACAAAGGATGAAATCAGTGGGTAGATGCTCCCCTTGTTCTTCCCCAACTACTCCTTGGTTTCCAAAGGAGTGACCAATGTGAGGACACACCCTTGTACGCTATAGCCTTCCTTGCACTGGCCTTCCCTGTTCCCCTCTCCAGCACCTCATGCCTATTCCCTGGGATCTTTGTCCAAATTCCCACACCCTTCACCCAAGCCCTTGCCTCAGGCTCTGCTTTCACAAGGACTGCAGTCTACGTTGGTGGCTAATTACGCATGGGTTGGGGGGTCAGGGGAAGAAAGCAGGGAGGGATGACTCCAGAGTTTCTTGTCTGGGTGAATGGAAAGATAGGAGTTTCACTCACTAAGAGTGGAATACAGGGTTTCTTTGTGTGTGGTAGAGGCAGGAAGTAGGAACAGATGCCCATCTTACTACAGCTTGCCGTCTTGCCATCACAGTGCCTGGCACATTGTAGGTGTTCAAAATGTGCTGAAGTTTCACATGCAAGTGGAGAAGAGAGACAAACCTCATTGGTTCTCCCTGTACATCTGTATCTGTTATTAAGTACGTACGGAAAGTTAAGTTGGGTTTTGGCCACAGAGCTGTGATGGGTGCTAAGATTAAAAGAGGAGATTATGTCCTATCATCTAGTCCATTTTAACTAAAATTACAGTTTAGTTTAAAATATAAGACATATACAACCATGAAATAATTGGAAGGAATTAAGAAGCAATACACATTAGTAAGTAAAAAAATAAATATAATCCACACCAAGTAATAATTCCTGTAGAGAGAAGGATCAGCAGCCATCAAAGTTGGTTGAGGTTAATCTTATCGTCTTGGATTAGGTCACCTTTCTAATCTCACATGGTTCTTGTTAATAGTGGTCAGCTAGAGAATGTCATAATTGTATCTGAGATTTTATCATCATCAAAGATTCCTCCATCTCTTGTTGAAATTGATAACCTTCCAGGGTGCCTGGGTGGTTCAGTCGGTTAAGCGTCTGCCTTGGGCTCAAGTCATGATCTCAGGGTCCTGGGATCGAGCCCCGTGGCGGGCTCCCTGCTCAGCGGGGAGTCTGCTTCTCCCTCTCCTCTGCCCCTCCCCCTGCTTGTGCTCTGTCTCTTGCTTTCTCTCTCAAATGAATAAATAAAATTCTTAAAAAAAAAAAGAAATTGATAACCTTCTTTTATACATCTGCTGATTCTTTCACAAGGCTCATCCAAGAGGTGAGTTTATTTCAAAAACTGGATGTGAGTGTTTAAAACTCTGCAGGTGGCAAAGGGGCAGTCATCTTACTATAAATTCCTATCAGTGTTACTTCCCCTTTAACGCAAAAGGAAATGAGTAGAGAAACACTGAGCTGAGTGTCGATATAACTCCATTGTCTTTTTACTTTGTCAAAGAAAATGCACAGCCATTTTAAAAAAGCTTTCTTTGTCACGAAGTTGAGTAGCCTTTGGTTAAAGTTCTTTCATTCAACCACGAATATATTCATGAGCTTAAGGTCAGAGAAAAAGTGGTCTGTGCCTACAGGTTGCACAATTTTATCGCCAGTTCACCCGCCAACTGTCCCATTCATTCCTGGCTGCATTCCTAGAAGATCAATGCAAATATCATGTGGGATAAGATCAAACTTCCTATTAAATTCCCATCAAGTCACACTTGCTGGTATCAGTTCTACTCTGTCTGGGACCCTCATTAGTCAATCATAAAAGGGAACTGAAGTAGTTTGTTAAGTGTGTTCTGCAAAACTAATTAGAGCTGAGACCATCACAATTTCCAGGCATGAGTATTTACTCTATAACTTTTCCAGGCATTTAAATTTTTAATATTTGGAGGTGAGTTTCACCTTCCTGTTGCATTTCAGGAGATCAACGATCTGTTATACCTGCTTCTACTGAAGATGGCCTTGAAGCTCCAAGGCACTTAGCATGCTCCTGACTCCCCACTCCTCAGCCCCCATCTAGCTACCTCTTTTTTGTTTCTAAGATTTATTTATTTGAGAGAGAGAGAGAGAGAAAGGGAGCACGTGCACGTGTGCTTGAGCACAGGGGGGAGGGGCAGAAGGAGAGGGAGAGAGAGTCTCAGGCCGGCTCCATGCTGAGTGTGAAGCCTGACGCGGGGCTTTATCTCATGACCCTGAGAACATGACCTGAGCCAAAACCAAGAGTCAGATGCAGCCACCTCTTTTTAAGAATATACTCATGCTAACGTCTACATCGTGCCCCATGCTTTGGAAAGAGGGCCTGCATATGGTGCCAAATGGTCATCCAGGCCATCTTCTTGGTTTCTATCCTCCTTGCAGTCAAAAGTATTTGTCCTTCTATTGCCAGACATTAGAGGGCCAGGCTCTGCAGCTAACAAATTCTGGGGCTTGTTTTGAGTGAGCCCGAGCAAAGCGAGCGTTTTTCCAATTATGCACCATCTAATTCAATTTACATTAGAAAAAATGCCAGCTATTTCATGTTAGTATTGACATTTTCATAAGTACTTGCAGTTAGGATTCAAGCTGAGATTCCAATAAATCTTTTAGATGTTTTACACTTTTACTCTTCCTGTCTTCAGACTTTGCAAAATATTTTTAAGAACACGTTTGGAGGTCATCCCGCCTTTGGGGAATTTATGCTGTGTATGGGAAACGAAGGGGCAGAGGAAAAAATATTACAATTTGGCAAAGCAAACTGAGGACAACTATAGAGACGTGCCAGGTTCTGAAAAACAAATGCAGGGTATGAAATTCTAAATTTTAACACAGATCAACTGAGCCGTTAGTTTTTTTACTTTATAATAAAACTTCACCCCATAACTCCTTTGAATAGCAAGCGCCGTGAGGGCCCATTATTTTAAAGAACACTTAAACTGTAGTTCTGCATTTAAAGTGTAGTTCTATTCACCTGTGTCTTTTTACTTAGCATGTATATGTATTTGTATAAACTGGCCGGCATTTAAAGAGTGATGCATGTTTCTTTGAAGAAGTGGCAGTGGAGATGTCCTCCTGATAAAATATTTTATTCATCAGAGTGCTCACTCTCTCTTTTACTGCCTAAAGCAGGGGTCTGCAAAGCGAGATCTTAAATGCACGTAGAATTTACTCTTTGGCTTCTGTATAATAAATATTACCCACTTCGATTTAGAAGAAAGCCTGACAACACACGCGCAAGCGTACATAAATACAACAAACCGTGCACTATACCATCAGACTTCTTTAATGACATTTATTTGTGCACGCCAGTTCAAAGCCTTACAAGTAGGCACATTTCTGAGGGGAAGGCAAATATAGCTTTTTCCAAATGGGCGGAGGATACAGAAAGTGAGATTCTAGAAGATATTCAGGAGGTGCGTTTCTCGGTGAGAACAGCTCCTGCTGATACAGCCCAGAATGGGTGGATGTGCTGTTATCCTTCCATAGTTCTCAACCTTAGCTACATGTTGGCATCACTTCCAGAGCTTTCAACAAATCCCAAAGCCCAGGCTGCACTCCAGATCAATTAAGCCAGCACTGCTGGGTGTGGGAGGCAGGCGTCCGTGGTTTTTAAAGCCCCCCAGGTGATTCCAATGTGTGGCCAGGCTGAGAACCATCACCTTTGTGAATCTGAGCCAACTGGCCCAGCAGGGGTGCAGAGCTGAGCCCCCAGCGCAGAGACAGCTGCAGGGGCCCCTGACTCATAGTGAGGGGCGGGGTCAGGAGCAGATGAGCTCAGCTGACAGGTGGCCAGCGGATGCACCTGGCTGTGCTCGGGGAGCCCCTGGGTTTGATGCTCCTGTTGGGAACTTCCATCAGGAAAGCATGCTGCTTCCCCGGCTCAGGGCCATCTGGAGAATTGCTTCATCTGTCCCAAAGCTCCTCACCTCCCCTAAACCCTCTGCTCCAGCCAAGCTGTGCAGCCCACCAAAGAGCAGGCTTCAGGCTCTCAGGCTTTTGCACAGACACTCCGCTCCTCTGGTCCTCTTGACCATTACCCCTGCCTTAATCTGCATCCATCCTTGAAGACCGGGCTCCCACCTAGGCTAGAAAGCCTCCCCCCAAGGATCCCCACTCTCCCTGATTATCTTCCTCACCTGAATTCTGCCTCTGCATTATTCTTTTGCTAATTAAACGCATCCCGCCAGTGACAATTTCTGTGCTGCTGCACTGAGCTATTACCTCTCTCCTTGCTGGCGGTAAGGTTTCCAAGCTTGGTTCTTCTGTTGCTAGCCAGGCGGTTAACAACTGGAAGGACAGTGAGGAGTTTTACACTTGTTTGTAAATGCTCCTCCATCACCACCCCTGCTCCAAACTGGAGCTCCTCCTTGTGCGTGGTCAGTACTCCGTAATACTCTCTCGCTCCTTGATTTATCTCTCAATTAGATCTGTACACTTAACCTTGAACTAACTGGTCTACCTGCATATGCTTGGAGTCCTTCTCTATTTTGTGTTTTGTAGCTACTTTTTTTTCCCCCAAATGCAGAAGTTTCAGGATCCCATATAAACATGCCTCCCTTGCTCTAAATCCTGAGTGTCTTCCCAGTGCTCTTTAACAGGGCCTGACCCCTACCTGCCCACATTACTGGACTCAGCTTTCTCTTTCCTCCCTGTGCTCACACTGCTCCAGCTTCCCTCGTTCTCCCCCTCAGCTTACTGTGCTCCCTCCTGCCGCAGGACCTTTGCAAGTGTTGGTCCCTATATCTGGAAGTTCTTCTCCTCTTTCCCTTCAGGTCTTATTTCAACCATCATTTCTCTGACCTCCAGACATGCCCAGTGTCCCATTCTATGCCTGGATGGTGACACGTCTCTGCATTATAGGATGTGATGCAGTTACTACTTCACATGCGTTTGTGTGGTTTGGGGATTAGTGCCTGTCTCGCTTATAGGACTCTGGGCTCTATGAGGATAGACACAGAGTCGATTTTTGCTCAGTATTTTATCTTCAGTTTCTATTATTGTGCCTGACATACAGAAAGTACTATCAATGTTTATTGAATAATGAATGACGAATGAACGGAGAGATGGACGGATGGATGAGTCACTAGTAGAAGGAGAGACACCAAAATGTATGACTGGACTCTTGGTTTTGCAGACCGGAAGCAAGGAGGCTATAGTTTGGTGCCATGGCATGGCGGCATGCCATAGGGCAAAGCAGATGTGAGCCCCCACCTAGGGATGGGATGAGTCGAGTTTCAAATGTTTATCAAGCTCACATCACCTCCACAGTCCCCTCAGGACCTGCAGTCCTTAGCGACTCTGTAACAGGCAGAATAATAAGCCCTGAAGATGTCCATACCCTAATCCCTGGGACCTGTGAGTATGGTATCTTACATAGCAAAAAAGAACTCTGTGGATGCAATTAAGATTACAGTCCTTGAGATGGGGAGATTATTCTGGATTCTCTGGGTGAGTGCAATATAATCACACGAACCCTTCAAAGTGAAGAACCCTCCTCAGCTGGGTTAAAGGAATGAGGTGGGAGGAGGAAGAGAGATTTGCAGCAGGTGAGGGACCCAACTCACCACTGGTTGCCTTGAGGGCGGAAAAAGGGGATCACACTTTAAGGAACATAGATGCCTCCAGAAAATGGGCATGGTGCTCATTGGATCACTAGCAAGAAAATGGGATCTCAATTCTACAACCACAGGATATGGATTCTGTCCACCCCAGATGAACTAGGAATGAGTCTTCCCTTTGAACTTCCAAAATGGAATGCAGCTCTGCCAACACCTTGATTTTAGCCTAGTGAGATCTGTCAGACTTCTGACCCACAGAAATGGAACATCCGAAATTTCTGTTGTTGAAGCCACTAAGTATGTGGTAAATTGTCACAGCGGCAATGGGAAACTGATACACAGGCTCCATCCTGCCCCATCCATATGACGACCCCCTTGACCAGAGCAGAGAGGAGACTTGGGTCAGGGGCAGCCAAACATGACGTAGGAGGTGACCAGATGGAGTGACCAACTGGACAAATCAGGGTCACTCAGGGCCTGGGATATGAGCTAAAGAGGAACACCAGGCACTACTGTGGGAACAGCGGACAAGGCCAGTGACCCTGGGGAGAGGAGAGTGAGCGGCTGAACAGGGAGCTGGCAACCCCTGGGCAGCCTGGCGCCGACACAACATGGTCGCTAGACCTTGCTCCAATTCTGAGCCCCTCCTAGTCTCCCTCTGTGAGCCTGGCCTCCACTCTGCCCCTTGCCCTTCCCATGCGCCGGGCTCTGCATGGTACCTCCTGGCCTTTGCTGGCCGTGGCCGTCCTTCTGTCCTCATCACGAGACACATCTTCGTAATTACTCTCATGTTTCTGCTCCCCTGGCCCCCTGGCCCCTGAGGCAACCCGGGTGGATATGAGTTCTTTGTAACCCACGTGGCCTAATGCAACTGCCTCGAATTCGGAGGTTGACCCTCTCCACATAGCCTCTCGGGGCTGGCCTTCCAAGCCTGTAAAAGGGGGCCACGGGGTGGGCGCTAATACCTACCCCACGGGGTGCTGGAGGATGAGTGAGCTAACCCATGACACCACGTGCAGGGCGGGGGCTATTTGGTGGCATCTCAAGCAGCAGCTGGGGGTTTTCTGCTGGCCCCTCCCAAGGCTCCTCGCCGGCCTTTTCTCCAAGACCCATCCTTGTTTTCAACTCTCCCGCCTCTCTTCCTCCTGCGCTCACCATCGTCTGTTTGTTGGCAGCTCCCGGGGGCACTCCACGTACTGCTGAACCCCGCGCATGGCTTCGGCTCTAACAGTGCCTGGGACCGCTCTTGACACACCTCAGGACAAACGGGTTTCAAGAACGCTTCTCTCGGGTGCCTGGGTGGCTCGGTTGGTTAAGCAACTGCCTTCGGCTCAGGTCATGATCCTGGAGTCCCGGGATCGAGTCCCACATCAGGCTCCCTGCTCGGCGGGGAGTCTGCTTCTCCCTCTGACCCTCTTCCCTCTCGTGCTCTCTCTATCTCTCATTCTCTCTCACTCAAATAAATAAATAAAACCTTTAAAAAAA